>NW_006431918.1:1513385-1518635 GCF_000325575.1 Pteropus alecto | reverse complement strand
CAGCAGGAAAACGAACAGATGTGGTGTTGCTTTCCTAGGGCTGCTAGTCTTGTTGGGAAGGCAGAATTAAGTATTTACAAGTGTGATGAATTTTAGGAAGGAGACATGCAGGATACTCCGGAAGCTAACCTAGTCAGAGGAGTCAGAAGACTTCCTCACAGAAATGAGGCTTAAACTGACACCTAGAGCAGGAGACTGGGGAGGGAGAGCCTTCTCCAGTGTGAAGTCGCTGGGGCAGGCAGGAAGCGCAGGACAAACCTGAGAAGCTGAGAAGTCCATAATGGGTGGGGCACGAGCAGGGACGGGAAAACTGGTCCAAGCTGAGGCTTACTGATGGTCCCAGCTAAACCACGAACAAACCAAGAGACCAAAAGAAAAATGATGTCAATAAGATTTTATTGTAGTACGATTCTAGAGGCATGGCGGATCTTTAAAAAAATTTTATGAAATATATCAGAGACATTGAGTATATATATTATATTATATGTACATATACTATATACAGTATATGTGTGTGTGTGTGTATATATATATATATATATATATATACTGACCTATATAGTTTAAATAACTATATTCTTATTAAAATATTTTGGTGATCATTATTTAAACTGTAGTTTAAATGAAAATAATAAAATGATCAAACTTGTACCAACCCCCCCAGCTTAAGAAATACATTTTTGTAACTTTTAAGACATTCTTTGTTTCCCCCTCAACATGTTGCTCTCTTCTGTTTTCGTTTATAATTTTACCACATAAGTGTGTATTACGAAGCAGTTTATTGATCGTGCACGTTTCTTTGAATTTTATATAAATGGATTTACATCCTGTGTATTCTTCGAGACTTTTTTTTTTTTGCAGAAAATACGTTGAGATTCATCCACGCCGATGTGTAAATATTTTCTTTTCACAGTACTAGAATAGAACTTCAGTCCTAAACTTCAATTCCTGGTGAAAGAGGCAAAATAGTACTCACTTTGAAAACGTATAGGCAATTCTCCAAATTCTTTTTATTCGTTAGTATCTCTGACCATCTTCGCCCATCTTTACAATAAGCAGCAGTGGAGCTGATAATGAACGATAAACTTGCTCAATAATACCTGATATTTGCAAAAGGCTTTGTGCTTTATGTCACACAAGCGTATCGTTGCACTTAATCCTCACCACGCCGAAGGAGGTAGGCATGCCCCAAATTTCCAGTTTGGCAAGTGAGGGAATTGAGGTCTAGAGAGATTAGGAGACTTTGTGAGGGGCCCCTTTATGTGGCGGAGAGGTACAAAGCCAGGGTTTTTCTCTCTCAGTATCGCCAAGTATGAGGCAATGGGGAGTGAGAACAAGGAGGGACTAAGGTTTGAATGATTCGAAAACTTCGTTAACGGCTTTTCCTGATATTTCATCATCTCATTTTAGCCTCTGGTGTGAGTACAATGACAGACACGTTCTGATTTAATCGATTTAATCCCCGAGTCTTACGTGCACCCTTGCTCCTGGCCTTCTAAGACCTCAGCAAAAAAGCAACATCGTGAACAGCTGCATTGGCCGTGTGAGAAGCTGTAGTCGGAACCTACTTTCCATAACTTTGTAGTGCACTGGGCCGTTTAGTGGTAAGATGCCTTTGTCAAGAATACCTGACACTATAAAGCTTCCAGAGTGCTTTCACGCTCTTTGTTTTTCTTTATTTCCCACAACCCAGCCGCCTTCACAGGGAGCATCGGCTCCATGGCGAACCTGGACTTGGCAGGAATTAGATGACTGCTCAGGGGGCAAGGTCCTCAGCAGCACAGTCCTTATCGGAGCAAAGACCTTCTCACTCCTGCTCCAGTCTGCTCCCATACAGCACGCTCTCTTCCCCCCCGAGAGTGTTCTTAGCTGTGGCGCTGCCTGAGATTATGTTCAGATCCTCTCTGAGGTCCTGATCTAAGCAGACCACCAGGTCGAGAATCTAAACGGACCACCTGTGAGCGCATCCTGGAGCAGAAAGGATTTGCTCCTCCACGAAGAAGGTGAATTTCCCAGGCTGGTTTTACAGCCCCCAGGCTGAGTCATAACAGGATGAGCTTTGGGGGCCTCGAAGATGATTGGGGCATCAACCAGCGGTGTCCAACTTGCACGCCAACCTCTAAATTTGCATCTGTATTTTTTTATCATCACCCTTCTACTCCGTTTCCTCTGTTCTGAAATATTTTTATCTACGAAACAAACCACTTAAAAAAATGTGTGGGCTTATGGCCTTATTGTGCATAAATGAATGCTTATCAGGCTGTCACACTGCACCAACCCATGGGCCTCTACGACACTTCCAAGCACTGTTACGTGTGTGCAGGACAGGCCCCGAGGGCCACAGAAGTCCCTGGGCATTTGAAGAGTTGGAGTCACTGCTTGAATGATCTCTAAATAATACCTGATATTACCCAGAGACCCTTGACCCCTATGTTTTGTAGCTTGGCTAAGACAAATTTGATTAAAGTGAGCTGCAAGTTTGGAGACACCAGACGCTTTAGCTACTGAATGAACCTAGTCACCTGCTCTTGATCTGACTCTTAGAGCAGTTCCGCTGTTCTCTCTTCATTCTCAAGCAAAATAGCGTGAGATGTTATATGATAAAGTGGTATTTGCCTATTTGGGAGTGTACGAAGGTCTGAGGCATCCTTCTCAAATGCCAGAGTCTGCCCTAGTCATCCACGACGTTCTGTGACTGAAAAACGCAGGATGTAATCTATTTATGCATATACGCATAACATGAAGAAGATTGCAATGGACTACTCAACGATGATAGAGATTATATTTACTTGGTATGATTAGAACAGTGATTCTCAACTAGAGTGGATTTTTGTCCCCAGGGGACTTTTGACAATACCTAGAGAAATTTTTGTTTGTCGCAACTGGCCAGAGAGGATGAATGGGGGTGGAGACAAAGTGGGGGTTATTAGAGCGTCTACTAGGCAGAGCCCAGAGATGCTGCGAATGACCCCACAGTGGCTAGGGCCCCTCTCGACAACAAGTAATCATCCCATACAAAACGTCAAAGCGCCACGGTCAACAGACCCAGAAGTGGAATGACATTTTCTCCATCGTTACAAAATTTTATGACCTTTTCATAACATATACATTACTGTGTCATTATGTTTAGGTTTTCCTATGTTACGATTATCGTCTTTACTTTTGGAGAATTTTTTTAAGTCACATCCTTAGCTTTCATCAAGGGCTGATTGAGCAAAAGCCAGATGTAAACCCTCTGCACTTTTGGTAAATCTGCTGTTGAGGACAGAGTTTACAATGTTACTCAACTCATCTTCTATGAAAATGCTCCCCAAATAAAATGTTTTTAGACCGCAGGACCTTAAACAGTCACCTCTCTTGGTGAACTGTTAGATATATACTTTTATTACTTTGGGGCAATAAATCCAATATGTTTCTCTCTTTGCCTGAGCTGCTAAGAAACTCAGTGCTAAGTTTTCTCCCGTTTTCCTCATCCCCTCACCCTCTTTACTTTTGGATTCTTCCTATCTTCTTACGTCTCATTTATTTCTCTATCTGCACCTAACATGGCTCTTTTTGAATTAATGAAGTAAAAATATCCCCTTCTCTATGTCCACTTCCTTCCCTCCCATCATTGTTTTATGTTCTGCCCCCATACGTTATCTTCTTTCCTTAGGATTGGTTTCTACTCCAAATGTCATCTCTTTCATAATTTTAAATGTAGCTACGTTATTGTCTCTTTCCGATTGTTGCGTTATCTCATGGCCCCGTTTGATGTTTTTGCTGACTCTTTCTTCACAGCGAATTGTTGCCTTTGCATGATTCGTAATTTTTGTGTGTGCGTTTATCTTCCGTGGGGATGATTTGTTTTTCGTTGTTTGAATCCACGCATCTTTGTTAGTTGAGGGATGAATATTTAGCTGATCGGTATTTAGCCGATGACTCAAGGGGTCCACTCTGCTGACTCTGGTTCTCTCTCTCTGCTGCTGTGTTCTCTCTGACACCCATCCCCGGCCCGCCCCGTGAATTTTAGCTACCTTGAGTCGCTTCAACACCCAACTCCATCTCCTCAACTTAAGAAGATTGCCAGGCCCTGCCTCGGTTCTGCTCTCCGTACTGTGGCCAGAAAACTTGATCCAGGCAGTATCTGGGGCAATTGTAAAGATCATTTGTTTGTTTCTCCTCTGTCAGTGATCACTTTCCTGTGCTACTTGTTGTCCAATGTCTGAAATACATGGTTTCATACATTTTATGCAGTGTTTGTAATTGTTTAAGGTAAGAAGGAAAATCTGGCTCTTGCTAATTCATCTTAGCTGGAAGGAGAAATCCTCTACTAGTATAGACTAAGATGCCTTTGACCCATTTTAGAAGCCTAGTTTTACTGAGCTTTCAGTCTATCATAACCTATGGATTTTTCATTTTTGAACATTCCAATTCCTGAAAAGAAAGGTCTCCCTGATCTGGTACTTATGTGATTGATTGAGCAACTTAAAGTCAGCTCTAATATTCATTCTGTTAATTTTCTTCATATTAATTTTAGTTCTTAGGTACTTTGAATCTGCCATCCATTCTACTATCTCATTGATTAAATGAATAGTTTCAGTGCCAGTTACACGCCCGGCATTGTTCTAAGATGATATGAGGGATACAAACACTTCTTATTCTTATGGAATAAGAGCTGACATTTTGGGTTGGGGAAGAATATGAAATAAATAGATAAAAACAAATACACAAACCAATTATTTCAAATAATGCCGCATGCTATGAACAAAACAAAACTGAATACTGTGACAGAGAATGACCGGGGTACGGGAGTGGCTGCTTTAGCTTAGGTTTTCAGGGAAGTTCTTCAAATGGGTTCTTGGTTGTAAACAATAGAACACAACTTGCTTAACTTAAGCAGAAAAGACATTTTTGGGAAGAATTTCAGGTAGCTCATAGCACTGACGCATAGGCTGCAGAACGCGGCTTCTTTAGGGCCCAAGGGAGGCAAAGCACAATCAGGATAAACTCACACTGTTGTCCACACGCAACTTCCACAGCAACCAGCCAGGGCCACAGCTAACAGCATCACCACTGGACAGCCATTACCAGGATGAGCCTCCACCAGCCTTAGGTACTGCTAATGTTCTCCTGGACTCTCCGTGGCACCAGAGCTGCCATGAAAATCACCCCTGCCCCCCTATACATCACTCTCTTGAAATTTGAAACCCAAAGTCAGGAACTGATTGGCTGCATTCAAGTCATGTGTCCATGTGTTAGTTTGCACAG
>NW_006431918.1:1477734-1513372 GCF_000325575.1 Pteropus alecto | reverse complement strand
CTCAGGAGTTCCAAAGGTGGGAGCCAAGGGGATTCAGTCGGGTGGATAACAATGTCTCTGCAGCCTCTCTAAAAAGATGACATTTGAAGTGATATCTAAATCATGAGAAAAGCCAGCCATATGAAGACCTGAAGGAAACACACTCCAGATCAAGAGAACAGCAGTAACGTAGACTAAAACAGAAACAAGCTTGTTTTGATGGGACATAAAGTCCCTGGGGAGCGAGGAAGCATAGTGGACAAGGAACAGAGTCAAGAGATGAGATCCAAGACGGGGCAGAGTCCTGACACGTACAACCTCGACGACCGTGGGCGGGGATTTGCACGGTATTTTTATTGCACAAGGAAACCACTGGGAGATTGGAGCGTTATAGGAGGGGGGGGGGATGTGACCCCTCCAGGGGGAGGGGGTTCATGTAAAATTAGAATTATATTTTTCTTTTTTACTTTAGCTTATAAAACTGTTATAGATGTTTAAACATTAAAGACTTTTAGGAAAAAAATAATTTAAATATTCTATTGATGCTATTTTCATTTCTGGCTATTCTCTTCAAATTTTGCCTATATGCATACTTATTTTTATATATTTGCCCATTGTACATATACCTTTATGTTTCATTCTTTTTTTTTTTTGCTGAATATTATATGTTATACACATTCAATACTAGCAATAATGCTGTATTGCAAATTTGTCTTTATGGACTTTCTTTAAGATGAACATTCAGGAATGAGGTGACAGGCTCACCAGATACAAAGTGTCATTTAAAGGGTAATACATAGCGCCACGGAGCTTTCCGAAGAAGTCGCACTGATTTATAAGGTTAACAAAGTCCGTGAGCGTATTAGCTTCACCAGTTATATAACCGCTGGTTTTACAGAGGGAATGCGATCCAGCTTGCTCTCGTTTTCCTTTCTTTGATGACTACTGCCACCCATGCCCATCGAGGCCACAAGGAAGCAGTGGGCGGGGCTGTAGGAGGAAGTGAGAGGATAGGCATTGTTTCTCTGGCCCAACCTCCACCTCTAGAGTTCTGACACCACAGCCTGCCAGGCCCCAGTCTACTCCTTCCCTCCGTCTCCTGAAGTGTCTTACCAGCTCCTCTGCTGTGGCTCCGCCCCTCAGGGCTTGGGTCTCTGTGCCTTCCTCCTCCCACCACTGTCCGCATGTCCTTTGCCTTGACTGATAGGTAACTGCTCCTCCCTCTGTGCTTCTAGAGTCAGGTTATCTAAATGAGGAAGATTCCCACCATGCCCACAGCTGCTAACTTTGCTGCAAAGAGTACTTCCTGGTGAACTTGGTTTTCTTACAGAGACTCAGTCATTCGTTCATCCAGCAACAAATTATTCAGCAGTGTGTCAGTGAAAATCCCAGCAGGAAACAGATGCACACTCAAACTGGGTAACTGAGAAGAGTTTAATAAAGGGATTATTATAAATAGAGCAAGAGTTAAGGACACTGACAAAGGATGATATAGTGCCCGGGGCCAGCAGCAGCAAACAGAAGCCTTTGCCACCTAAAGGAGGAAGAGGAGAGAGTGGTTACGTGATGATTGACATAAACGGGAATAAAGGTGGTGATGGGGTTGGTCTGGATGATCTCAAGGCAATAATGCTGCCGAGATTGCCAGTGTCAGCAGGGGACAGAGGGATGGGTGAGTGTGCAAAACCCTGGCGCCACCTCGTAACTCCTAACGGTGAGGCGATGTCTGGGGGAGGCAGTGTTCTCCTGCATCCTGGAGCTCCAGGGGCTAGTCTCAGACTCACAACATGGACGCGTGGAGGACGGATCATGTCGTTACTCACTGTTTTGCTGTGTTCAAATCACCTCGTGGCTTCGCATGACCCACTGGCCCGCAATCAAGAATGTGCATGCCCCTTATTTCAAGTATTGGCCCTTCCCAGGGTGCTGGGAATACAAAGATACACACTTTGGTTCTTTCACTCAAGATGTTATGTGCAGAGGCCCGCACATAACATGTAATTAGAACACAAAGCACCAAGCATAAGGAGAGAAAAAGGCCAAAGAAACTATGGGAGCTCAAAGGACGTGAGGGAAGGCAGCGTCGGGGAGGTGACCTCTGTCCTGTTGGTGGGATTCTCAACTGAGAGCCCTCCATCCATTATAAAAGCAGCACTTCTATGGGATGGCCATACCCAGAGACCCTCTGAGACCCCCACGCTCTGCAAGGTGTGAACTTTCTTCCTGCAAACACATCTTTTAAACATATTTTGTATTTCCTCTTTGGCAAATTATTGTTTTTAGTCATTATAAATCTGAATCCAGATTTTTTTTAATATATATATATTACAGATATTATTCTGTCATATTTGGTGCAAATCTTTTCCACAGCCTGATTTTTTTTTTTCCTTTTAGTGTTAGTGATGTGATTTTGCATTGTATGGGCATTTAAAAAGTCTGCCTACTCAAGCCTGTCAGCCTTTTCTGTTTAGATTGTTTATGTTTCTTTTTAGCTGAGAACATCATCGTTCCTCCACAGATCTACAAATATTTTATTTTCTTTTCTACCAGACTTTCATATTTCATACTTTTAACCTATTTGAGACTGATTTTGCTGTTATTTTAAACATATGGGCATAAATTAATGCCCCCTCCAATATTGTAATATTTTCTGTGTTTTCATCCAATTTACTGATAAAATTTTGGGAAAGTCCAAGTCTGCCACCCAAACCACTAGAAGCTTCCTTTTGTGTTCACACTAAATCGTTAATCAATATTCTTGATGATTCTTCTGCCAATCATCTATTTCATTGTGTGTATTTTGCATGGTATGTGTCTCATTTCTGCCAGAGACGATAAGCGTCACGAAGGCAGGATCACCTATACGGCCCCATCACCTAACAGAGGACCTCACACATTGTTTATTTGGCATCATAAACACTCCTTGAATGAACGAATAAAAAGAAAGAAGGAATTAGATAGCTGAGAATCTACCCACTGTTTTAATTTTCATCGTCCTGCAAATCCACAAGGAAAACGTGCAGGACTCTCAAATGCTGGTTAAGCCACCTGACTTACATCATTTCCTTCATCCACTAGTCTAGTAACCTTATCAAAAGAGAAAATTATGTTATGCTCAGTGCATCCCTGGTGGGTGTACACAGACTCTTGATTATCACCCGTCTCTTGTCTAAGTGCTCATGAAACATCTGCTCAATAATCTTTTCTAGAACTTTGACTGAAATCAGTGGTCAGCCTCTTGATTTCCAGAATCCATTCCCATCTTGCCCTTACACCTTTCTGAGAATGAGGACAAGGACCATATCTTACTTGCTTGGTATCCTCTTGCTGAGCACTGTTCTGGAAAATAAAACGTAGTTGCTTAATGAATGTTTAATAAAGGAAGGAAAGAAGGAAGGAAGGAAGGAAGGAAAAATTACTAAGGAAAGAGGGAAATGGAGACAGGTGAGGGACAGAAGACAGAAAGATAGTGACCCGTAAAGGAGAGAGACGGAAGGAAGGAAGGAAGGAAGGAAGGAAGGAAGGAAGGAAAAATAACATTATTATTGACGAAATCTTCTAGACAGCTTAAATGGAATTACCTAAATTAACTGGTAGCGTTCGGTAATGCATACCGACAAATCAGCTCTGTTCCGACCTCCTTTCTGGGTGTGATGCAGAGGCAGCCCCGAGAGTCCCCGCTGCTTTGGAGGGATTCACAGCGAGGCAGAAACATGAGCTGATCTGGAGAGAGTTCTGACATCAGGGAAGAGCTCCGCCTGCTCAATGTGACAAATCCTCAAGTTCAGGTCCTATGAGAGAGACGTGATCCAGGCTGGGAAATGTTTGCAGAGATGTGGCTTCAATCCCAATTTTCTTTCGTTTGAAAGGCTTTTTATATTATGTCTTTGTCATTGAAACAAGAAAGCAAGAAAGCTTCGTGTGTGTCACAACTTCTTCCCGGGCCTGACCACTTGTGTAAGGGTTCAAGTTGAATCAGTAGTCTTTGGGTGTGCAGGAAGAATATTCTAATATTACAGTGCATTAGAAAGTCATATGCCTTTGGATATTTAACTTAATTGTTTAAAGCAATTGCACATGGATGGTGTTTAGTACTATTCGTCATAAAGCAGAATCAAGCGAATCTTACTGAAGGTCAGGCTGAAGGTCCTTCGGTTTAATGAAACATCAATATTAAATTGGAATTAGTAAATTTGTATTGGAGAATCTGAGAAGCAATGCCTAATTTAAGAAGAGGAATGAATGCAAGTTTGACTAAGACTACATTCTGTAATGATGTGTTCTAACCAAGATTATCTGTTGGCCTGGAGAAATCTCAGTCCAGGTAAAGAAAAAGAATTCCTCAGTTGGTCTACCACTCCACGGGTGACCAGCAGCAAGGGTTGAGAGCGAGTCCCCCTTGCTCTCTTGCTTGACTCTCCACCTCTATGCAGGACTATTACAGAAACGGGGTCCATGGCCTGTAGCTTGCTAGCACCTGCCCTGTATTCTCGACCTCTTCCAATTATGGTTTTTGACCTTCCTCTGGTTGACACCTGGCTCCCCTTAGACACGTCTTCCCTATAGCCCTCTCAGGTGCTCTAGTGTTGACTCTTCGTGCCGCGGAACCAGAGGTGGACTAGGTGTGCTCATGTCCCACATTGCCGCTTCAAGATTGCGCTCATTCTCTTCTTCCGAAAAACACTTAGCTTTGAATCTCGCTCATCGGATGCTACCTCTCCCTTGTTTCAGAGATCTACTGACTCCCAGGCCACTGCCCCTCGCTTTGTCAAAATTTTAGCAACCAATTCACTATCACTGTCTTCAGAATCAATCCAATTATTATTCATGTGATTTCAATCATCAGATCTTCTTTCCAGTACCCTGGCTTTTCAGTTATTAATTTCTTTTCTCCCATGGCTCGGTCCTCCTTTCAATCTCTCCTAATCAGTTCTACAGTCATATCTTTGACCCTTTCGGTAGTAATAGATACAATACTGCAAAAATCTTAATTTCCGACATCCTGCTCTTTTACCACCACCTACTATTATCCGTCGAGCTCATTTGCTCTGATATCCCAACACACAATCCTTCTATACCACCAGGATTTCAATCCAACACTCCTACCACCTCCTTACTATTCTACCCCCTTGACGTCCTCTCTCTCCTCCCCGTCCAGTTTAAATTCTGTATTCTGTCTTTATAATCATACCCTGGCGTACAGACTCGACTCCTTGTCCCTCTCTGCCTTGTACTGACTTGACTAAACCAAACCTTAGTTAAATTTCAACTCTACTTACTAAGTGCTTATACCCTAACCGCATGGCCAGACAAATACCCAAACACTGTCAGAAAAAACAGTCGAACATGCTGACTGTTTTCACTTTAAGTTCATGGCCACTAACCTCGAGTGATCCTTGACATTGCCTGATTGCTCCATCGCTTTGTCATGTCCCCAGGCAGCCAGTTCGTATCTTCTATGTCTTCAAACCGCCAACATCTCCTCCCCCATCGTTGCTCTCAGCTGATGACATTGCTCCCCATTTCGCTGAGAAAATAGAAGTAATTCTCTTAATACCACATTCAACTACTTCTCGCCTAAATCCATGTGTTCTACCTTTGCATCCTCTCAGACTACTCAAGGACTTTGCCCCAGCAAGTGTCCCCTTTCTCCTCCAGGAGCACTAATTATTCCCTGTCTATACCATAATCCTCATTAATGTACAAGCATGTTGTTATTTTCCCATTTGGAAAAAAAGAAACCCTTTGACTCTACTACACCCCTATTTATCTCTTTCCTTTTATAGCAAAACTTAAGAACAAAACTGTCTATTCCCACTATTTACAGTTTCTCTTCTCCCATTCTCCCTTAAGCCCGTTCCGCTCAGGCTGTCCCCACCACCACTCCACCAAAACTGCTCTTATCAAGTCACCAATGACTCCACGTTGCTCAGCTGCAATGGCAGTGCTTAGTCTTCACCTAATGAATCTATCAGCACCTTTTCTATCTACGGAAGCCTAGACAGTCCACAGTACACTGTGCTTCTGAAGAGTGGAATGGGGTTCTGGTTTTATGAGATTAAATTTGTGGGATATGAATAAACCAATCTATAGAAATATGTCTTATAACTATTCGCCCATCTGCCTTCTCTGAGTTAACGATGATTTATGACAGAGCAGTAGTAAGGAATGTTAATTGGTTTCATTTTAGTACACTTATATTTCTTGCCAGAGACTAGATTGATGGGGGGTGGGGGGGAGTTTTAAGGAACAGTGGAATTTTTGTTTTCCAACTGAAGCAGCTCTTCCATCCGTCTCTCTCTCTCAATATTTGGAATCACAGAGTAGTGCTAGACTTGAAATGCATCGTACGGAACACCTAGCCAAACCTAGAGAAGGCCCAAAAAGGCTAAACGACCTTCCTAAAGTCTCATAGCTAATTAGCGACTTATTTGAAATAGAGCCCTAGCTTTTCACGCCCAGCCCGGTACCCTTTCACTCATACTTGCAGTCGAGCTGCATCCTTACGCTTCTCTCGATGTCCGCATTCTGTAGTGATACGTTTCCTCTACCTTTTTAAGGAGTCTTTTTATTCTCCTGGACTATGCAGAGTCTTCAAGTCCAACATCCTTTCCAACGCGCTTGCAGCTAATAGCTTTTCTAGCAGGTTCTTTCAACGTGTACATTCCGTACTGATGCATTTCGTTCACTTTCCAAGGAGTCTTATTGTCCTCCTGGATGGTTTGAGATCTTTGGTTCCATCAAAAAACACACCTCACTTACCAGGGCTAAATCTGACAGTGGCTTTGATTTGTTGTTTTGCCCCCAAGTTGTAAGAGAGACATGCTTGGTAGAATCCCAGAGCGCATTCCAGGGCCAAATACTTAAAGACGTTCTCGACTGGGCAACATTTGAAAATACAGCCCCGACATAAAATTTTAGACTCACTGCTTGTTCGGCCACCACGTAGCACTCCCTCTCTGGACTTCGGGAACCTTTGTCCCTCCTTGCACTTTGTGGCAGTTTCCTGAGCCCTGCCCAAGTTGCTCTGCAGCTGAATCGTTGTGTTTTTCTGTGTGTGTGGGGTTTTTTTTTGTTTTTGTTTTTTGTTTTTTTTTGCATTTGTCTGTATAATCAGGAAAATGGGAGGAGAAATGAGGCATTCCGCTTCCCCAGCACACAAATGACAGATCTTTTAGGAAAATGATAAGAAAAGATACCTTAATAAACCGATTCCAAGAATAGATAGAGTAAAACTTGCCAAACGCTATGATCTTACCTAAAGAAAGACTGTGTCAACGTAAAAAGGGTTCTGAATAGCAGCTATAATGGTAACTAACGCTTAACCCTGTGCCAAGTACTGTGGACTCACGCATCACGTTATGCGGGTTACATTTCATCCTTGCAGCTCCACAAAGTAGGTGCTATCATGGGTGAGAAACCGGAGGCACAGAGAGGTTCAATAGCTACCACGGTCACACAGCTAATACAATGGTGGCACAAGGTCTGAAGCAGGGGCAGCCTGACCCTGGAGTCTTCGCTCCTAACCATTGTGTACCCTGCCTTTCTGAAAGCCACAAGTTAGAGAGCTAGCGTTCACCCCTGGCAGAGCCAGATGGAGACAAACCGTTTCCTTCTAAACAACCCTACCGGCAAGGCCATCCCTTCAGTGGAGAGGGGTTCCTCAAGCTAACTCAATTAAGAAGCGATTCTTCATATAGCATCCATTTTTTTCTGAATCTCTTCTTATAAACCAATGAAGATCCTAATTTGGTGTCTCATGGAGCAGAGCCTACAAAGGGAGAATGCAGATCAACACACGGACATCCTCATTTCTTGTTCGGACTCTGTGAGTTTTGGTTAATGTGCGTCTGGCAGGTCCTCTGGATTCACGCTCTGGTTGTTGGCAGATCAGATGCAGAGCTCAGAGCCAGAGGCCCAGTGTCGTGAGTGCCACCCTGGGGAGATCCAGGTGCTGATGGCTCCTTGAAGCTGAGACATCTTGGCATCACGAACCTTGTTCTTTGAAGTTTCAATGGTCTTATCTTCCTTATTAGATTGATGGCTTCTTGATGGGCGCGACCATGTTTTAGATGTCTTGGTGTTCCCTCCAGTGTCTGTCATCACCCTGCCCACATCCCCAGGACATTTCAATGTGCCTCAGCTGACTTCCAACCACCGGAACTGATTGCATCTCTGTGCTGCGCGCTTTCCCCCCAGACTGTGGAAGGCACACTGCAGGCAGGGATGTCTGGCAACCCACGGACCTCCCGCAGCCTTCCACCGATGAGTCTCGGGAATAGGTGTATATGGACCTCGGCACTCTCTCCCCTCAGGTGGGATCATTCAAGGCTCTGTGTTGCACTGTCTCCCGAAAGGATTAAGTGCCAGTCACCCACACTGGTGTCTAGTTTGAAAACACACGCTTACTGGCTGCTCCCCAAACCCTGTTCCGCTTCTCCCCTCCTCTGGACAATCCATGTCCTGGAATCCTTGCCTCGGGGTCAGCTGTGGTGGGAACGCAAAATGAGACAAACTGCGGAAGGCAAGTATCGGTTAAAAAATACCTGTTGTGCCCAGCATGGTGCGAGGATCGCTATAGGTATGACTTTTAATCCTCACCGCAGCCATGGGAGACAGGGAGCTACTTCCTGATGAGAAATCTGAAGCGCAGAAGGGCCTATAATTTGCTTATGGTCCGTAGCTGCTCAGCGCTCAAGCTGGACGCTGAGCACTCACAGTTCTCTTTGGCCTAATGGCCAGCCTGTTTCTGCCCTGCCCTGTGCCCAGGGCTTCGCATTCTGGAATAAAGACTCAAAAGTATGGGGAATCGATTTGTGGATATTTCTGGAATAACCTCTGATGATTTGTCATCCTATTACCTGTTCTGCGGATAGATTGGCAATGATAAAACATGTATCAACATAAGCGAGCGTTTGCAAAACACCTTTTCCTCCTCTGTTCTGTGTCTCTTCACAGGGAGTGAGACTGTGCCAAAGTTAAGGCTGAGAGCGGGCATGACTCAGTAACAGCCTTTTCAGCAGGCTGGTCTATAAAACTCTCCACGAACCAACTGAAGACATGGGCACAGAAATGAAAAAACGAGGAAACCAGCTGAGGTGTAAAGACCGATCCCCACACCTAAGTGCCCGGCTTCACTCTCACAGAGTCCTTTCTCAACTGTTGTGTAGTCACATCCTGAATAACGCCACAGAGAAAGACAGCTCAGGGAAAGTTTGGTGTCTTTTCATTTCGGCAAATAAGTGCCCACATTTTTTTTATTTTTATTTTTTTTTTTGCCTCAGAGGATTGCTCTATTTTTTCTTTCTTTTGGTTTTTGTTTTTGGTTTTGTTTTATTGTTGTTTTCTGAAGAGCTCTCTAGGGTCAGTTCATCAGTCTTTACTGAGCACACAAGAAATATGAACTTAGCAACCTGTTCTTGTCTTCAGACACTTTAGGGGCTAATAGCAGAATTTACCAACCTGATCCTTCCTTTGAACTAGAAGTCTTCGCTCTCTCCAGTGCTGAGCCTCGCCTGGACCCTAGCACTCAGAGTGATGTCCGTGGTCACCCCAGGACAGATCTCTACCACTCTTGCTGTCTTCTCCGTGATAATTTAGTCAGCGTCTGACTTCTAGACGGGCCTCAGTTCCGAAAGTCCGACAAGCAGAGTTGAAGGGGGCCTGGCCGTACAGATCACCTAGGAAGACCCTACCTCTTGATCTGACGAGATAGATTGCCTGTGAGGGAGTAATTGTCCCAGCGCCACTATTGATTAAACGCTGAGAAACATGCTTAGGTGGCATTTGCTGTCAGCCCAACTGGAGATGGCTCTGTGTCTTCCTCTAACTTCTTTTCCAGCTGGGCTTTTTTGTGGTTTAGTATTAAAATAGACGCTTCCTAATTAGACAGATCTCTGTCAGGAGGATCAATCTGAGAACTTCTGTGGTATTTTCATATGAGATATCTCTTCATGAATCAGCCCTGTGCTCTCCAGCTTTTCTAAATCATAACTCACTGCATAGCTCCTGAAGCAGGCGAGAGCCACATAACTAGTAATTAGTGTCCTGTCAGCTGATATCGGCAGCATTAGTTTTTAGCTGCTGACATCAGCAAGTCCATCATATATTTAAAGCTATAGCTACTCATAATTGTGATGAATATATTTGAAATAGCCAATTAATAAGAAGATCTTTAAAAAAAAAAAAAAAGAAAATCATGTTTAGGTGAAAGTAGATAAAACCAATTAAAATAAAAATTACGAGCTAAATTTCAGCACAAAAAAAGGGTAGGAGCCCACAATCCTAGACAGTGTTCCAAGCTCCAGCGCAGACATCTACCATAAATCCACAAACAAGTCCACTCCTTTCTGATTGGAGGGTGGAGCTGCTCGGTCAAGGTTATAGAGAACATCTGTTTTAATGACAGAAGTCAGTAGAAGAGCAGCACTTTTATGCTATCCATTTTTTATTCATTGGTTGCTCGTGAAAGAGTCGATGATCTTTTTTCCTAAATATGTTCTGATTAAAAATAAAGCAAAATAGATACCTTGACTCTTATTCTGAAAGAAAAAAAACACCATGTTAATGCTCATGTTTATTTGAACATTCAAAAATGATAGCTGTATAGCTTTTCAAAGGAGTTGCAAATTAATATGACCAAAATACAGAATAGGAAAAATAGAATCATTTTAAGGAATTAAATATGAAGAAAAATACCTATTTTGTTGTAAAAGCTATTTCATACGTAAGAAATAAGCAGGGAAATGATAATTTTCTTTGAGAAATGTACTTCATCTGTGATTTAACTTCTTCTACCCCTTCAAAATACTATCAAAGTGACATCTATTTTTAGACTTTGTTCTGAGGTTTTGCACCAAATTGATGATTGCTACACCTGCAAAGCCTTACCTATCAAATTGAGTTAGCATGAACCAGATCACAATTGCACTAAACTTATCAACCTCCAGGAAACTCAGCCTGCCGCCACCAACATACAAGAGCTAAGATTTAATAAAGGAATCCTAAACAGGTAACATTTTTCTTTCTCCACAATTTGAGCCAATGTTTGTTCATCATATAGAAATGGTAAATATGCATGTTGGAAGTTCAGAAAACAAACATGTCAGGAAGCATTTTATGCATCATTACAAATTATATTTAAACAGTTCCCCAGTTGTAAATTAAAGAAAGGAGAAATTATGTGCCTAAGCTTTCATAAATGTCTTGTACGAAATTCATAGAAATTAATAAACACAAATCAAGTACAATTTTTTTTCATTAAATAACACAATAATTCACCATGTCCAAATGAGAGTTACAGATACTAACACATTATTAAAGGGAACAAAGACATTGTATTACCAGAAATGTTATAACATATTAGATATGTTGCCTCAAATGAACAGGAATAAATGAGAAATAGCATATACGTTTTATGACATATTGATAGTTTTTCTTCCTTGTTTAACCCACCCCTCTTTTTATAGTTTAACCCTTCCCCTGGGCAACAAATGCTATCAGTTCATGTCACAAACCAGTTTAGGATGATGCTATGGCTAAACCTGGAGCAATGGATAATAAGGAATATTTATACATTTGGGCCAGATTGGGGTATACAGTGTTGATCCTTCACCAGCTCATCTTGTAGGTTGACCTGCACGGCCACCCAACCCAGCTTACATTTTTTAAAACGAGAGTCTGGACAAGGCGGCCGTTTGTAATGGTGCTTTGTAATTACCTGCAGTGGATTGTAACCCAGGATCTCTCTGTGCTCTGGGTCTAGTGCCAACAGGGCTAGAGAGGCAGATGAAGTGCTGAGATGATAAGGGGGCAAAGATGAAGGTTTTTTATCAAAAAGTTATCTTTTCAGATCATAGAATTTACGGTTGTTATACAACTTAGAAAATGCAGAAGTAGATTAAAAAGTAAAAATCGCTGATCATCTAACTTCTCAGATAATCGCTATTAAATTTTGGAGTGTTTCTTCTGGCCTTTTAAAAATATATATATGAGACAAAATTTGCAGTATGTCTCATATCCTGCTTTTATTTGTGGGCATGTTTCATCTTATTAGGTAGTCCTCAAACATGAGCTTTTTATTGGCTACGTAGTATTGTATTGCATGTACTGTCATCTATTGAGCTGTACCTAGGAAGTAGCATGTCTTCAGTGAAGGCTGAAGAGACCATCTGCGGAGAGTCCAGAAGGCGAGGTAATGAGACGCTCTGAGGGGGATCTGGCTGAGCGTCACTGGCCATGTAACAGTCTGGGAGAAAGTCAGTTCATGCAGGGGGCTGTGAAAAAAACGCCTGCCTTAGGCATAAGCCAAGGGTGTCCAAGAAGCAGACGGAGAGCAGTGTGACTAGGAGGGAGCAAACAGGGAGAAGAGCAGGAGATGAGACAGTGAGGTGGCGGCGTCAGGTCACGTAGGTGACAGCAAGACATCGGGAATTTACTCTGAGTACCAACAGAAGACTTTGGGGACTCATAAGAAGGGACGTACTTGGAATTGAATTACATTTTAAGACGTTCTCTCTGGCTGCCGTTAGCAGAATTAACTGTGGAGGAACAAGAGTGGAAGCTGAAGCCAGTGGGAAGCCATCGCGGTCAGTCGCATGAGGGATTATGCTGGCTTGGACTGCGTTGGTAGCTGTGAAGGCAGTGAGCGGTGGTTGGATTAAGGATAGATCTCAGGATAAAACCAAAGAAACTGAACGATGGACTGGATGTAAGGTAAAGGGGAAAAGCAGTCAAGGATGACCCTACATGTCTGGCTCAAGCAACTGGAAAAGTGGAGTTGACTTTACAGAGGTAGGAAGGCCTTGGAGAAGGAAAGGTTGTGTGTTGCTGGGAGAAGCGGGGAAACCGAGGGTTCTGCTTTGGACAAGTTAGATTCGAGATTATTTGATTACATTCAGTGAAGATGTCAACCAGGGGGTGGAGCTAGATACGCCTTTGGATGTCATCAGCGTACACGCGGTATTGATCGTCACAGGACCGAATGAGATCGCCAGGATGGCCAGCACGAAAAGAAGAGGGAAAAGGAAGAGGTTGGAGGACTGAACTCTAGGGAATTTCAACTTTTACATATCACAAAGATATGAAATAAGAATGAGAATGGATGACCACCGATCTAGGAGGAAAAACCGAGAGCGCGTAGAGTCACAGCAGCCAAGAGAAGAGAAGTATTGCAAGAACGAGAAGGAGCCCCTCTGCATGGAAAGCCGCTGAGAGACTAAAATAACAATTTTCCATTAAATTTGGCAGTGAAATGGTGAAGATTATGGCCTGAATTAGTTGGCTGAGGAGAAAATATTAGGCGATGGAGTGGAAATAAGAGTGAGAGGATTCCCTTACATTCATAATTCACTAAGGTTTGTTTTTTTTTTATCTTAAATATTTAATTTTATCCCAACATATTTTTTTGCATCTGTTGAGAATGAGTTTTCTCCTTCAATCTGGCAATGCTGATTACATTCAGATATTTTATGATGTTGAAACATCCTTACATGATGGGAAAACTCTATTAAATTATGATGTATCCTTTATATAGTTTTATACATATATGCATGTTGAATTCAGTGTGTTCTTATTTTACTTAGGATTTTCCTGTCTATGTTCATAAATGAGATATGATTGTTTTGTGATTATCTTTTCTTATGCTATCTCTTCCTAGTTTTAGTTTCAAAGTTACACTAGCTGCATAAAATGAGTTAGGCAGCTTTTCTACTTTTTCAGTTATCTAAAGTAATTTATATAATACTACAATTATCTGTTTAATTCCTATAAAACTATCTGGGTCCAGGGTCTTTGGAGGTTAAGTTGTTAAGGACGGTACAGAGAATATTTTACTTGCAGATTCCATTGCTATAATGGTTACGGGTTTATTGTTTAGCTTTTCCTCTTCTTCTTGGGTCAATGTTAAAGATGTCATTTCTTTGCTATTTGCTCTCAGATCATTTCTCTGCCTTCCTGGGGCAACCTACATTTCTGTGAGTCCCTAGTCAATTAACTAGTTTGGGCCAGTGATTAGCACTAACAGAAGACTAGTGGGTAGAAGGAAGGGAGGGGCCAAGCCATCTCTCCTGTCCCCTCTCTGCCTCCACTGGGGCTGTCTCTTCTGAAGTTCCAGCTCTCACAAAACAGCCTTTCCCTAGGGCCCAGCTCCCTTTCTGTTCCTGCCCAAATTCAGCTCCCTGTGGTAACAACCCTGGTTCTTACACTTCAATAATACCAACCCCTCTTGGTCCCTCCAGCCCTAGGGGTAGATAATAGCTTCCTGCCTCACTACCTGCTGTTCCACTTTGAAGTTCTCTTTTTGTAGCAAATTTCTTGTATTAAAGTCCTTTTATTGGACTACCTAGAGAGGCTCTGTTGCTCTGTTTTCATGACTGGACCATGACTGATCCAGATCGTTTATATTTCTCTGAAAAATCATCTACTTCATTTGGATTTTCTAGTTTATTGGCATACATATGAAAAATTATTGGCATAATATTTAATTAGGATGTTTAGGATCTCTGCAGTATCATAGTTGTGTCCTCTTTTTCATTCCCAATATTATTTGTTCTTTCTCTCTCTCTCTGCCCCCACCCTATTCTTTTCCATCTTGCTAAAGATCTCAAAATCTATTCAGTTTACCATTTGCGCTAAAACATGGCAGGTCGGGGGGAGGGGGGAGGCACTATACCATGTATACCGGCTTAATGAACAAAAGTTACAATTGGAAGGATGAGAAAGAAAATATTGGTAGTCTATGAAAGATAAATTGAATGGCTAGGCAAAAGAAATGGAAAGAAAGCTTTTAATTATGTACCAGTCTATACATTTTGAATTTTGAACCATGTGAATGACGCGCCTATTCAAAAGATTAGATGTGAAAGTGTACAAAAACAGATTTTAGAGTTGCTTGCCTTTCTCTTATTTAGTTCTTTTAAATATTTTTAATTTATGCTTTTTAAATTATTTTTTCTTACCTTTCATTCTGTCTAGGTTTACTCTGTTCTTCTAGATCACTTATTTTCAGTTTTCTTATCTTTTTAATAAGTGAACTTAAGACTACAATTTATCTTTAAATACCATTTCAGCCTAGCTCAGTTTTTTACAGGTGGTAATTTCATAGTGTTTATTTCTAAATATTTTATTATTTCCGTTGTGATTTTTCTTAATCATTGGATTAAAGTATATTTTTATTATTTCAAATATGTAAATTTTTTAGATTTTATTTTTATCATTGATTTCTAATTTAAATGTACCATGACAAGAGATTGTGGTCTATATGGCAACTTTACTTTGAAATTTGTCACCTTATTTTGATGGTCCATTTTATACAGGTTCTACTAGTGCTTGAAATCAGAGTGTATTTCCTATTAGATGTGTGTGTGTGTGTGTGTGTGTACGTGCACGCATGTTCACATTAGCTCAAACTTGATAACTTTATTTTTAACATTTGATTTCCTTATAATTGATTGATTGATTGGTTTTTAATATGTGTGTTCAAATATCCCACGGCATTTTGCAAAATTGTCTATGATTGTCAGTTTTTGCTTTACTAATATCAAGACCATGTTGTTAGTTGCGTAGGAGTTTATGATAATTGCACTCTTGGTAGAGTGATACTTATATTATCTAGTGTCTCATTTTTGTTTTTACTCATGCTTATATTGTATGTTTTCTGGTATTAATAAGTCTCTACCATCTGGTGTGTGTGCACGTGTATGTGTATTTGTGTATTTGTTCCATTCTTTGTTTTTGTATTTTCAGAATCTTTTTAAGCTGTGTATCTTGAAAGAAGTGCAGAACTTAACTTTTTAAAAGAATACAATGTGATGAATGAAAGAAATAAAACTGTCTTTATTTTCAGGTAACATGATCGTATATCTATAAAATTCAAAAGGAATCTACCCAAAACTACAATAACCAAAAAAAAAAACAAACCCTCTCATAACTTATAAGTGAGTTCAGCAAGGGTCAGGACATAAGATCAACATGCTAAAATAAATTTAATTTCTGTATGCTAATCGCAAACAAGTAGAAACCTAAATTTTTAAAAAATACAACACGACTTACAATTGCTCCAAAAAATTATAAATATTTAAGCGTAATCTAAGAAAGTTGTATAGAATCTGTATGATGAAAATTATAAGATGCTGATGAAAGAAATCAAGGATGATCCGGATAAATGAAGAGACATACTGTGTTCATGGATTCAAAGACTCAACATAATAAAGGTGTCGATTTCTTCAAATTAATGTACAAGTTTAATGCTATTTCTGTGAAAATGCCAACAAGATTTTTATAGACATAGTTAAGATTATTCTAAAATTAATATGAGATAGTAAAGGAACTAGAAAAGCTAAAGCAATTTTGAAAAAAGAAAAAGAAAATTAGTCTAATTTCAAGACATATGTAGCTATAGTAATCGAGACTGTGTGGCATTAGTGGAAGGACAGACACATAGATTAGTGGAGCAGAACAGAGGACCCAGAAAGGAGCCCACACGAATATGCTCAACTTATTTTTGACAAAGGTGCAAAAGCAATTCAATGAGGAAAGGACAGTCCTTCCAAAATATGGGTTGAACCAATTGGACATTCCTTAAGAAAAAAAAAAAGGAAAAAGAAAAAAAGAACCCACATCTGAACCTTATACTGTATGTAAAAATTAACTAAATTAAAAATGAATCACAGACTTAAATGTAAAATGTAAAACTATGAAAGTTTAGGGGGGAAAAAAACATAAGAGAAATCTTTGGGACCTAGAGCTAGGCAAAGTTCTTAAACTTGATACCAAAAGCACAAATCTATAAAAGAAAAAACTGATAATTTGGGCTTCATCAAAATTAAAAATATTTGCTCTCAGAAAGAGCTTCTTAAGAGGATGAAAAGACAAATTATAACTTGGGAGAAAATATTTGCAAGACATATATCTGACGAATGACTTGTATCTAGAAAATATAAAGAGTTCTCAAAGCATAATAGTAAATAAACAAACAATCAAATTGGAAAATGGATGAAAACATGAACAAACACGTCACCAAAAATAACATACAGATGGCAAGTAAGCATATGAAATGATGTTCAACTTCATTAGCCCTTAAGGAAATGTAAATTAAAACCACAATGAGATATCACTGCACACCTATCGGAATGGCTAAAATTAAAAATAATGACTTCATCAAATACTAGCAAGAATGCAGAGAAACTGGATCATTGATATACTGCTAATAGAACGTTAAATGGAATCGCCATTCTGGAAAAGAGTTTGGCAGTTTCTTTTTAAAAGTAAACGTGTACTTATCATATGATTCAGCAACTGCACTCCTGGGCATTTACCACAGAGAAAGAAAAATTTATGTTCATGCAGAAACTTGTACATGACTGTTCATAGCAGCTTTATTTGTAATAGCCCCAAACTGGAAACTATCCAGTTGTTTTTCAAGAGGTGAGTGCATCAACAAACTGTGGTATATCCATGCCAAGGAAGAGCACTCAGCAATAAAAGGAAGGCAGTAAGGATAAATGCAACAGCTTGGATGAAACTCAAGGGAATGATGATGGATGGGGAAAAAAGGTTACATACTGAATGATTCCATTTATATAACCCTCTTGAAATAGAATTACAGTGATAGAGAAAAGTTTCGTGGTTACCAGGGGTCAGGGATGGATGGGAGAGCAAAGTGGGTGTGGCATTGAAGGGGTAACAGAAGGGGACCCTACGATGATGGAACATTTTTCTGTCTTGATTGTGGTGGTAGTTACAGGAAACTCTTGATGTGCAGGCATTTTACTCAGGAATCTTTTGCACTTTGCAATCAGATAGAGCAAGATAACGACAACCCGAAAACTCTGAGAATGTTGTTACAACTGAAAAATACAGTTTCCACGGAGGATGTAGAAATTTGTGTTCATGCCACAGAAACTACAGTATTCATCAAGGAGAACTACAGGTTCATTTCATATTTTATACAGTGCATGGACAATAAAAATTATTCCTTTGGGTTCAGTATGATAAATACTGGATACCATCTGTATGAAAAAAATCAGTATATTACATATTGGATGTCATCTGTGTGAAAAAAAAGTTGAAAAAATCATTCGAATTTTAAAAAGTATGTAGATATTTGGCCTTTTATCAACTAGAAAATTTCCTCTAATGTTGGTTAGAAAATCATTCTGAAAGCAATCCATCTAAAATTTCAGGAAGTAAAAGTTTTAGGATCACTAAATGTTTTCCTTTTGACATATTCTGGAGCACAATTAGGAACAAACTATCCTAAACGGTTCTTCAGTCAAAGAAGGAGACAAAACGGACTCCTCCTTGCTTCAAGTCCTTTCATGAAATATCAGTCTTTATAAGTATCCAAAATTTCTAATCTGCTTTTTCATATCTACTTGTTCTTGAAGATGGTCGTTTTTAGTTGATTCCTACAAATAACAACTCAACTGTGTAAATATCCACAATCATGCACTGAGGTAAGAAAAATTTGAGACTTTGACCAGCTAAATTTTCAGGAGGGTAAATAACTATAAATCCATTCTATCTTATTTTCTTATAATTTTCATAAATCGAGTGCCTGTTTTGTGTAAAAATCACTCCACTACAGCGGTGAGGATTTTTAAAATATCTTATCTTCTGTTTAGGTCCGATTTCATCAGCTCAGGGAATCAAGCATCCACCTGCATCAAGTACACGTTGCACCCGGATTACCAGGAAAATCAAACTGAAAGGTAGCAGGCATGCAGAAATACAGTCACTTTTTTCCTTATTTCTTATTTCTCCTCGGGCGGTGCAATGGGCCCAGGGTAATTAGGAGCTCCATGGATTCAGAACACTACTGGGTGAGCCACAATTCTGACAACCTGTCTCCAATCTTCCTTCAGGAAGCACCTCCGACTCATCCTTCTATGCAAAGGAGCCCAACCTGCAGAGAGGCAGAGGCACGTTAGCGAACATTCCCTCCGCCGAGAGAATGTTAGCACCAAAGCATTTACTCAATGGCCCCTTGCATTCTGCAAAACATAACTAGTTGTCCTGGCTGAGCTCTTTTCTTTCCCAAGGGTGAAATAGTTTTCATCTAAGACATTTTATTAATTCTGTTTCATCAGGAGCTCAGACTGAAAGTGTCCCTTTTACTTCAAAGGATCCCAAAGTCCTCAAAAAGTTACGGGCTGGATGATAACTTCCTGTTTGAAGATCAGCCCCCTCTGAAGTGCTGGTCTGCACTGAATTTTAAATCTAATATTGATTCTAACTAAATGTGCCGTGGGGTTGGTTAGAGTCACTGAACATCGGGCAAGGAAAGCCTCGGTTTTCAGCTTTTTGTACATGGTATTAGATATATTAGCATTTGCATTTCAATAGGTTTTGAATGCCAGATAGTAGTCAAATATTTTTCAAAAAAATGAATGCAGCTATCATATATCTTTATGCTTTAAAAAATGTTGTAAATGTGTTATCACTTTAAGCCGTTTTACTGTCTTCTTGTATGTGGCTGGAACACAGTGTTTACGACTTGAAATGCTAGTGCCCTGTGTTCGTCTGCTCCTTAACAGGCCCCTGTATCCTCACATTCAGTTCTGTGAACCAAGTAGGACAAGTTTCGTGTTGATTAGCTTTATTTATGAGCAATTGTAGAATTTTAGAGATGATACAAGCATTAACCTTCTGATATAGATAGACAAGCACCAAATTACCAGTAAAGTCAAGATCAAACATGTAATTAGTATTAGGCCTAGGATTAGAGTTCACGGCTCCTTAATCCTGGTCTAATGTCCATGAAGGCAGAAGGGCCTAGAAATACACATGAATGTTGGGTCCGTTCAGAAACCACCTGAGATATCCCTGATACTTTGTAATGAGTCTATTAGTAGGATAAAAATTGTGACTTCTGACATGTTATCAACAAAATCAATAATCTCATGAACCCATTATCAGGTATTTAAGAACTATGTTTTGAGGGCTTTGAAAGGCAAAGGAAGATCCCCGAAGGAGCCCTCTGCAAATGGGCAGCTTTCCCAGATAGCCCCAGAAAGGAAAAAGAACAAACAGATGTACGAATCCGAGTTCTTTTACTAGTTCTAGCGTGACGTCTCATCGTGTGTGTAAGACCCTCTGACTTCACAGCCGGGGTTAGCACTCTGATTGAGGATGTCGACTACATTGGCATTCTTTCAAGATACTAAAATTCAAGCAAGCTCTTGTCACTTAAATGAAACCTACAGAACTGTAAATTCGTCACATGTGACAAGTCATATTCAAAATCACCAAGGTTTTACAACCCCACCCTCTTCATCACAGGTAGTGTATTTCTGAATGCTTCGTGTGTGTCAGGCAATCTTATTTAATTTCCCTAATAAACCAGTGTGGTAGATCTTATAATTGATATTGCCTCCATTTTGAAAACAAAGAAATTGAGATTTAGACAAGTTATGTAACTCGCCCGAGGTCATGAAGCTAGTAACGGCAGGGCTGGGGTTTGTGTCCAAGTCTCTCCAACTGCAGTTTAGCTCCAAATCACTATGATATATAGAAGCTTCATTTCGTTACAGGTGGCGATAAGAGTTCATGAAAGAAGATATTTCTATATCCCCAGTACCTAGAACTGTGCTTGACACCTAATGATATTTAGTAAATATTGGTTGGATACACAAATGAATAAATTAACAAGACAAAAAACAAAACAAAACAAAACACTGCCTGCATCTTCAAATGGGCTTGTAAAGTTCCTAGCAAATCGATAAGGTATGCCTGACCCAGGAAAGCTTTTCAAATGAGTCTTTACCGTTACCTTGTAGTCTTGACCAAATTGCTTCAAAGGTGTCACAATGTGAACTGCAGAGGAGCGCCCTGCGTAATTGCTGCTCTCTGCTGTGCTTTTTAGTTGTAAACTGCTGTAGATACTACATAGTGGGAAATATTTGTACCCTTGGAGAATAAACTTAGAAAGCAAATCTATTTCAATCCTTGCTGTTCTTCAGTGTCTCTTAGTGAATTTGCAAGAAGTATATTCTGAATGGGAAAGCTAGCGGTTAAGCCTGGTGTCTGGAGTTGGCCTTGCCAGCCAGCTTACATAATTTAGGTAATTATTACCTAAATTACCTCTGCCTCAGTTTCCTCATTTGGAAAACACTGTGTCTTCTAGGGTTGTCCTGAGAACTAAATGAGTTAATTTACGTGAGCTCTGTGGCATAGTGCTCCATGTACAGTACGTGATCAATAAATGTTAACTGTAACTACATCACAAGTATCTTGTTTCCTTCAATGTATCGAAAGAAGCTTAATTCAATCTTCAGCAAGTAGGTATTAAATGCCCCCCACGTGCCATCCTCTGCTCCAGGGGAGAGAGAAACAAGGTGATTATCTGCTTTCCTGGGCCTTGTATTCTAGAAGGAGACTTGGAAGATAAATAAAATAAGATGCACTCTATGCTTGGTGGTGACCCATGGCTCAAAGAAGGGTCAGAGAGTGTGGGAGATGGTGGGAAAATTATTTCCTACCAGATGGCAGAGAAGTTCTCTGAGGGACACACCTGAAAGGGGTGAAGCAGGATCCTGCAGACACCTGGGACAGAGCATCTCAACAGAGGGAGTTCCTCCTAGATGTAAAAAAAGGCAGCAAGGCCAGGACGCAGAGAGAATTGAATGAGGAATGACAGGAGATGGACCCTGCGAAGCAGAGGGGAGGCAGGTCCATGAGGACTTGGATTCTGTTCTGAACGAGATGGCAACCATCAGTTGGTTGTGAGCAGCGGATGGACGCCATCTGACATGTTTGAGGAGCACTGTGGCCGCGGTGTGGGTAGCTGACTGTAAAGGGGCAGGGTTCAAAGCAGGGACACTGCTGCCTTGGTCCAGATGAAGGATGATGGAGGTGTGGACCATGAGAGTAGAAGGAGGCAAGGTGAGTGATGGTCAGATTCTGGATATATTTTAAAGGGAGAGCTGACGTGATTTGCTGTGGGTTGGATTTTCCATGTGAGAGAAAGAGGAGAGTCAAGGAGGAGCCAAAAGTTTTTATACCAAGGCATTGGTAGACTTATTTTGCCATTTTCTGTGCTATGGGAACACTGGAAAGAAAGAACATGTTGCAGTTCTCCAGGGAAACAGAACCAGTAAAATGTGTGTGTATGTGTGTGTGTGTGTGTGTATTATAAGGAGTTGGCTCATGTGATTATGGAGGCTGATAAGTCCCAAGATCTGCAGTTGAGCTGGCAAGCTACAGACCGAGGAAAGTTGATGATGTAGTTCTAGTCCCATGGCCGGCAGGCTCAAGGCCCAGGAAGAGACAGAATGTTTAAGCTTGAGTGTAAAGGCAGGAAAAATCCAATGTCCCAGTTTGAAGGCAATCAGGAGGGAGGAATTCTCTCCTACTTGGAGAAGTCAGCCTTTTTGTTCCAGTCAGGCCTTCAACTGATTGGACGAGGCCCATCCACATCAGGGAGGGCCATGTTTTACCGTCTACTGATTTAAATGTTAATCTCATCCAAAAGCACCCTCACAGAAACACCCAGGATAATGTTTGGCCAACTCTCTGGGCACCCGACGGCCCAGTCAAGTTGACACATAAAGTTAAGCACACAGAGGAAGGGCAGGTTTAGACAGAGAGTCAGGAGTGCCGCTTCAGACATGTCAAAGTCCTCGAAGGAGAGACCCAGTGACGCGATTTTGGGTGTAGAGACCAGTGTCCTTGAGATGCGGTTATTGTTTTTTCCCTTGTACATCCCGTATGCAATCCTGATATGAAATTCCTCGTGTTAATACTGACTTTAATTGACTCTGCCCTAGTGATGAAGATTAAATTGCCAATTTACTGACACTTGTTTAGCTATATCAGAAACCTTATTCTTTAAGATGTCACAGCCTCTCACTTTTCTGAACCTTTGCCTTTGCTGCTCCATCTTTCTGGATGCCTTCTCACCTGTCCACCTGGAAAATACCTTTTTAAGATTCATGAGATGGTGTCACTTCCTCCTTGAATCTTTTCCTGAATCATTTAGCAAACTTCTGACTAGATACTTCCATTCTTTCTTCTCTTCAGATTTTCCCTCTATTCCTTTCTTCTGTTCTCTGTTTCTTTCTTTCCAGAAAATAGAAAGTTTTCATTTTTCTCTCTTCATTACATATGTATATACAATTAAAGCAATAAGGGAAAGAACAAATGGCAGTAAAAAGCACCTAAAATTCCAGAGGAATGATGTTTAACTACCTTTCTACAGTGTACTAGATTTATATATGCAAAATTACATAATTTTATGAGTATTTTTGTAACTTGATTTATAGCCTGCTTTTTAAAATCAACAATATGTCATGAGAATCTTCTACTGTCAATCAATATAGTTGAATGTGACTCATTTTAACACTGGTTTATTTGAGTGTATGGCTATAATATACTTTATTTATCCCATCCCCCAATAGTAGTTTTCAGTCATTTTCACTTTTTTTGCTATAATAAGTAATGGAATGATTCATGAGTATCTTTACATGAGTCTTTTTAATTGTTGCATGTATTTCATTATTGGGATGTAATTTATTTAATCAGTCTCTGATTGATGGATATTTCAATCATACACCCGCACACACATACACACGGGCGCACAATTAAAAGAAAGGAAGGAAGGAAAATGTTGGAAAAGGGAGGATTATTGGCCCATATAACTGAAACTTCCTAGGTATCTTGGCTTTAGGCCCAGCTGGATCCAGGACAGAAATGGGGTCATGAGGATGATCTCTGTATTTTGGCTCTAGGTTCGCTTTGTTTTCAAATAGGCTTTGTCCATTTTATAGCAAAGCTGGCCCCGGGCAGCTGCAAGCTCAGAGTCCTTCACATCCATGATTTCTGAATCAGAAAATGTTCCTTTTCTGGTAGTTCCAGCATCATTCTCATGGCTTTAATTGGACCAGCTTGAGTCGCATGCTCATCTTTCAATCAGTCGCTGAGTTCAGGACGAAGGTGATCTGGGTGACCACCATGCTCCCGGAGCCAGGGAAGTTTCAGTCTGCCCGCCCCTCTGCAAACTTCATGGGATGAGAATGTAGGTAGGAGGGTTTTGAAAGGAAAAAAAAAAGTGTTTTGTTATCAGATGACATAGGCATGGAAATTGAGAAGCAACAAGACTTAAGACTGATTAACATAGTTTATTTTATGCTTTTGTGGAAAATAAAGTTTTTAATGATAAATCTGTAAAACTTCGATCTATGGTTTAAACTTCAGCTTAACCAACAGATGCCACACCATTTCTACTTTAAGGTTGAATGAGATTCCTGTCCCTTGCCAATCAGCCTTGTCTTCTTGTCTTTTTGCAACATCTGTCAGTTACTCATCCGTGGATGGTGAGCAGAATTGGGTCAATGAACTTCCACTGTCCTGGGCAGCCATTACTAGCCATGACTTCATCCCTGTGCCAGGTCTGAGGTATTATAGACATTTTACCTTTCCCATGCTGAAGATTTCCTTTAACAGAGGATTGGTAGGAGGGAATGCAGAAGGAATGAAGGGCATGGCAGCCAAAGCTGAGACCTTTTTTTTTTGAATCTCATGGGCACTAACATAACTGTTCCTAAAAATCATTGCATTTTGAATCAGATTATTTTCTAGCCTCAGCACAAGCCAGTGTGTAACCAGAGGCATGACTGGATCAAGGTATGTGGATGACCTGGTTAGTTTCATCATTTGGCGAAACCTGAAATCACTTTGGCATTTACTCAGAGGAGAAACTGAGGGTAGTGGAAGAGCCTAGATCACTAGCAGCTGTCCCCTGCTGCAGTCCCAAGCTTTCACACCCCACTCAGTAAGACAAAGCCCTGTGGTACCAGGACACACCCTCCTTAGCAATCAGATTTTCAACCATTTACCTTTGCGTGACTCCAGAGTCTCATAAACCTCACCCACCACTACGCGAGGCAGGAAATCCTAGCGATGCTTCTGAACATGCACAGTCTTCCTGGGAGTTGTAGAAAATACAGTTTTCTCCATCTCGTCACACATCAAACCTGCTCCACTCAGGAATGAAGAAACAGTCGAGGATGCTTAGGTTAAGCAATGGGTCATTAAACTCTGGAGCCAAAGTTAACCAATCCAGAGCCAATGTGAACCAGGCTTCGGTGACATCTAGAAGAGAAGAATGAAGTGATACCATGCGTGTGATGGGGGCTGGCGAATGGGTGGAGGAGGGAGGGAGAGTTCGCCCATAAAACAAGAGGAAACATAGAACTGTTTACAAACTCTTTTAGCTGTGGAACACTTTATTCGAAAGAAATTTTATTCCACATCGAAAATGAAGGCAGTTGGGTTGAAGAGGGCAAAGACTCAACCGATTTCTCTCCCCACCTACGACAGCCCCTGAGGCCCCTCCGAGGGAATTCTTGGGGTTCAACGTGGCTTAAAAATCGCTGACCTAGACTGTCTACTAGAATAACAGTGAAGAATGCAGTTTGCTCAGAGACAAACTGATGTTGCCTCGGCTTTGTTCCAGTGTTAAAAAGGGAGCACGCTGCTGAGGAACAGACAATACCAAACCATTAAATAGATACCTCTGGGCAATTTTTCATCAGACAACGCAAGTGTTGCTTTGCGTTCTTAAACTGTTGTGTCTTATTATTTTTAAACTTTTCGGCGATGTGTGTAGGATGATAAACCTTTCCTTAATACTGGGGTGTAATTCTAACTAAGTTTAGGTCCATTGTTTTTTCCGATCTCCTTCTTACGACTTTTGTTTTAACTGTGACACACCTTCTCCTAGCCCTCCCTCAAACTTCGAGAAGTCAAGAGCTGACAGGACTCGTCTTCTGTTAACCTGCTGCATTACTTACATTTCCATCTCCCCACTAGATTATCAAGCCTTCTTGGAGAGGAAAATGTTTATGTTTAAGTACGCATCCCTTGCACCTAACACAGGACTTGTCAATCGTCGATAAATATTTGCTGAATGGATGACAATCAGAGCAGCAGAATGGCTACAAGACCCCTACGACAGTGACAAAACTATACAACGGGGAATCCAAAGACGGAGGCTTTGGAGCTGATTTGAATGCAAGTTATGTAAACTCTTTAAACCTTCATTCTCTCATCTATAAAATGGGAGTAATGATATGGTGGCGTTGCATCTTTCTCAGGCATGTAGTTGTAATTGCCTTAAAACCCTTACATCATCCATGGCGTAGAAGCACACATGGTTTGGTACATTCTTCTGCTGACTCTCAGCAACTCCAAATAGTTCCTCCAAGCACAGATGAAGAGATGAAGTAGATGGAATATGTATGTATGTTTGCACACACACACGCACACACACACACGCACACACACTCACACACACAGAGAGCATATAGTTGAATTCACGTCGAAGGCATATCTGGGCCAACTCTGGTTTACGTTGTTGGGGTTACAGTTAGGGTTGTTGGGATTATTAAGTTTGTTAGCATATGGAAAAAGCCTTGCCTAGGAGCTGACACGTGACAATGGGTGTACCGTAAATATGAGCCCCTTCCCCATGCTGACAGAGAGCAGAGTGCAGTGTGAGATTCTGCAAGAGGCTGGCCTGACTCTATCTGCCTCTCTTCCACCCCTGTACCTCTCCAAGACAATTTATAGAATACCTCAAGCACCTGAGAAGCAGCATTTAAAAAAATAAGTCCCGTCTTACCATGATTTTCTTGCACGGTAGTCAGATCTTCTCTGCAGCATGGCCCCGACAGCCCGCCTCTCCTCGGGGCCTCTGTCCAGGACCCGTCACAACGCCTTTTCCAACTTTGGTAAATTGTGAACCATTTACTCTCTCATTTCACTCATTCCCCAAACACAGTTACAGGCCAGGTCCTGTGTCAGGTCCAAATGCCAATAAAACACAAGCAAGGGATAAGCAGGTGAGCAGACAGTCGTAATGCAAAGATGTCTTTCTAGAAGGATGACTTCTGAGCTGAATTCCTTCTAAACACTGTCCGGCATGCAGGTCATCATGAAGCGCTCCCCTGAGGTGTCCAGCATCAACCAGGAGGTGCCGGTGCTCATGGCTAAAGCCGCCTTGGTCTTAGTTCAATATCTAGCCACTTATTCCTACAGACATGGCAGTGGAAAAGAAAAGAAAGCGCTCACTTACAGTGATTCATCAAATACTGCAGAGGAGCCAGAAACTTCTCAGTTTCTCGCAGATATATTACCAAAGAAAATATTAGCTAGTAAATACCTGAAAATACTTAAGGAGCAGAGGGAAGAGGAAGAGGAGAAAGCCAACAGCGATGACAGCGCTGAGGACGAAGCGGAATCCTAAACGGAAAAAGTGAGATCTGGGCAAAACGCTGTCATTTCACTTTCATAGAAATGTAGAATCTTAATATTAAAAAGAACCTTAGGAGCTTACTGCATGTCCTGTTCCTTCCGTAGGGTGTTCTTGGGGGTCAGACTGCCTGAGTTCAAATCCGACTCTGCCACTCTAAATCTGTGGTTTGTGGAAAACTCCTTAAAACATTCTGTGCTTCAGTTTCTTAACCAGTGAAGTGAGGGGCTAATAAAAGAACTTTATTAGATGGAATAGAGCAAGTTTTCAATGAATGTCGATCATTGAAATTATATCCTATGCTTTTGCTGGGTCACCGGTAAATGTTTATGAGAAAGTACAATTTATTCAGTTCTTTGATTATATATTAAATCATTGTTTCTAAAGGTAACAGTTTGCCTGCTGATATGCTTCCAGTAAATCAAAGACTTTATAAATATTTCCCCCAAATTTTAGAAGTCTTAAACATCTAACATGGAAGCCAGACCTTGTTCAAGGCAGATGCCTCATTATATCAAATTATTTAGCACTGAGAGCAGAGGTTTATGTGAAACAGAACGAACGGCTTTTAAAAAATTTGTCTACCGTGGACTTTAGATAACCTTTGTCCTAATCACCACAAAACGATTACATATATATATTAAAATACGTGAACGAGAAAATAAACTCTATTAATTCATATTCCTCTCAAAATTTATGACATGGTCTAGAGCTCAGTAAACCCCTTCTTAATAAAAAGTGAAAATTAATAATGTAAACAGGGCCTTGTTAGGAATATTTAAATACTTAAGGAAACAAACTTTTGAAACACTCGTGGTCCACAGGGGATGTCACCTATGATCAGTTCGTTTACTAGGGTAGAAGGAGCTCATTAAAATAGCTCCAAGAGGCCAGTTATAGTAGACAGAGTACATGCTTCAAAAGTAATGAAACTCTACATCTTTAAAGATATTAGATAATTAAGATTTTCAGTTAAATAAATCTGACCTTTCCCCCCTAATAAAGAAGTTTTACTACACAGAGATAGATATTAATACAACATACTCAAAGTACCGATGTCAAAAAGGCTGGTCAAATTCATTCTTCTGGGATTTTTGCCTCTGTGTTGCTTTCCCACTACTTAAAGATCACAATTCAACACACCCAGTTAAGGTTAGGGAACGGCCCTGAGCCCCAGGTGCTAGTTAGTGATTCTGGCACTTAGGCAGAGCAGATGGTCAGGGGAGTGTGTTCTTCGTCACAGGCTCCTGCCCAGGCAATGGTTGTGAACGTAAGTGGATTTACAACTGCCTTCGAATTTTTTTCTCTCCTACGCTGAGCTTTCTATAGTGTGTTTCATTCTGTGGGACATAACAGGATTTGGGCAATGCTAGGTTAAAGAAAGTTAAACATGCTTTGCTTCAAGATTTCTTGTGGCCTTCAATGTGATAATGAATCTTTGAGAGAGAGAGAGAGAGAGAGAGAGAGAGATGTGGCACAGATCATTTTCTCAACTTAATTGGCTCAGAAGCCTTTCTAGAAAATATTAGAATACATCTCTGCATTGTCAAAGTAAAAAGTGTATAAATCAGCTTTAGTCCTTTCAATGGCAGCATTGTCCCAAAGACATAGTCTAAACTTTCTGGACAGCCTTGAAGGATCTGGCTCCTGCTTGTCTCCCCAGCCTCGGCCTCATTTCTTTTCACACCCTCTCACACTCACACCCATGTGAGAGGAAACCTTCCTGTGGATCTGTTGGAACAACAGGCCTCAGGGCCTTGCTCTGGCTGCTTCCTAGCTCCCCAACCTTCGCTTGGCTTACTTTTACCCAGTTTTCAGAGTGAGTTCTGGAGAAGCCTTCTTAGACCTCCAAGCATGCACTCCGCGCTCCTTTTATGTGTTCCCATACACACTCCATCTTAGTCCCATCACTGCATACCCTATCCCGAGTCTGGCTGGCCATCGTTTTAGATCAGGGCTGTGTTCTACATGCTGTTTTGTTATACTCCCTGTGCCTACCACGGGTGCCTGGCACACAGAAGGCCATAACTATTTTTGTGGAATTATTATAGACAGTTAAGGGCACACCCCGCTGCTGCTAGTAAATCAGAACTGCCTGGGCCCACTCTGTGGGCGTATATAAAGGTTTGCTTACCTGTACGTTGGTAGCAAAGGGTTCCTACCCTATCTTAGTCACCAAGTATCTTAGGGTACAATTATGAACCTAGTTCTCTTGATCCACATTAATAGGGAAGCAGAAGTGGCTCATCCGCTGAAATTTCTATACAAAGACCTTTTTCATAACACTGGGACCCTGGGCCCTAACATATGGACATGGGAGGATGATGCAGAGTTGGCTTAAAGAGAATCTAGTTCAACTCCTTAGTACTGCCAACTTTGGCCCGGAGCCAGAGCCTCAGGACAACCTGAGACAGGTACTTATTCATCAAGTCCTTCTTCTCTGTGGCAACCAGAGAGGTATCATCAAAGTCTAGGCAGGGATTCACCTACGTAATTTCTTTCTCATCGCTGCTATGGCACCTCAGATTTCTTTGCCATTCCAGAGCACTGCTGATGTGCCTCTAGCTCTGATCTGGAAGTTTTGCTCCACAGCAGACTCACGGATGGTCATGGTATCACAGCACTTGATAGGGAGAAGAGGCTAAAATTGCTTCCCCAGAACTTGGACCTCTCTATGACTTTCAAGGTATTCTTTAGTATGGTGACCAACAAAGCTGGCAGCCTTACAGGAATATATCATGAGAGTCTGGAAGTAGCCGGTGTGTAAAGGCTTCTGACCTTCTTCTAAGGTCACTGGAGTAGACCCTTTCAAATTCAGGGTGACTGGCCTATGCTGCAGAAGCCCCAAGTCTCGTCCATTTCCTGCTTCTCTCTTCTAATCCTGCACAATTAGGATGGGGTTTCTGTACGTCACAGCAGAGTACTGCGCAGATCACCACACAGTTTTACAGTCCTTCCTGTCCCCAAGTTTTGGTCTTGGAGCTTGTGGCCACTCCTACCCTCTTGATGAGGTAAAAGATGGGTTCCTGTGTGTGTGTATACCCATGAACAGCCAACCTTTCTTTTCTGTAGGGTCTACTCATGCACTCACCTCGGGCAGCAAACTATCCTGTGGTTGTGCAAGAATAGTTCCATTTATCATTGGGGAGCTCTGGGGTAAAGCCATTGAATGTGCTCCTCTGCCCGCTGGTCCCCCAATGAGAAGGATGCAAATTCTTATTCTTGTGTATTTTTGGTCACTCTTTATGATAGGAGAGGCAAACAGCTTGATGGGAATGAATATTGCTACTATCGTTGTATTATTTTTTTTTCCAGAATGGCAAACTCTCAATGAAAAATTAAAGTCAGTCAAATGAAAAAGCTAGAATTAGAACCCAAGTCTCAAAACTGAAGACCCGGTGTTCAAGACCCTCAAACTTGCTGCCTCTGTAAATCAAATCATTGTCTTGTGTGGGTGATGTAGGCACGACGGGTAGGAGGAGGGATAAGAATCAAAGTATAGTGATGAGAGAGCAGACTGAATGCAGACCTACTCTTTATGGGGAAGCCACGTATTTCCTGAATTAATAGAGATATTATTTAGTGAATACTGTGACTTCACAAAGGTCACTTGGCGAAGTCACAATTTTTTATAATTTTCTCTATTTTTATGATCTAATCCGACTTCTTGCTATTAAACTAATTCAGTTTAATTTTCTAACATACTTGGAGGGGCAGTGGCGATACAGAAAATTATATGTCAACTAACCCTCTGAAAAAGTATGGCAACTTTGATGAAAGATACTCTCTCACACTAGTTTCTCTACTAAGAGGTAACCTCACACCATGTTAATCAATATTTCGCTGCCCATTTTACCATGTAATCCAGTGGATGTTAAAGATAATAGTTCACCATATAGACCTGATTAATTGAAGAAAAATATAGCTTCTTAATGCTGACATTATGAGGTTAGAAATAGCATCCAATGCTAATCTGCAATGCCAAGAAATGAAGATGGTTTAAATCAGATCTCATGACTAATGCATGAGATCCAAAGTTCTTTTATTCCTGGCTATTTTAGAAAACTGGGGTGTATTTTTACCCTAAAAACTAATTCTGTAACATTTATTGAGATAATACAAAATGCCTTATTATTAACAGCACACAATCAAGATTTTGTTCTACTGATGATCACAGAAATGTTTCTCCATTTTAATTTTTTAAAAAATTTGCAACCGATTAAGTTCAGATAGAAGGATATTATATCTGCTCCTTAATTGTTGTTATTGTTGTTTTTTAAGTCACTATCTGGAAAGCTGAAGAGTTTAGATTGTTCGCTGTGGTCGCTATTCCATTTTAATTGTACTTGTGAATTCAGTTAAACAGAAAGAAATATATCTAGCAATAAAGTAAGCCTGTTATTTTTGCTTGTTTTTGTTTCGGTCATGACAAACTGTGAAATGCTTTGTTTTTCCTATAGTTCTGGTGCGTGAAATCTGCGATCTTTCCACTTGATTTAGGAAGGACCCTTAATTACTGCTGTCATTAGCACCTAGTGTTCAAAACAGTGTTAAAATGTCCTGTTGGTCTCACCTCCAAGTCCCCGCTTGCTTTAATTTTTTTCCAAAGGTAAGTAAAACAATAATTGCCTTAATAACAATCATTATGTATAGGGAATTAAATAATATTCCAAGATTTTTGGTGCCCATTTTTGTTCAGAATTCAGCATTTGTGTGTTAAGACTGGCCCACGGTTTGAACAAGTGTCCATAAACAGGGTTATTACTAGCGAAGACTTATTACCTGGGTTTTAAAAACAAGTCATTCATTTGCCTTTTTCTTTCCACATGGATAGGGATGACAGAAAACTGCTGTGAAGCTTCAATGTTTCTGCCTGGTCATGCACAGTTCTGCAATATAATGCATAAATGTATAACAACAACTTGGGCTTGCTTGATACCTCTCTTGGAATAGGGAAATCCAGCTAGGCGCTTCCATGTGCCTCCCCCACCCCCCACTCCCGCGCGCGCGCGCGCGCACGCACGCGGACACACACGCGCACACACACACACACACACACACACGCACACACACCCCAGTTCAAAAGTTGATTCATTCCCGAGATCCCCCAGAATCTTCCTTTTTCTCTTTTCTGGCAGCTCCGGCTTGCCAGTCTGGCTAGTAGTGAGCTTGGGGGCGTGGGAGGGGCGGGGAGCGCGAGGCGAGGGAGGAGGGAGCCGGGTGCTGGTGCGTGCCGCGCCCGCTCCTGCCGGGTGAGAGTCCGGGCCGGGTTTTGCGCCGTGTCCCGGGGCTTGTCTCACGGCCTCCAGCCGCCGCCGCTGCCGTGTTTACTGAGCTCGCGCGTCCTGATATCACTCCGCTGGCATGGAGGAGGAGGAGGAGGTGGAGGAGCGAGAGGAGGAGGAGGAGGCGGCGGCGGCGGCGAGCAGTTGATCATTGTGATGGTGGCAGGAGCAGCGGCGGCAGCGGCAGCCCAGCCGAGCGTTAGGGGCTGCTCTCCGCGCGGCGTTTTGCAAAGGACTTCACCGATCTACTTTTGCAGTCGCCTCGGACTGTCCATGTGTTTACTTCCCCCAGCCCGAGGATTCGATATCTAGGTTCCTGTGAAATGCAACTGAGCAGCCAAAGTACTTTGAGAACACGGGGCGGCATAAACACCAAAACTTTTTTGTGGAAGGAAAATGCAATAAGCAAGCTTGCCGTTTTCCGATGCGGTGTGGAGTGAGTGTGTGTCGCGCGTGTCCGCACTGGAGGCATATGCTTGTGTGTGTACATGGGGTGTGTTTTTCGGTACGTAGGGAGAAAATGCTTGCCAACCACCGGAAATCTCCTGGAATTTATTAGAAAATAATGGATTATAAAAAGAAGGCAGGCGAGGAGCGGATCTCCCCTTGAGTTGCAACCCGATTTGCTGCTGGCTCAGTTTGTTGATTCTTTTTGTTGATAGGTGTCTGATGGCATTCTGATCCCCCCTTTTTTCTCCTTGAGCTTTACAGTTTAAAAGAAAAAGGGAAACAAAAAAAAACCCACCCCCAAATCTCTCCCCCTTTTTTTTTCGCCCCGTCGGGATCGCTGTTTCCATCCATGTGCTTGCGTCTCCCCCGCGTTCCACTTAAACTATTTTAATCCTTGGACCCAAGGAGGAGGCTGATAGGGAGGTGGATAAAAAAAGTTCTTCCAAAATAGTGTGCCCGGGGAGCAGGATGGGGGATTTCGCAGCCCCCGCTGCTGCCGCGAATGGCAGTAGTATTTGCATCAACAGTAGCCTGAACAGCAGCCTCGGCGGGGCCGGGATCGCTGTGAATAATACTCCCAATAGTACTCCAGCTGCTCCGAGTAGCAATCACCCCGCTGCCGGCTGCGGCGGCGGCGGCTCCGCGGGCCCCGGGGGTGCCTCGGCGGCGGTTCCCAAGCACAGCACCGTGGTGGAGCGGCTCCGCCAGCGCATCGAGGGCTGCCGGCGGCACCACGTCAACTGCGAGAACAGGTACCAGCAGGCTCAGGTGGAGCAGCTGGAGCTGGAGCGCCGGGACACCGTGAGCCTCTATCAGCGCACCCTGGAGCAGAGGGCCAAGAAATCCGGCGCCGGCACCGGCAAGCAGCAGCACCAGAGCAAACCCCAGCAAGATGCGGAGGCTGCCTCGGCGGAGCAGAGGAACCACACGCTGATCATGGTGAGGGCGCGCGCGCGTTGGGGGTGGGGGGCGTGGAGCTTCTTACATGGGGGACAGGGGTCTGATTTGCACGGTGAGTGAGGTGGGTTGAAGCCGAAGGGTTAACGTCAACTTTTCGGAGGGAAGAGCTGCCGTCGCCGCTACCTGTTAATCTGTCAACGGTTGTCAAATTTGGGGGAAGAGGGGGCGAGAGGGGAGAAGCCAGTCACGACTGCGAGGGGCGGAGGGAGCCCGGAGGAGCGGCAGAGAGAGGCACTGGAAAAGTTTTTTTCCCCCTCTCCCTTTCTTAGAGACTGATTTGAAAAAGAGTGAACCCAGAGTTGGAACCTCGCTCCTCCTCTTCACCACTCCCACCCCACCCCACCCTTCTCGGTGCTGCCTTGCGTCCCCAGACGCGTTCCCTCTCGCCCACCCCTCTCCGCACATCCGCCGGGTGCGGGGGTGAAATTGATGCTGTCGCAGATTCTGGGCGGGCACCGGGCCCTCATCCCCCCGAGGGAGGAGGGAGAAGCAGGAGGTTCTCGCCTCCTCTCCCAGGCTCACCCCCCTTTGGGCTGAGAAAGTCTGAGAGTTTTGTGAATGAACTTTGAAGTGGATGAGAAGCGAGCGAGGGTGGCTCCGCGCGCTCGTTCGCGGGAGCGCGCGCGGATGCGGGGCGCGTGTGCGCTCCTCCGCCGCTGGAGACCCGGGGCCGGCTCGGCAGGTGGAGCGGCGGGAGGGTCGAGGGGGGAGCGGCCGGCGGGGGTGGGAGGGGAGAGCTGCGCCCTCGGCCTGCGCCGAGCCCGCCACGCAACTTCACTGGGGATCGTGTCCCCTCCTCCTCTTAAACTTGCGTGCACCGAGTCGTCTCCCTTTCGCCCCCGCCCCACTCCCCGCCAACTTTCTAGCCCCATCTAATCAGCCCGGAGGAGTGGATGGTAGCAAAGAGCTGAAACAGGCTTAAATGGCTGGGTGGGTGGGTTCGAGGTAGGCTGAGCAGCCAATGGCTTAACTTCTCGGAGAGGAAGGGGCAGTTCCCACCCCGTAACCCTGAGGGTAGAATCCTTTCTCTTATCTCCTCTCTCCGGTTCTTCTACTTTCCTTTCGGGGTGGGGGGAGGCCGGAAGCTTGGGAAAGGTGTCTGCAGCCCCCTCCCCCCAACCTCCGCCCGAGTCAGTGCGACGCGTCTGTGCGGGGTCGGCGGGCGGTGGGAATCGGCGAGCGCCGAGCGCCTTCGCCCGTTCTCCTGGCACACCGCACCGCGATCGGCGGCGCAGGGCCCGGCGCGGGCGGCCCTCGCGGTGTGCGGTGGATAATCGCGCACGTCCGTGGTCGGGAGTCATCGGCGCCGGGGGTAGTGCGGTGCCGCCGCGGGCTTGCGCCGGGCGCTCGGTGACAAAGAGCCGGCTTGGGGGAGGGGAAGAGGCGAGGCCGCTGCGCTCGCTCCCCACCCTCTCCACCTCCCCCGCCCTGCACGTGAAGAGGAACAATTTGTTTATCTTGGGCTTCAAGAATCCTGCCCTCCTCCCCGTTCTCCGAGGCCGCCCAGCCCCTCCTCCTTCCCTTCCCTGCTCGCCGCGATCCTGCCCAGTCCCGCCGGCAGCACCGCCCTCCTCCCTTTCCTCCTCCCCTCCTCTTCCTCCAGCCCGCCCTCCCCCTCCCTTCTGGGACGCGACCGTGGGGGAGGGAGCGGGAAACGCTTTGTCCGCCTCGCGGCCCAGCTCAGCCCCGGAGGCCGCGGGCTGGGAGGGGCGCG
>NW_006431918.1:1461610-1477475 GCF_000325575.1 Pteropus alecto | reverse complement strand
GGGAGACTGACTTTGCGGACCTGAGACAAGCAGGATTTGAGGGGCACTGAGGATTCCGTCCTTGCCTACTCCGCGCCCTCTTTCATGTGTACACCCCACGCTCACAGATGGCGTAGAAATGGGCTGCTTTCGTGAGGCTCCCAAACCTCGGTACCACGGAATCCCCCCCCACCCCGACTTTCCGGGATGGAGGACCGCCGTGGCCTGACCTCGCCAGTTGGGCACCGCTGGAACAAAAGCCAGCCCCGTTCTCAGTGCCCGGTAGCTTTTCATCGCGGGCCGACAGCGGTAGAGTTTGCGGCCAGAAAGTTTTGCTGTTCGGGTCGTGTTCTCTCCAGGGTGCCACATCGGCCCTCTGCGGGACTAAGGGGAGGCCGCGGTGTGCACACGCCTGGGTTCTAATACTATCCGTAGGTGGAAGCAAGCCCAGGATCCTGACCTTACCTGGAAGGAGATAGCGAGCCTCAGCCAGAGCTTACTTTTGAAAATGAAAAGATACTGCTTACTTGAATGGACGAGACATAAGCTGTAAACTTCATAGTTTAGCAAGTTAACAGATAAACTTGAAGAATGACTGCCTGAAAATAACAGTTTAAAATCAATTTTGTGACAATTTACCCTATTCATTAGACTGATGTAAACGTCAAGGCTATGCTGAATGGGAGTATATTCCAGCTTCAACTGTATTTCATGTATGCATCTCCCACAGATACCAGTGGGAAGTATGTGTGACGAGTGTAATGAAAATAAACAGCCTTAAATCTTAAGTATAGAGTTGAATTCTATGTACCACAAAAAGGAAAGAAAAATTAATGTCATCCTTTACTAGTTATTTTTCTTTTAAACATAATTAGCTTAAAAATTCACGTTGGCCCCTGAAAGGACAGGGTATTTTAACTTAACCTTTTTATGAGATAAAATCTTGAAAACCGGTTGCAAAGAAAATGTTGATCTTGATTTTCTTGAATTGGCTGCTGGATTATAGTTGTGCTCTGGTAGGGCACAGAGCAATTATATTTAGTTCTCAGATTGGGCCCTCTCTTTGGAAAGCCCTAAAGAAAAGCAATAATCAACCAGAGCCAAATAATAATAATGATGATGATAAAAATAAAGACGAATAGGATTCTTTTCTGTTTTATTGCTATTGTTTACCTTCATAGGGCCAATATGTCCAAAGTACTAAATATCGATTGGTTCTCTCTCTGCCTGGCTTCGGTTAAGAAGGCTGTCTAATCAGGGCTTTACCTCTTTTGATTTGTTTTCTTATCTTACACATTTACAACCATAGGCATGAAAAACAAAAACAAGCAAACAAAAAGCAGGGTGGGTGAGGTGGAATAGAAATCTCCCTTGGCTCCAGACTGCTGGGCGGGGCCTGGGTTTGTGTGGGTCTCTAATATCCCTGAATGTTGGAGATCAGGGAGCCCAGGCCGGGGCGGAAGCTGCATTACCTCGGGTAGTTCTGAACCTGTAGTCAAAGGATATGCCACCCCCCACCCCATACTTGTTTATACAGATGTTTATGCAGTTAGGTTTAGGACTGGGGCCCCCTACCCCCAACCCCGCCAAGATTTGTATTTGTAGGACAACACTATTGAATTCACCTATTAGAGAGTCTCATTTGGAAACGGGCCTTTTCCTAAAATAGTTTTAATTATTTGTGGTAACAGGGGGAGACATTATTCATTCTATGTACTTGGAACTGAAATCCCACTTAAATTTTATGGTATACTCCAAGTGACAAGTTCTTCTTCAAGCCAAAGATAGATTGACTTGACAAAAGTGTAGTCAGTCATTCAGGCACACCAAAAAGCATGACAGTACTGTCTTCAGAAATTCAAAATGGTGGTAGTCTGCCTTGACCTCGGTAAATCCCATGTTTTCACCAGTTTCACTGTATAGCACCCTTATAATTTTAAGAGCGTGCTTAATTTATACACAGCTTACAGAATGCATAAATCCAGGTGATTTCTGGTCTGAAGAGTTTATCACTTATAAAATTCATTTGATAATAAGCATATTAATTACTGAGTATTGGAGAAAACTATTCTATCCAGAAGGTTCTTATCCATTGCTGGAATAGACCCCGGAAATATCAACATAATCAGTCCATCGCTAAACCTCCTTATAAATGAATCTGATTTCCCATTTCTTATCCTGTTGAAGGCAAATTACTGGCTCCGGGGTTTTGGGCAAGCTTGTAATGTCAAACCATTTGTAAATCTTACCTGTGAACCCTTTCATTGGTTTCTGTTCTATTGCTATCCTGGGCGACAAGATTGACAGGTGTCTCTTGAAAAGCCTTCCATAGCCCACACCGGGTGTGCCTTAAGTTTGTGAAAAACTTTTTGAACTTTCACGTCTCTGTACTTCCCAAGTGTTTGTCTTTTCTTTTAATTTTCAAAAGCATTTTTTTAAAAAAAATAAAGCTCTAATACGTATTGGTTATATTATTTATGTTCTTTGTGGTGCATTTTATTTAGTACTGGGCAGCCAGCGATCAGAAAAGTAGAAGCACAGTTAATCATTAGTCATAATCTCCAAAATGCTCTCAGGCTGAGTTCATTCCCAGGGAAAGCTGAGTTTTCAGGCAGGTAGTATATGTGACTCTCCATTCTATACTGTCTCATTAGAATTGTAAGGGCAAGCTTTAGGATCTTTGTAGGTTTTCTGCTGCCTTATATGAGGAAAATAAATAGTTCAGGTACACGGTTTACTGATATTTCTACAAGAAGGATGAGGATTTTAAACATTAAAATAGTTAGAGTTATTTTCTGAAATACTTCTCGGTGACCAAGAGGCAACTGTTGCATTTTCTTGAGAGGATTCTTCCATTGATTGAGAAAAATGAGGGATCCTGATACCTATCTCTTATCTCTTTCTCTGCCCCTCCCCCACGCCTTAGTGCTGCTACCACAGAAGGAAGCTAGCTAGTATAATGAACCCTTTTACACATTACACAGCAATTCTTGGACACATTTGAAGCGCTCGTATTTAATGTCATTCATGGAATTATATTTGCGATTAGAGCTCTGTGTTTGTTAATTAGCAGTCCTGTACTATATTCTTGAGCTTAGGGTGGCCAAATTCTGTCATCTTTCTCCACATGACCCATCATAGAGAACTGTGAAATCAATCAGATATCAAAATCATATAAAGAGGGACATATTTAAAACTCGGTCCCAAGATTTTCATATCTGCCTTTTAACCCTCCCAACTAGCTCTGCATTTTTCAATCAGCTATTCAGAGCTGATTATTGAGTGTTCGGGTCCTGTAGCTTCTTGCTTTGTTTGTCCTTCCGCCTCCTGCTGCCAGCCTTTTGGTCTTTTCACTGATCTTTAGCACCTTTACCAAAGAGTGGGAAGAAACATTAAGAGAAATTTAATTTTGGTGCTTCCTACTCTCATAACTAATGAAACAGTGGGGTAAGATGCCATCTATTTTGGTTGAATTATGGATTTGATTTTGCATATCATTTACTCATCATTAGCACAAATAATAGAAAAATAGACCGAATTTAAAAATTGTATTCATTCCATCAACAATATTGGTACATGGTCCCTAGTTCTTCATAGAAGAAAATGCTACACTCTCTTTCTTATACTCTAGACTTTTTGGCAATGTGAGTTCTTTGTAGATTTTCAGTATTCTAGCTAGGTTTAAGAGGATAACTGGTTTTTCGTTTGTTAGTTGTTCATCAGCGTTAGGCTTGATGCCAGTGACATCTCAACAGCTTCAGGTTGCGTTACATCCCTTTCTCATGTCATTTTAAGTAAAATAATATGCTTTACTTTCCTTTTCTTTCAAATTAATTTGTCATTGGTGTCTGCCGTGAAAAAGTGACTTACAGATGACAGTTTCAAAGTTATAGGACCCCCCCCAATTATGTTTTCATTAAAAATGCAGCATGCTTTTCAGACGGACATTACGAAAATTCATTATTCATGTTTGTGAGCTGGATGTGTAACTTCTGAAAGTCAACCCTCAGCAAGAACTGATTCATATTCCTTAACGTAAAAAAAAAAAAGTTTTCGTGTTCAGATCTAAGAAAGTTTAAAGAACTAAAGAAATAAGGTCAGGTAAAATTACTCAGAAGATGGAGTTGAGGGTCTGCAGTATAATAAATGCTCCAATATCATAGGGTTCCATTCAGAGAAGGAGCACACGCATTTTTTTTAAACCCTACCTGGATGTTCCATCTGTTAAACAGTTGAGGGGCTTTTGAGGTGTGGATAAGCAACTCCGTTTGAGAAAGAAGCACAGCATTCCCTTAGGGCCAAATGCACACATGCATGGAAAAAAGAAATTACTACTGTGGCTCATGTTTTTTAAGGCAAGCTGTGTATACAACTCTTGGGGGAATTTAATAAAAATCTCCAAAGGCTTGCAGTACTTCTTCTGACATAAGGAAAGTGATTCCCAAATAATAATTTAGATACTCCTTTTTAATTATATTGGACCTCCCATGGCTTGGAATGACCTTTATGCTGAGGTAGAATCTTAAAATAGGAGTAACTAATATTCATTCTCTTTAGCAATGGCGCAACAACTGTAGAAAACTTAAGTGAGATATTTAAATTTTAACTAACAACCTCCAGAATTTCCTTTCTAACTCCTTTAATCTCCATCCTGTTGGGTAGAATCTGGTTGTGTCATGTTTCCTGTTACGAGCTCTCTAGTCCAACTATATAAGCCTTTACTTGTGCATGTGAAGACGTTACTAGGATACGTCACCGTATGTCTCTCCTTCCCCCTCAGAATACCATTCTCCACCTCCTGAAAACTCAGGTCTGGACAGGTGCTTCTTTCCCTTCAAAGGAAAAGGCTGAAATGCCGTGAGACTATTTGTGCAGATTCAACCTGGGTCGTAACTGTGACTTGAAAGGATTGCACAGCTCTAAAAGACAAGCTCTGTAGTGCCCTTTATTCTCACAGTGGTTGGTTATTTTCTTTCTTTGATTATTTGTTAGATGCCGAAAGTAGCTCAGTGATTGAGAATGAATCTAAAGGGACTGGTACCCAGTAAAGGGCTTTGAGGAACTAGTAATAGGTAGGATAGGAGCAGCCAAAGGCGGTGAGGACTTTGCGTCACCCAGAATGGGAGGCAAGGGGAGAGACATGAGAGAGATGCTCGATTTTGCTCATTTGTGGTAAACAGTGTCCTGCTGCCTTGGGAGTTGACGGAAGTAAAGTATGCTTTTTGTAGTCTATTCTGAACCAACAGACCTTACTAAAAGGCAAATATGTATTTTCCAGAGCTGATGGCAATATTGTTTGTATGTGGGAAAACAAAGTCATGTTCCTAAAATATTTCCGTGCTCTCTTAAAAATAATTACTACTGCCGTTGGAAGGGATTTGCTACGGGTTTTCTTTAAATCAGTGATTTTCATTCAGCGGAGATTTTGTCCCCTTCGCACCCCTCTGAAACATTTGGCAACGTTGGGAGACATTCTGGTTGTCACGCCTGGAGGGGCATCTACCGCTGTCCTGTCCAGTGGGTAGAGATGCTGCCGGGCATCCTGCATGCAGTCCGCCCACCACAAAGGATGCCCAGGGGGGTCCCAGTAGTGGTGCTGCTGTTGACAAACCCTGGTTAATCAAGGAGCTCCCCTAGAATGTTGAAAACACACAATGGGGCTTTACTTACAGCTTTCCAAAACACTCGTCACTGAAGGAGCGGTGGGATACGGGGTGCCTCCACGCGGTGCAGGGTGCCTCCACGCGTTGCAGAGCGCCGGGGAAGAAGGTAAAGCGCTGCCATGTCGCATTCCAGCTCCAGCCACGTGACAGGCTGGCTTTGCCCGTCATAATTGTCTGCCTCTGTCTCCTTGCCTGTCAGGAAGGGGAACAGTAGTCTTTCTTACCTCACTGAATGGTCGTCAGGCTCAAACGCATTCGTGTGTAGGAAAGGGTCCCAAGGCCTTCGTGGCACTGTACAGACGCTTGGCCTATTTTTATGAATTCCTTTCATACCCCTTCCTTTTTGCCTGCTGCCCTAGTGCATCCTTAAAGTTGAGCGACTCGAGGCATATTTCACTCATGCATCAAACCAAGGTCTCATGATTAGGGAGTGAGCAGCCGGTTCATATTAGACACTGCTTCTCGGCTCTGGGGAGATGATGGCCTCCTCGCTCTCAGTGGACTGTCACAGCAGGGCACGGTTGCACGATTTGGTTAGCTGTATGAAACGGTCGTTCTGGTTCTATGAGAAACATGTTCATGAAAGTCATCAATAAACGAACATTTAGGAAAAGCCTGAGGGTGCTAAACACTTTGTGTCTTCTTGTAAACTTTCTGTAGCTATAGCTTTTCTTGCATTGTTTTCTATAATATTTATTTCATTGTTTTTCAAATATCACTTTGTTGGGGGAGAGGATTAGTTGGCATGGTAGAGAATAAAATGAAAGTATGGCTGTTAAAAATGAGGCGGATGATCGTCTTTCCTTCCCTTTTTTTGACTTGGAGGCATTTGTAGCACCAAGATCATGGCTTGACATCAAGCTTTTAGAGGAAATTAGACAAAGAAGAAAGCACTGAAAAAGAAGCAAGCAAGAAGGTGCGAGGACTCAACCATGTCACATGAAGAACAGTTGGAAGACCTGAGGTGTTTAGTCTGATTTGGAGGAGGATATTGTTGCTTATAAGTTTGAAGGGCTGTCATATGAAGAAAGGATTAGATGTGCTCTTTATGGCCTTAAGGAGATAAAGTTAGGATCACTGGCTGGCACTTATTAGGAGCTAAGTTGGTTTTAATATTTAAAAAAACCCCACAATTATATGAAAATTAATATTAAAAAAAAACCCACAATTATATGAAAATTAAAGCTGTTCCAAGATGATGACATGGGCTGTTTTGATGAGTGAAAATGTTTCAGTAAAAGTTGTTCGATTGGCCGAAATGTTGCAGAAGGGATTACAACATCTTCTTTTTTAAATTATAAAACTTTTAAACAGTTTATAGGAGTACAAGGACTTTGTCTCTTCATCGTATGTCTTCGTGTCTAGGAAAGGACCTGCCTGTGTATAGGAGGGACGCTAAATACTCGTTGAATAAATCGCTAATTGTAAGGGAGATTAAGAAGTGACTTAATTCCTCTCCCTCACTGTTACTCTACTTCTTAGAAGTTACTGTGGTTTAGAATATCTCCAGACCTTCTTCTGTTTGCTTACATATATGCTAAATATTCTATATTATCTAGAATGTGCTAATTTTTCCCTCATAAGTGAAATATTATACCTATGGTTCTCCGATCTACTTTTTTCCATATACTGTATTTTGGAGATTTGTCCAAGTTAATACACATAGGTCCTCAACTCGTTCTTTTTAACTGATAGGTAGCATTCCATAATATGAACATTCCATGATCGGTTAAATGATCCCCTGTCGTTAGACACATTGGTAGCTTCTCATCTTTTGCCAATTTAACATTAAGGCAATGAACATCCTTATCCATATTTCCCTTGTACATATGTGAGCATTTCTGTGGCACAGATTTGGACTTCTTTCTATACGTGTAGTATGTGTAAATAGAAAACATTGGCCAAGAAAATCCCCTTAATCAAATATGGATTAATATAGCACCCGAATCTTACTACAGTCCATCTTAGGGCAAGTGATAACTGTGTCTCCTTCAAAATATGGCTTAAAAAAAGGTATCAGCCCTCGTAACTGGTGTTGGTCATTGCAGCCTGGGAGCGCAGTGTTAGGGAGCACAGCGTCAGTTTTTAATGGCTGTCTATCTGGAATACACCTTACAAGAGTGACTTCCCTCCTTTTTATCTGGTCCTGGAGAGGGAGTTGGGTGTGGGGGGGATCCAGTTACCAACTCCTGTTCATGACGTGAGAGTGGAAAATCCACTTTCTTGAACAAATTTATAGTTCTCGTCACCTCTTCACACCTTTGTGTTTCACAGGCCTGTGCGGCTATATTTGTAAAATGGATTTCAGTCGGTGATACAGTACCTGGGGTGGCAGTGGGTGCCGGTTTGAGTGGTCATAAGAAATCTCAGGTTTATGAGTTGACACTTCCTACAGGTTAAATTACCCTAACTAATCCAGTCATCTGTGTAACATGGTAATAACAACCTGCTGACCTGGCCAATTGTAGAAAATGCATCCAAATGGACTTGCCTTGACAGCCACCTTCCAGCAATTGTTTAGACAGCGAGGAGTCCTATCAGTTTTCATTATGCACATGTGCCAGAGTGGTCTGAAGACTGCTTTTCGTTGGATTCTTGGCCATCTTGATTTACCTTCGACATAGCAGCCTCCCTGCCCTGAGGTGCTAATAATTAGTCTGCATTTTTATGTAGTTTGGAGCAGTTTGGCTCCAGGGTCTATGCTCTCGGCTGTGACATTATTCTGCCTTCACCTGGCCGAAGTGTTTGAGTGGCTGCCTTTTCTAAATAACCATGGCCTCCCAAGGAACAGTCCTCACCTACTTGACTTTCCGTTAGGTTTACACATCGGTATGAACAGGAGCCAAAACGAAGAGGCATTGCTGGTCCTTACGTGGCCCTGCTGTGTGACAAGGAGGATCCCATTTTGCTGTCTCCTGGCCTCACATACTTCTAACCCTTGGGCCCTTCCTTGTCCCGTCTCCTTTACCATCACCTCATGTTTCACTTTGGTCACAGTGACAGGAGCACCTCAAATCTCATACAAGAGGTAAGTGGCAGCTTTGTGAACCACAGAAATAAACCAAGAGTAGGAACGTAAGTGCTCGGTGGCCTAAACTTTACAGGTCATCCCCCATCAGATGATTCCAGTAAACTAGGCTTTCTGCTTCCGTTTCTAACCTAGACACTGATTAGCAGCAGCCATTTTCTGCCATTCATCTGTGCGACATAGCATCTTGGTGAGAAAAAACCCTTTGGCCAACCAAGTCGATAGGGCCGTGCGCTCAGTGCCAACTTTAGTGCAGGGGTCTTCCATGTAAAGACGGCTAGATAGCTTCTGTTTCAGTAGCTTAAATAGCAAGAGTCGGTTGTGGACGTAAAAGAAGAGCCTTGCTCATACATAGTCTTGCAGCTAGACCATCCACTGTGACAGACTAAGTGACCCTTAACGTTACTGCTCTGGTCTTGCACTAAAATTTCAGCCTTTGACGTTTCCCGCTGACAGTCAAGTTTAGCGTCAAGTGTAGTTTTGCTACTGTACTGTCCCTTTGAGGAATGACATCTCACTTTTTTTGTGTTTGCGTCTGACTTTTCCTGGATCCGTTTCTTTACTTTTTAGCACTGGAATGTTTTCTTTTAAGGATGACTTTCACCTATGTACAAGGCGGGCAACTGCGTCGCATTCTGCATGAAGTATAGTATTTACCTTTATCTTGTTGTAGACAGATACGTGGTTATCTGTTTGGAATATTAGTTATTTCTTAGCTATCTGATTTTTAATTATTAGATGAAAACTGTTTTCCCAAAGTTATTGAGATTACAGCTATGTTGATGTAAACTTCTAATTTCTAATTCCTTTGGAAGGCATTTTCTTATGTCTCTGAAAGAGTCCAGAGGTGATTTGTAACAGGTAGTAAATGACTAGAATCAAATCTTACCTTATGGAGTTTGTTTTTTTTAAACATATCTTACAAAAAGTGTTTCAGACCCATTGCGGTTCTCTGTTTTGTTTCGTTCGTATTTGAAGAAAGCTCAATTACTATTGATATAAACTCGTAAATGGGAGTATCTGGGGGTTAATGTTAATTAACATTTATGCAAATAAATTTGACATATGTCAGAGCGCAAGAAAAGTTTTTGGACTCCAAGTTAAAGAAAGGAGATAAAATTGTTTTAATTGTTTATGCTTGAGTTTTGGCTTCAGAATGTCTAAGTGATAGCAATGCCAGTTCCCAGCAAGAGTAGGACACACATTCCCTTTGCCTGTTCCCGTCCTGTGTCCTGGGCTCTTTTGTCCCCAGTTCTAATCCACTGTGGTATTTCAGTCCATCCTTTCTCCCCGTCTCAGGGAGAAAAGTGTGTGGCCATAGCGATGGCGGCCTTTGCAAAGCTCGCCCGGTGGTGTTTGCCTTTAATCATTTTAGGTATTTTCTCACAGTGGTGTGTGCAGATCCGCACCCCATGACCCTAACATTCTGTGACTCTTCACATCCTGCAGTAGCCCTTTGCCAGATGTTTGTAAACAGAGGTGGTTTATATAAAGAAGCAACTTTCTCAGTTTAGAAGTTCTTACGGCTGGATGGTTGAAAATGCATTTCACAGTTTACCTAGGAATTCCTGAATGGTTTGCAGCTGCTATTGTGTTTTTTAAAGACATGTTCGTTCTCTTCAATGAAACATGAAAACAATGATTTTAGATTTGGATTTCATGCTACTTCATTCCCAGAACCTACTGAAGGAATATTTGAAAAACCTTGTTTGTCTTAACAGTAAATAACCATACTCAACAAATATGTTTGGCAGGCCGTATTTGTTAGAGTAGAATAGTCTGGGGCCCACGGTGAACTGAGAACATGTAGTGGAAACTGAGGGTGACCACATATGATAAACTGGTACTTGAGGATCAGGGCTGTCTGGCGCCCAGGCGATTGAAATTCAAATGGGCTGTTGCTTATTTTCAGTGTTTGATCTTGTTCTTAGATTGAAAGGACTGATATGAATCATTCAGGGCCTTTTAGTACCTGTAAGTCTGTGGTCCGAGATTGGCATTGGAACACTGAGAAATAGGTAAGGACAGTTTGGAGTGAGGGAGCTTAATGAGAGCGTGTGCTTGTGCGAGTCACGCCTTCGCCTTCGTTCCCCTGGCTGAGGCACAGGTGGTCTGTGTTACGGGTTCGGTAGGTTCTGTGTTTATCTGTGGTCTGGAATGTCAAAGGGTTGCAAACCTAAGAATTTTGCTTCTTTTTTACCCTAAAGTGATGGTGTAAGAGTTTCTGGTATTGGCTCATGAGGGTGAGGACAACCATATTTGGAAGAGGAAGGGGATGGGCTGGCTTTGGTATTCTCATCCACTCGTTCCATCGTCATGGTCATTACTCTGTTAACAAAGAGTGGATACTTCGAATAATTATTTGTGTCCATCTTTTTCTTCACAGTATAATATACCCTTCGCTTGTTTTCTTCAACTCTTCGTAACATATGTGTTTATGATACACTGAAGAGCAGTTGATTTGTGAAGAGAGGTATTTAGCTTTGACAGACTTACAGAGAATGAGACTATAAGACGAGGGAGCAAAGCGGCTGCTTAAGAAAAGGATCTCATGACTGGGTTTGAGGGATGTTGTCCAGTTAAGAAATTCTTCAGTGTTAAAATTCACAACCGTCTGGGTTGCACAGGTTATAGGAAGAAGTGGATTATTTTGTGATTTTAAAAAATTTAAACTATTTTCGGAGTTTGAAAAAAATCTCTATTTTTTAATACTCAAGAGAGAATTAAATGGGGACATTCAAGATACCGCGTAATAAAATGGAAGGAAGAACCAGTAACAGCCGCTGGTGTTAAAAATTCTTTATGTTGTTTGCGGCACGCTTTAACTTTCATCTCTCATAGCATGAGTGTGTATCATTTTTGAGAGACCTTTGTTTAATAATAGCTGTATTAAAGAGTGGTTTTCCTTTCACTTTGGTGTCTCTTGTGTTGTTCTAGGACGTGGCCTTCGAGAAACATGGCTTATTCAGCATTAACTTGACATAGGAGTCTGTCCCGCCCCACCCACCTTGGGGATCCTTTGCAAAGGGCACAATTAAACTGTCTCCTCAATGTCTATAAGGAAAGAGATTAACCATGGGTTGGGTTAAGTTATTTCTACTATTATTGTCTGTTTTTCTACTTTCTGGATTAAAAAGAAAACTTGAGAAAAGAGAGTGTCTGAGAAATTGATTATGGCAAAGAGGGAGAGGGGTAAAATTCATGTCATCTGAGGTAAGGAGGCTCCAGTATCGCCGTTATTTCTATGGCTCTTCTTCCCTGGGTCGGATCACGCTTCATCCACAGTGGAGGCCGTGATAACGCAGGAGGGGAAAGGATCCATCTGGAGCGTTCTTAGATATACTGGCTCAATGCTCATCAGAGGGAGAAGAAGAGGCTTTTTATGGGAATTCCATAGTTCACAGTTAAGTCTATGGGATGTTACACTGTGAGCGCTGAGCAGCTGGTCTCTAAGCACTGACTAGGGACCTGCATGAAGAGGGCCCCCAGGGAAGAATGTGGAGAGCGAAAGGTTTGGCTTTCCCTAAGCATCGAACCTGGTGTCCCTGAGGTTCAGAGGGACTGAGCTCCTTTAAAATGTCCAGCTTTTTCTTCCCTCCACGCCCAGGAGCCGCTTCGGCTTCCTGCACCCCGCTCTGTTTCTGTCTTTTGTTCCATGAATAAATATTATGTGGTTTGGTGCTCATTACTCTCTGATATGAAAAAAGGCAATTCATTAGGTTGAAGGAGGAGGGGGAGGGAGACACCATTTTTCACCCGGTGCATCAAGCGCGGTTACACTGATTTGAATTCCCAGAAAAGTAATAAAACAGTGAAAATAATGATAAAACAGCTCCTGGGCTGACAGCTGTGCAACACACGAGAGCACTGAAGACAGTCCCCAGCGTTACAGCAGGACAATGTTGTGGACCATATGGTGCCGTTGCAAGCCAGTTGTTGAATTCGGTGGCTGGCTTTTGTTTTGGGGACTCGCCCAGCTTGGGTCTGTGGTGGCTCTTCAGAAACTTCTAGGCTCATTGGCAGGAGGGCTGTTGGCAGCACGCCAGCCTTGCCTGTAGGGTGGCTGACTCAGGCCATGTGGAAAAGCTCCTGCTTGCAGAGCATTCACACCACCTTCCTTTGGTCACTAATCAAATGGTTTGTTCAGCAAGTAGAAATGGGGATCTTTTTCCATAGATAGCAGCTCAGTGGCTGCATCACAAAAGGAAATTTTCCTACAGGAATGCTGGTTCGTTATTAGACGCATTAATTCACCGGTGCTCAATTCTTCTCGTGAGAGTGAAAATTGTTTTGTTTTGTTTTGGTGCTTTTCAGATGCACTTTGCGTGTTACCTCTTCATTCTTCAGGCTAGAATAGCTAAAACCAGGAAGTGTGTTGGGGCCAGTGCTGTTGCTAGAAAGGAGAGAGAGGACCCGTCTATCTGGTTTTTGCAAGACGTTGCTAAAATAGGCCCTCTGCTTAGCATGGGTGTGTTTTTTAAATGTGTGAAGTTGGCATGTATGTGTGTGTGTGCATAAAATGACTAATTAACTGCACTTTCCCGTGGAGGGGTCCCCAGGCTGGCTCCGTTAATGCGCTCCACATTGGCCCGTCATCCTGAATCCTTTGTGACTTCACCTCTTGTGTAGTCATGGTCACCCATGCTGGTTCCTTTACTCTTGACTCCCAAGTGCAAGGGGAGATCCGGGGGGCTGTGTGGTCCTGGGAGAGTGGCTTCTGCAGACGTAGCAGAAGGCGAGTCTCGGAGAGAATCACACTCCATGAGGAAGGGCTGTAGCCTGTGCTGTCGGGCTCCGTGCGTGAGAATATTTTTATTTCAGGAGCTGAAAGAAAACTGATAGTGTTGACACTCTTAATTGAAGAGCATCAAATGTCACCATATTCTTGGTCTCTGTGGGACTTTTTTTTTTTTTTTTGCAGAATGCTTTTAAAAGTTGTGTCCCGCTGTTGGGATGAGTGAATTTTTTCCCTTTACAAACAAAGGTCATTACAAGGCCACGTCTACTGGAAAAAAAATACATATGTATGTATATGTATATTTATTTATCTCTGCGATGTTGTGTTAATCACTAATCAGATTGTATTTTAACACTGGGGCTCTGCTGGGGGGAACTGATGTTTTTGCAGGCTTTAGTTTTATATTTTTGATCACTGGCCTCGAAAAAATGTTTTTAAGTGGGGAAAACTCGGTCTTACAAATCTGCCGTAAGTGGGTATGTGCGTGCTGTAGCGTTCAGGGTCTGGGAGAGCTTGTGCCTGTGTCCTGGTTGTGACTCAGCATCCGGTAAGATGACCAGGGTCCTGTTTTCTGCTTACTTGCTAGGTCTGATGTAGGAGCTCCCTGGCTGTGCAGACGCCTTTCAGCCTTCCCTTGACATGCGCTTACACAGGTCAGAATCAGGGGAGAAGTATCTCTGGTTTTACTTTCCCGAGTCTCCTGAGTTAGGGGAGCGATCTTTACCTTCTCCCCCTTTAAGAAATGGAAGCGAGAAGACAATGACCGAAAAAGACTCACACTTGATTCTTCCTTATCCTTGCCCTAGGCGCTGTGGCGCCAACCACACCACTCCTGTTGGTTTTAGTGTAACGATCACAACCTTCCTTGTCACAGAGTCGGGGGAGAAGGCAGGAGGAGGATTGGGAATAAGAAAGAGAGCTAGGAGGGGAAGCTGGAGAAAAGGGGGAGAAGGGGCAGGTAAGAAATGATAAGACATTTCTGGGGGTTAAGAGTACGTGAAAATTGAGATAGATGAAGTATCCTTGTTTTCATTAAATTCAATTTGTGAGTATTTCTATGGCCGTTTTGTATTTCTTTGCACAATAATATTAGGCATTCCCATTATGCAGCACGTTGTGGGGTAAGTGGGGCTGCGGTGAGACACGGCTTACTAGATCACCAAGTGAGTAGATGGCAGAGCGGAAAGACGAACAGGTGACTGAATGGTCGACGTTTGGTGCAGCTCTTCCAGCTGGATGAAGAATTATGAATCTGAAAATCCAGCTGTGTTGTCTTATAAACTATTAGAAAATATAATCTTCAGAGGTTAGGAGGACAGTTCAATTTAAAAAAAAAAGCTCCCCCCTAATGTGATTTGTATTATAATTATTTAATACCTAAAGGACTCTTATAATTGAATTTTAGGGTGCTTCATTTACATTCTAGCTGGCTAGAGTTAGAAATTCTGTCACTCTGTGGTTGTCTACTCACTGTCCCAAACATTCACAAAATGCCCCGTGATTCAATTATAAGTATCTTCTGGGGACCTTGTAAATTATGTACTATCTAGTTATCATTATAAAGCACCAGGGGATGGCGAGCCAATCAGGTAGCTTAAGTGGTCGCTTGGTCATAACCTCATAATTGACAGCACAAGCTGCCTGGGGTAATACTACAGATTTTGCAGGGTCTCATCTAGATTGAGGGGCAGGAAAGGGTTGCATACTAATTTTTAAGTTACACAATTAGAACTTTCGAAGTCAATGCCTATTGGTACAATAATATTAAATAATTGACTGGCAGATTTGTTTAGAATAAGTGAAAGTTGGAGTCTGAAGTCCCGAAACTCTGTAGTTGACGGTAAATGAAAGGGGGAGGGTGCCATCGGGTAAATAGAGCTCCATCTCTGTACAACTAGAATTAAACAAAGAACAATACGAGAACACATGCCACCTATAGGAGATAATTGCTAGACGTGGGTACCTAGTAATCTTTGAATTAAAGAATGCGCCTGAGTGTTTTCGAGGATGCTTGTGTGAAATAAGAAGTCTTCGGCCCGTGCCTCCCAAGGCCCCGCCAAGGCATTTACGTGCGGACTTTGCCTCTTTCCAGAGCGCTTTAAAGTGCTCACCGATTCTCCACAGCAATTGCCTGTGAGTAGTGTTCAAACAACCCTGACATGAGTCCCTGGGTGTATCATTATCGAGTCTCGTATTTAACCTTTTTCTAATAGCCTCCCCAAAGTCTAGAGTTTTCACTTTAGCACCAGGGGAAGTTATAGAAGGTGTTTTCCCCCTTCTCAACTGCACAGCTGTGAGCAGCAGTTATCTGGAAGTCAGCTTTGTTTCTCTTTTTTTTTTTTTTTTTTGTCCTACGAGGGACCAGGTAGAGGCGAAAGTGACTTATTGTTGAGCTAGGCCAAGCTTTGTGCAAGTGTCAATACGTTAATAAGAACTTCTCTTTTTCCAGTTTTGAAT
>NW_006431918.1:1445171-1461519 GCF_000325575.1 Pteropus alecto | reverse complement strand
GGAAGCATGTGTGCCAGGAAAAGTTCAGATAGTGGCTGCGGAGCTGTGGAAAGGCCCGAGGACACAGCAGCGATGGCTCCCCCTTGGCACGTCCTTACAATAAAAAAAAAACCTACTTGCCTCATCGCCTCACGGCTTCATGGCCGCTGTGCCTTTGGAAAGATGTTACTTTCTTATTAAGAGAAGCAGATGGAAACGATGGCTTCTCTGATGCCTTCCGCAGAGATTGGAGAGAGCACACATGAGCTTAGGAGGGTGAGGAGCATCCTGACCGTCTCAGGTCAGAGGTGGATGATCCAGAGAACCTTCCCCTTCACTGCTTCACGGCCACTGACCTGGTGTTGGGGCAGTAGGCTGATTGCAGGTGTTCTGGTCACCACCAATGGAGGTGGCCGAGATGGGCCATGGAGAGGAGAGCTGGATGGAAGAAGAAGGGAGAAAATGAAGTCGGCAAGGGCAGGGACCGCTAGGAGACATCTGGATGTGGACTCTTCATGATGCAGAATCGATTTTTGAGATAGGATAAAAGTTTCTCCACTTTTCTCGGAGAGAGCTGGTGGAAACTCCATTCTGACTCTCCTTCCTGGCTTGCTATCTACTGAGGCATCTTCGTGGTTCGGCCCGAATTTTAAGGAGCCTTCCGCCTCTGCCTTGAGTCCTTCTTAAGCAGAAGCAGCTTGTGTTTCTGTGCGAGCAGAGAGGCCGCGCTCAGAGTGGCTCGCCTCCCTCTGACCGTGTGCTCAGGGCATTCCCACCCTTCCCCGCTGGCCGCTCTGCCCTGTGCTCTCTGGGTGCTGCGTGCCAGTGAATACCCCAGCTTTTGTTTTTGGGAGAGGTCTGCTGCTTCGGGCGTTTTCTTTCTTTTTCTCTTGGCCTGTGCTGTAGGTTTTCCAGGCTAAATCAACACCCAGCCAGTCACTTCCTCTGGATGGCTGTACAATCTGTCTGTGTCTCATAGAATTTCTGGTGATCCAATATAACGAATGCTTCCACTGTCACTGTCTCCGGCTTTCATCCCATGATTAGGAAGCAGTCTGGTTTAACTAAAAGAACATTATATGGGGAGCCAGGAAATTCGGTCTAGTTCCGGCTTTGCCAAAACAAACTGTGTGACCTTGAGAAAGTCACTTACTCTCTTAACGACCGCAAAACTCACATCTGACTTGATCGATTTGTAAGGATACTTGGCAGTAGGACAGAAACAGATGTCTGACAGGCAGATTTTCAGTACTTTGTGTAGCAGTGCTCCCTTAAATCCTAGGAATATTTGCATCCTACTTTCTGGCTACCCAGAGGCCTCCACCCCAACAGAAACAAAAAAGGCTCGATTGTCACTGAAATGACCGATGATAGTTGATAAATTTAATGCGTATGTGCATGTGCCCTGCTTGGAAATGAGGTGTCTAAAATTAGGCGAGTCAGCAGGACGTGAAGGGGTGCGTCTTAATTCTGCTGGGCCTCTCCTTCCGCACCACGCTCTCCTAGCATCCTACGCATGACACAGTGATGGTCCCCACTGCTTATGGGTGAGGGGCCACCCTTGCTCGGTCAGCTCCTTTAAAGCAGAGATTGGGCCTGACTCACAGAAGGAACTCAAAAAATGTTTCTTGAACGAACCTGAGCTGTAAGATCGGCTGACATATTCTATCATGTCCTTGTTAATTATGGCATTAGTCCTGAACTTCAGGGCTAGAGTCTTAAATGTGACTGGAAAAATCAACATTTTTTTCTAGTGATTAGAGCAGCTTTTCTCTTTGACTTAGCACTTATCCATCTGCCATCCAGTAGTGAAACTAAGGCATATATTCTTTATACCATTTCTTAATGATTTATAAGTAAAACTGTTCCTTTAATAAGGCCAAATAACAGCCCAAGGATTTTAATCAGTTTTTAAAAATCATGATACAACTTCAGTTTTCAGGCTTTGTAGCAGGTATGTGTAGGTGCATCTCAGGTCAATTTTTTAGACTCTCAAATTCTTACTAGTAGGCTCTCTCACACAGCATAATACTGCACCACTTTTAGCTGAATTTCCTTTAGAAATATGAGTTTGGGCAGATAAAAATGTGAGGGTGAGCAGTGGGCCAACTTATAGGACTCACAATCTTTGCAGACGATGAGGATGTAGTCTGTAAACACAGATATTGTTTCTTCAGGTTTAGAGATATATCGCTTTTATCGTAGGTTTGCCAGCACATTTTCTAAGTAAAGAATTTCATAACTTAGAGGGCTTAGATTATTATCTCAATAAAGCAAGATAAATAACAAAAAACTTTGCAGATGTAGTACCCTATCTAGCACATTCTTGTATACATCGCCATTTTTCTGTCTCCTGTCGAAAATATGGGCAAGCATATTTTCTCTCTGATTCTGAGTACTTTTGACAAGCATGTGGAAAGACAGGAGGAGACCTCAGAATTAAGTCAAGTTCAGATAGTTTTGCTCACAACTCATTCTTTTATAACTGCAAGATGAAAGATAAAACCCTCTCCGGTCCAATTAAAGGGCAAGAGAAATTAACTTGGTTGAGTTTAATGGTTGTTTTTGGCCTGGGCATGACATAGGTGATTCTATTGCTGTGATGCACTGATAAACTTCTTGTCCTGTGCCGGACAAACAAACAAAGGAAACTCCCCAAACTAAAAGAAAACTTACCTGCTTGGCTTTGAGTTTACAGACAGGTTCTTTTCTAAGTGGACTATTTCTCATCTATGTCTTGTGTCTGTGCTTCAGCAAACACATCTGTGTAGACCTGTTATTGGCGTCCTTTCCACCATGGCAGATTCATTAGCATAGTAATAAATATTAGGGTGTTTTGGTTATCAATGACCACTTAGATTTTTGGCTTTTCTAGTGTGCTGTTCAGCCATCAGCCTGAAAACTCCTCCCATTCCCATTTTCTTTTCTATTTGTCTCATCTCTCTGGCAGACCAAGGCTCAGCTTGTCTTTCCAGAGGGCCTGGGTAAATTACTAAGAAGGAAAATCTACTCTTTCTTTTTCACCTTTTGAAAATATATACTGCAGTCAAAGTCAGTTTTGACTTTCTCTGAACGAGATGACTATTTTTAATCAAAGTAAGAAGGTATGTCTAAGAATCAGGCTCTGTGTGCGTTTGTGTGTGTTTAAACATTTGGTTGAATTTTGGTTTTACCTCAGAATGGGACAACTCATGCCTCTAAGTGACTCATTTCTATATCGAGTATATGGCTTCCAGAATTTGCCATGACTTGGAAAGGGACCTCTGAAATCCTATTGGTAGGAAAAGTAATAATAGTAACAGCTCACATTTCCTGAGAGCCAGACACAGTTTTAAATGCTTTACATGTTATCAGCTCTTTTAATTTTTCACAACCAACCTATAAGGCCATTATACTTACTGTTTCCATTTAAAAGGTGAGGCTACTGAGTCCCAAAGGATTTTGGTCGCTGGCCAGGGTGAGTGAGTGGAGAACAGGGCTTCACACCAAGACAGTATTGGTGCAGAGTGTGTGACTTCTCTGTGTTGGTCCTTGGGGGAGGCTGAAGGATTTAGGACTTTAGAAGGCTGTGCACCTGTGCTGGTGGGCATGGTTGAAGGGAAACTTGAAGGTCCACACCCAGATAATACTTCTTACCATTAACTCCCCGACTGGCTCTCTCCACTTCACCCTGATCTTAAGCACAGGGTGACACTTCTGGGTTGCTGGGGGTCAGCTCTCAGTTGCTTCTATATGTGGCCTCATTAGCTGTGGTTGTTCTCAAAACGTCTTGTTTCTCTCAGTTTGCTCGTCTGCCAGAATGCCAAAGTCAAATCTTACCTGGGCTTTGAGCATGAATCTAGAGGATAGCACAGCCGCATTTGGAGTTGTGTGTGACAGGAGCCTGTGTGTGCACAGAGGGCTCCCCAGTAGTGCCAGCCCCCCCAGGTTAGAAGAAGCCTCTGCTGCACAGGCCCAGTTGCATGACGAGAGCAGACGCTCCCTCATAGGACCCAGCTAGTGGTTGGAGCTCCATGCTCTACAGAAGCAGGAATTTCTGTCTCTTTGCTTTCCCTGCTGTCTTCTGGGCCTGGAATAGCGCTGCGGCCATAGGAGGTGCTCAGTACGGGTCTGTGGGCTTGATTGATTTTGTAGCCGGGCATGGTCGTCCTCTGGCACACAGTTTCCTCTCCAGTGCTGTCCTTCCCCTCCATCCTTCCCTTTTTATAAACCACTAGAGTTCTCTCATCCATGAATTTATCTAAGTCCTTCTCGAGCCTATGAATAGTTTTGGCTCCTGCTCTTCCTGAAGTGATGAGTTTACTGTTTTTACAGAAGAGAGCTTGGCTCTTACGTGTTCTAAAGCACCTTTCATAATCAAAGGTCGGCGGAGAAGTTTGAAGCAAACCAGAGAGGATTATGGGCAGATTCTGGGGCGAAAGAGAGTCAGGGGCACAGGAGAAGGAGCCTCGCCGGGGAGAAGAGGATCTGTTTGTCTTTCCCTTAGGTCTTGATGTGCTGATGATGCTGGCCATGAGGCCCCGGATGATGGCAGTGATCCTGTAATTTAGCGACGTGGCTTTATTCGGTGGAAGTAGTGGTTCAAAGGTTTGATGACAATAGGTTCTTTTCGAAGAAAAGAACGTACAATTTTGGGAATGAAATGAAAAATATGTATGGTGACTTGGCTTGCATTCTGGCAAATCGTTTCCTTGATATTAAGTCTCTGTGCCTTTGGTAAAGTTACTTACCACATGGGCCTCAGTTTCCCCACCCGTAAAGCAGGGATAAAGTAGTTTTGTCTGCATGGTGCTGATTTAAAGACCGAGAGATAGAATTCATGTTGAATTTTCAGTCAAGTTCTGGATACACAATAAGCATTCTATAAATATCAGCAGTTATTATTAGCACATCACCCAGATGCCCACTGTTGTGCCTCGTGATGGCAGGCTCAGCGGGCAGCCAACATGTTTTCTCCAAAAAATCTGGAGCATGACTCCGTGTGGTGGGTGTTGTAAGGAAGAGTCGAGCTTTTGTTACTGTCTTCCTTGTACTTCTTGTGTGGAAAGTATTTTAGCATTTATAGACCCCATTTCAGTGACTTTCAACGTGAGTCCAAATTCCTTCCACACTTTCTATGGGTGTCATTCATTTTGGACTTGCCACGCACCATATGCCATTATTTATTATTGACCGTTCACATGGCACCTTTAATGAGCCAGAAGCTGGGCAAAGCATTGACCGGACAGCCTTAACTGGGCTACCGTCCCTGCCCTGGAGGAGCTTGAAGACGGTTTAGGTGGATGGGGAGTGGAGGTGTGAAATTTGGGGCGTGAGCAGAGAATCACAAGTGGTTTAGTGTCGTTGAGACAGAAAGTTCAGGGCAGAACGTGGTAGAAGTAGAAGCCGGTAAGATAGGTAGGTTTTAGGAGGCAGGCGGCCTTATATGTCGTGCTTAAGAGCTTAAACCCTATGATATATGTGAAGAGAAGCCATCAGAGGGAGCGATGAGGTAGGTGGACTTTAGATGAGGTACTCTTGTTGACCTTGAGAAGGGTGGGTGTGAGTCAAGGACTGGAGGCAGGGCTGTCGGTTAGGTGATCACTGGATACTCAGCAGGAGATGCTGAAGAGCTTAAAGTAGGTGAGTAGTAGGTAGAGATGGAAATGTAGACCATTTGCACAAAATGTTAAGGAAGTAATTATTGAGTAGACAGGGATGATTGAGAGAAATCAGAGATGACTTTCAGGTTTGCAGCTTGGATGACGCCATCATTACCCATTATAGGCAATGCCTTAGGTTTTGGAGGGAAGATGATCAGTTCATCTTTGGACATGAGAAGTGTAATGAGCTCATCCCTGAAGGGACGTCCAATAGTCATTTGAATATACAGGCCTAGAATTTCGTCCAGAGGTCTGAGTTGCAGGTGTAGACATTGAAGATGGCTAAAACTTCAGAGTGGACGAAACCGGTGAAGGGTGTATAGCTTGAAAAGAGAAGAACTAGGCAAGAACCTTGGAAAACAACCTCCTGTGTATTTTGGAGGTAGAGATCCTCAAAAGGAGATGAAGAAGGAGTTGGTCCCATTGGTGAGAACCAGGAGAGTGGTCTAGTGAAAGCTAAGGAGGGTGTAGCCAGTAGTATCCCATGTAACAAGGTGAGGACCGAATAGGCACCTGGAAGCTCCCCACTTCTTGTCAGAGTGGTGGCAGGGGGATGACGCCCACAGAGGCAGCGAATGAGAAGTGAGGAAGAGGGTAGGCTGGCTTCACGGGAAAATACAACGTGCATAGGAGGTGTGAGGGAGGCCAGGAGGAGATCTACGTTCAAGAGGGGGAGCCCTTCCAAGTAGTTGGGAAGCTTCTCGGTGATAGGAATATCTTGAATATTTGTGCTTGTAATTGTTGTTATTGTTATTATTTTAAAAGTGGGTCCACTAAATTGAATTATGGTGTTACCTCTTTAAAACTTACACGATCTCTTCTATGTAGGAGTGAGATGGTCAGTTGGTTTGCCTTGTGTATGAGTAAGTATATGTGTGGAGTATAATATGGATTCTTGCAAAGGACAGACAAGTAAGAGAAATAAAGCCATGTGATTAGCAACAAATTTTTTCATAGTGAGTTCTTTTTTGTTTCTAAATATACACATTTTAATTGCTCTTATTGTAAAAAAAAACATGTTCTTTTTATTGAATGTTTATCAGTTTACATATTAATATTAATTTCTGTTCTGATATGAGTTGGAGTGTCTTTTAATAGAATCTATATGAGTCGAATGTCAAAACTTCAGGATATTGAAAAATAAGTTGGGCTTAATTAAAAAACCAAAGTCATTGCCCAGTTCCTTTAATTAAAGAACATTAGAGAACAATTAACTTCTATGAATCACTTCTTTTGGAAGAATTTGCCTCTCCACATTGTGGAATCTGGATATGAGTGGATTGAGTTGGATAATGGGCACCTGGTGGGACTTGCTTTCATGGGAGTTTCAGGTGCTGGACAAGTTACTCTGTTCGTGATTCGAATCGTGGAATTCAGGGTGCCCAGGCTCTGCTGCTGGCTCTGCTGCCAGCTTCGCTGTAGCAAGGACGAGGTGGGATCCACGGTTCCTAGGAGCTTACTAGCTGAAGGACTGTGATGGAAGGTCCAGTCGAGACTAATCAGACTTAGAAACAGGCCCGGTAGCCTTGAAAGTCCTAACACTAAATCCACCTTCTCCGGTGTCCTTCCCTTTGAAGAAGGGCTTGGACTTCTATTTTGTGGTAACTTTTGGCTTCTGTCCTGTCGTCTAGCTTTTGCTGTGCTTCTGAGGGACGACTTGTGCCATGTGCCCATTGCTATTGAAAGAGCACTTCCTAGGGGTTGTTTTGCTGTGCTTCTGAGGGACGACTTGTGCCATGTACCCATGCTATTGAAAGAGCATTTCCTAGGGGTTATTATTTCTTTCCAAATCGAGAGAGACTTAGACATGTCTGAGTGTTTTTCCCTCCTGGACCCTTTCCCACCAGACCTTGTCGGAGAAGTTTAGGGAGGCTGCGTGCCTGTGCTAGGGACAGAGCCCTGAATTAGGCAGCTGGTAGGAGGTGCAGAAATAAACCAACACAGGCTCGGTCTTCGGTGCATTTAGGGGCTAATCAAGAAGATGGTGTCTCGGGCATTGTTGCAGAGTGTAGCCATCATTTTGTAGCTCTCTGTTCACAGGTTTCGAGATGCTGACATGTGCATGGCAATGGACACAGTGGTGGGTGAAGACTTAGATGGATAGGAAGCCTTGAGAAAACTGGGGAGAAAAGGCAGAACGCGTGATGATGAAAAACCTCAGAGAAAAGAGTAAAGCTAGACCTTCGTTCTAGCTTTGGAAGGAAAAGCATTTTGACTGCTCAAGTTGAAAGTTTGAGAGAAGAGAAAACTATTAAGTGGTTATTGGTAGATGTTTGGAAATTTTGGGGAGAAATCTGACTGGGTTTTTCCTAAAAGTTGCAGTAAAGTTTAGGGATTTGCGTTTCCAATTTTAGTCATTTTGAGGTTTGTAGTGAAAAGTGACACAAAGAGAGTGTTATTTGTCTTTGAAGGCCGAGTAAAAACGACCTCATCTTGTTTCACCCCCACATCTCACAAAGACTTTGTTTTTCCTGTCACTTTCCCCATTTTAAATTTATAAGTGAGTTCTCTCTCACCTTCACATCTTCATTTCATTATTGAGAGGGTCTATGCAGTGCCTGACTGCACGAAAAGAAATCAACCATCTTTTAAAGATGTTGCCCCATAAAATTGGATTAAATTTTTTTTTTTTTTTTTTTACTCTTTAAATGCTTCCTCTCCTTCAGATATAAATGGTAGGGAGTAATATTGGACTTCAGACATGGTTGTTCTTGTGTGTGTGTGCGGGGAGGGCAGGTAGACTGTGCTGTCCTTTTTTTTCTGTCCTGTGCTGTCTTTTTTTTCTGTCATTGGGAAGGGGATTTCTATGAACCAATCAGAAAACAAAAGACCTAATGAAAGTTATATTTGAGAGAGAGAGAGAGAGAGAGAATGTATGTCAGCTTCTCATCTACTTTTTAAAAAACTTAAAAAAATACATCTTCATAAAAAATTACTCATACCTCCACTACTCAGAAGTGTCGTGCTATGAAATTAGGGGATAACTTTTCAGACCTTTTAAAAATAATGTGTGTGTAGACATATATGTACCTTTTCCCTTTTTCTGAAATTGCTGATCCCTTATAATTAACTTTATGGTTTATTTTGTACGTAGTTTTGTAAACCGTCTTAAACCTTTTCTGCGACAAGGTGGGACTAAATAAATACAGAGTCACAGTGTCGTATAAAAGTAAATGTGATCCGAATTGTGCCAACTCTTTCCTGGTTGTAGCTGTCTCTTTAAAAAGCTGTAGAGCTTTACCCGGAAGAAGTTCGAGATGCTCAGAATGTTTATTTTTGTCTCATTATAAGATGACCATATTGGTTTATAGAGAATGGAGGAAATTGAAGGATAAGATAGTAAGATAAGTATTTCAGGAAAATCCAAACTTTAGTAGGATCAAAACTCTTAAGTATTTGAAGTACTTACAGATATTTACTTAAAATTTAATTAAACATTGATGTGCTTTAAGAAATGACGATACATTCAGATAATATGGATAATAAAATGGATTCAGATAATAAAATGGATTCAAGGTTGATTATTCCCGTCATTGAAGTGTTTTTCTTTATAAATAGTTCACCTCACTATCTTTTATGTATATATACCTCTAGTATTTGTTTTGGTTTATAAAACTTGACCTAGATGCCACTTTGAGGGAACGAAGGTAAATAAAGTCTATATGTAAAACTACTCAATGCTTTGCTGCATTGAGTCTCCATCAATGCAAGTAAACCAGTGGCTAATGTATAAAAATTGAGGCTTTCTCCCCACCTCCAGAATCTACATGGCCTGACACCTTTTTTGCCCTTTCAAAGCGGTGGTTTAGGTATGAAATCCAGCCAAAGAATAATTCTGATTGATTTTAGAACATTGGAAATTATTTACTATTACAATCAAGGGAAAGACATGTTATGCTGTAAAGTGGCTGAATGGTTTTCTAAGGCTTCAAAGGTCGGATTATTTGTGTAAAAATAAGGAACCTTTAACATTTAAAATTTTACCTGAACGATAGTTAAGTCCCAGTGACACGTTAATATTTGAACCTCTTTGACACAACTAGAGACAGCCAGATCTCTCTGCTTTAGAGACCCCCGTGCAAAGTAAAACAAACAAAAGCTCTAAGAAGCCAACAGATTGAGCCTGAGTTAGTCATAGTTTATGTGCCCAAATGAAAATGATTCTTCCTTTTCATGTTTCTCTCTACAGCATATCCACTGGTAGAATTTCCAGTAAAATAGCTGTTCTGTAAACTTGGAAAAAACGTAGCCTATTTTAAAACCTTAGTGATGAGTCTGTCCCTCAGTGTGGATTCAGAATTTTTAGCCCCAAACATTGGCTTTGATACTGGAAATACCTTTTCCCTAAAACCATTGTGTATTTTTAAAAAAATAATAAAAATCACCACAGTGTGACCCATCCTTAAGGATGCTGTCGAGTTGCAGACTGAATGTTACTGTGATGCTTCATTTCTGAGAACTGTGCTAAAGGACACCTTTTCCTTATCTGTTGGTAATTTCAAAATGAAAAGTCAGAGTAAAAAGAATAGTTAATACCATAATCCATATGTTTCTCCATGAGGAAAAAAAAAGATTAAGAAGAAACTATTAGATCTTAGCTGTGACCAGTCTTTATATGGGAAAAGATTAATTCTTAATGGACTAACTATCTTTAAAATTAGAACTGTGGAGAAAGGATTATATGCAACAAAATGCAAAAGATTAACGTGGATGCATGATGCCTAAGGATCAGATATCCTTAAAATATTCATCTACATCAGACACATTTATACAGTTCCATGGTATCAATAAGGAAATAGAGAATCAAGGGCATCGGTTTAACCAAAGGTTTTATTAATTTGGCTCTGGTTAATAACCACTTTTATAAGACATCATCTAGCTTGGATGTGCAGCTTTTTGTGTAAGGAATCAGTCGTAACCTGTAATTTAATATTGCTCGTTTCTCGTTAGGAGAGGCACTTACATTCACATGGTAGGCGGCTCACTTCGGTTGGCTTTTAACCTCAAGAGACAAACTAGATTGTGATTGGAAGTCTCTTTTCAAGCCTACAATAATTATTAATTTGCTTCTTTGGAATAGCTAATAAGACATCATCTAGTTGACTAAATGGAGAGATTGAGAGATGTTTAACCTCAGAAGAGTGTCTGTCTTCAAATACATAAATATTGTGTATCCCAAAGTGTCTCTTTAGAGGGTACTATTGAAGAAGTCTGTAATGGCTGTGTTTAGGTACACTAAATGATCCACCAGTTCATGCCCACAGATGGATTATGAAGTGTGAGGGAAAAAGAGGTAAGAAAACTGTATTTGGGAAGTTGTCAAATTATTTTAATTAAATTGATTTCTAGTATAATATAAGACTTTAATGGCCGGGTCTGTGTTCCTTTCGTGTCATCTGAAATGAGTAGACGAATGGCTACATTTCCATCTCAAGCATATCTACTAAAAGTTGTTGATTACACTAACATCTTATAAAACGGTCTCTAGAAAAGGTTGTGTAGTGGAAAACCGAATAGGTTTTTCTTTTGGGTGAGCCAGGCACTGAGGACAATGTCTCGAAGTTGACCTCATCGGGGTGGATTTTGAAAATACCCTTACACCATACCTGACTTTCTCCTTGAATTCCGTGAGAAACGAGATCATAGACTTTAATTGAAAATGCTGCTGACTGCTATTCATCTAGCTAACAAGCCTACGATTTACAAATCCCTTGTCAAAAAATAATTTGGTTGGTTTGGATGACCACATTTACAACGTAGGACCCTGTGTCCTTCCTCTGTGTGCCATCAGAGACCTTGACAGGAGGGAGAGGACCCAGTCAACTTGGATCACTTGGCCCGAAGTGGCTCTTGTGTATGTTATTTTTGCAGGTCGAGAGTGTTCTGCCCTCTTCCCCTGCTCCAGCTTGTTCAGTCTCAGTGGGCTGTAATCTAAACACTGACCAAATGAATGAATCAGGGCTGTCCAACATATTTTCAATGGCATATACTTCTGTCTTGTTAGGAACCCATTTTTCTTTTTTTCCCCACACTAGAATATAGATGCCCCACAAAGATGGTCAAGGTTATGTTTCTACTGCCAGATCCTCATATGTGATGTGTATTATATTCTTATCGGCTATTACTTATATGGTACTTACTATACACCAGACACTGTACTAAGCATTTTACTCTTATTAACACCTTTACTCTCCAAAGCACCCAGTGGAGTAAGAGTATTTACAGATGAAGAAACAAAGGCACAGAGAGGCTAAGTGACTTGACCCAGGTCATACAACTAGTAAGTGGAAGAACTGTGGTTTGAACTTAGGCAGTTTGATTCCAGGGTCTGTGCTCATGACTATTATTTTGTAAAAGACTGAACACTGTTACCCTTTAAATATTTTGACTTATGGGTTATAGCTGATATCAGAGAGAAAGTCTTTTGTGGCAAATATCTCGCTGTCCATACTGAAGAAATGCCTGCTGTGGGTTCACGAGTCTCATTTTAGGACATTAAAAAATAAATTCATTGTGTTCCTTTCGGGTTTGCCTTCTTTTATATATCCGCATGTATTACTAGGTATCTGTGAGAAGCCCTAAAAATATGTACGCACAATGGCCCTGAGAATTACTAGATAAAATTCTTTTTCATCTGAGCTGCCGACCTCTGATATTGTCTGATGTACTTAGAGAACCTGTTCTGTTCCTTTGATAATCTCGGCTTTTGTAATTTTTTAAAGGCTACACCTGTAATTTATAATCTTTTAAATTTGTGTTTTAATGAAACCTGGAAAGGTGGCAGCAGTTTAGACCAATTTCTCTATTCTCTGTTAATGATTTTGATGTGTTTCATAAAGTGAAAAAAAATGCTTTATATATTTTTCTGATTGGAATACCTGGCTTTGTCACTGTTGGATCATTTAAATATTTTCTTAAGGAAATAAATATTCTGTAAACTATACTAAGTTTTGTATTTAGAATATGCTTAAAAATAAAAAAATGCATTCAAATTTAACTATTTTTAGAGATTAGATTTTTATGTGCTCAGCATCTCTAAGTCAAAGTGTAAATTTAGGAATTCTCTGTTAGAAACCTTTTAAAAATCTTTCTTGAAGGAGAGTAATGAGTGTTTAAGAAAACACAAGGGAAGTATTTGGATCAATATAATTAGGAACCCCAAACATTTGCTTGTGGATTATAGTACATAAGATATAATGATGTCCTTCCCCATAATTAGGATTCTCCTTGTGTTGAGACCCTAAAAATTACCACAGATGACACTAAAGATAAAAGCAGAGACAAAGAAACCTGCATTTGGCAACAAAAAGCAGAACTTATTTTATTCCGCTGAGGAATAAGGAAGACAGTCCAGGTCTGGTTCTAGCCATGTTCTCGCGATTCTAACTTGAGTCGAGGTGCCTAGGTTGTTAGAGCGCTCTGAGAGCTCGGATTGCAGGCGGTGATCCAGGTGGCTGTGCGGTGTTCATGGGTGATGTGCCTTATGCTTTTTAGAAGCCTCATCTGTGAGGGGAGATGTAAATCCAAAGTGCCAATCCTTTGTCATCAATAACAATCCCATGACACTTCTTAACAAGCTAAGTGTCACTGATCCAATTTGGTCGGCTGCGTTTAGCTTCCTTAAAACCTGCTACAGTTTCAGTTGAGTACAGCATGATTCACTTCCTGCCTTGCAGGGTACAAACCAGCTTGAATGGTTTAGTCTGGAAATGGGCAAAGCCACCCTGGATGGAGGGGGCATGGTAGCTTGTGAAGCGGCGGTGTTGGCGCCTGGGATTACAGTGGCAGTTTCTAATGTGACTTTCTGAAGGAACTGAATCCTTCCAGGCATCTGTCCGAAAGGCATTTGGTTCCATGTGACTTGTGTTTTCTTTTGCGTTTCTTTGTCAGGCTCCCTGTCCTTGTGCTGAAGTAGAATAGACACCCTCTTGATTTCTGGTGACTGGCAGCAGCCCTGAACGGGCAAGAACAGTGTTGTATGCGTAGGTGTCTTCTCCAAGAGACCATGTGAAGGACACTCAAGGGCCAGTTATGAGTAAGGAGCTTCTTGAATCTTCAAGTATAAAAGGGCCAGTTCTCTGGGGGCCCTGGAGATAGGATGGAGTTGTTTGGAACACACGAAAAAGAGTAAAAATTCAGAATACAGCAGGACTCGATTACTTTGAACCCAGATGTTCAGAATTTGTGGTCATTGTAATATGACTTTTTACCTTATATGAAAGAGTATCAGTAAACAAATGAACAGAGCAAATTAAACAGGGGTACGGGAGGATATTTAATCCATCGAACAAAATAAACTGCTTTTATTTAAAATCATCTGTGTTTTTAAAACAGGCAAACAATAAAATAATTGCAAATAAAATCACCAAAGTGAGAATCTCAAAGGACATGTATTTAGCAAACATTTGCAGTCTGTACAGTTGTGTCTGTTTTGAAATGATTCCTGCTTTTTATTGGTCTGTGTCACCTCACATTTAACTAATGTGAATTAGTAAATATTTTCTATTTTAAATTGACCTCTACGTTTCCAGCGACTTTGTATATTTGGTGGGGAAACCTCTATTAAAACAAATTTTAAAAGGATGATTTTACGTTATAAAAAAGAATCTAATTTCTCAAAGTCTCTACCTTAGTATTTATTTAATGGCAAGATTTCCCCATACAAATGTTTGGTTATTTGCATTCAGGTTTTCACATACATTTCAGTTGCATAAATTGAGTTCACTTCCTTTGTGTTCTTTATGCATCAGTTCCCAGTTCTAAATCAGAGATTATAAACTGTGTGTCCAGGGTCATCAAGAAATGAATTTATGCAACCTTCTTAAATCTTAAACCTGCTTCTGAACAGCCCTGCGGTCCTGGAGTCTGTCTGCCCCAAGAGGCAGATTTCTTCCCAGATTTATCCTGACGTTGGTCTTTTGCGTTCATTGACTTGCGTTATTGTGGATGTAAACATTTATGCGTTTACATGCATGCCCAAGTAAAAATTATAAGAGATCTTTTGTAACGTTGCATACTTGACTTACTTATGAATTGTTCATTGAGGGCAGTTTTTTTCTAGCCATAGTTTTATTTTAAAAGTGAAAATTTAGAGTGAAAGTATTTGTGTTAAGAGTGAACACTCGAGTTTCAGGAAGAGGAAAAACTCGTACTTTAAGACTTAAAATAAAATGTATTGTTTTGGGCTATGAATAACTCAAAAGTGGTGCTAACTCATGCAGAAATCTTTGTGGAGTAAAATCTTTGGGTAGGAAGGTAATGAACTGAAAACAAATTATTTTACATATCTATATAGGACAAATGTTTAACAAAATCTCAGCAGCATAATTAATACATTGCAATAAAAGGAGACTTCAGGAGACTTATCCTGTAGAATGTTATGGCTCTACAGGATACAAGTTGAGGGCTTTTTATTAAAATAGGACGATCCGTTTATGAGTTGTGTGAAGTGACAATATATTTTCAGTGTTAAAAATTTAGTGTGAAAAATTGAGACAATGAGAAATTTTAATATTCTTGAATGATATTATGGGATTATTATGAAGTACTTTTCAGAAGTGATAATGGCATTATGGTTATGTTTTTGAAAAAAGAGAATAACATTAACATTCTTACGGATGCGGTGCTATGACTGACATCGTCTTTACTCTAATATGGAAGGGGGGAACGTGGGTGTCTCGGTCCATTTGGGCTGCTCTAACAAATCACCACAAACTAGGTGGCTTATGAAAAGCAGAAATGTGTTGCTCCTGGTTCTGGAGCCTGAAAGTCTGAGGTCAGGGGGACAGCATGGGCTGGTGAGGTCTCTCTTCCCAGCTGCGGATCTCTCCTTGTGCCCTCACGTGGCAGAAAGGGTTGGGGAGCTCTGCGAAGCCTCTGGGAGCAGGCACTGATCCCATTCACGCGGGCTCCTCTTTCATGATTGACAAACCTCTCAAAGGCTCCATCTCCTAACTCCATCGCCTTTGAGGGGTTAGGATTTCAGCACATGGATTGGGTGGGACACAAATATTCAGACCACAGAATTGGGTGTGAGGTACAGCCACAGGTTGAAGCTGAGCCGCGGGGATTCGTTACATTATTCTGACTGTGTTTGTATGTTTGACATTTTCAAAAATAAAAAGTTTAAAAGGAAAAAGACATACACATATACACAACACTTACACAGTAGAAATATGTTGATATTTTGTCAAAGATAGTTAAGGAGGGTTTCAAGAGAAAGAGGTCCCTAAAAATATCAGCGGTTTGATTACATCGCAATTATATACAACTATATACAGCTATGTGATTTAAAAACCCAATAATATTGTAGCTTTATTTTCATTAAGATAAGCCTGTACTTAGGTAGAAGGAAAAAGAACACTTACAGCTTTGGCAGCAGTCTTTAATTCAGCAAACATTTTGTTAACGCCCGTGTGCCAGGTACCGTAGTAATTGCTGGAAATTCAAAGAACACGGATATGGGCCTCTTGCTGATGTAGCTGGTGAAATGTCTACATGCCGTTCCCCAGGATAATCTAAGGGCTCTAGTGGGCTTATACAAAACCACCAAAGGAAAGCAGAGGTGAGAATGATTTAATTCTTCCTTGGGGGTGGAGAGCAGGTAAAGAGTGTATCAGGAAAGACTGCACCGACTGGCATCCGAGCAGGGCCTTGAGGGATGACGAGGGCTTTTCTAGGCTGAGAAGACGGGAAAGCGGTTGCAGGCACAGGAAACGGCGGGACAA
>NW_006431918.1:1413155-1445133 GCF_000325575.1 Pteropus alecto | reverse complement strand
AGCGTGCGGTGCCAGGTACCATGGGTCCGAGGGAGCGGGTGCCGTGGAGGATCAGGCAGATACCAGAACGTGAAAGTCAGATCCAAAACGGGAGTCTCCCCGCCCCAGGAGCATCCCTTAGCCCTGTTCGCCTGAATTTCCACTTTCAAGCGACGTCTGCAAGTTTAGATAGGATTTGTCACCGTAGTTTGATTTGAGGGCTTCTAGGTATCCTAGCTGCATGCGGGTGTCACTTCCCTTGGGTAGGCAGACTGGCATTTGCCTACAGATCAAGTTTTCCAGCAGAGAGCCAACAAGACTCTCCCTCCTCTGCCAGACGGGTTGCTCCCACGCTTTCGTGGGGTTCTGGTTGCTCTCCTGCGGTTCTGGTTGCTCTCCTGCTGGTGGCATTTGAAGCCCATCTAGCAGGTATGTCCTTGGTACTGTTTCCTGGAGTAGAACCTGCAGGCTCCGCTTCTCTCGGACCAATGGAGGGCTGTCGGACTGCCCTCGCTGCAGAATTGTTCTCTGAGACTATTTCTTCTAGAATATTCGCCTATGCTGGTCCTTGGGGCCACAGCAAGAAGCTGGAACTGCTTCTGCGTAGAGGTGGACATTTACTGTGAAGTGAATGACGCTTGAGCTTCAGGTCCTGTCACTGCCACAGCCATTTACAGAGTTCTGGGAGGAGCCCTAGAAATTGTCAGATGGTCATGGCTTATTTTCTATTAGTTACTTATTCTAAAAAGATGAAATATTACAGGCTTCGGGTCCTGCAAAGCCTGAACTGTCCTCGCTTCTGAGCATTCGTAGAAGGTTCTCTGCTTTATTTCTTCTTCCTGAAAAGAACATAACAATATCTTTTCCCCTACAGATCGGTCACAGATTACTAAGCAATGGCACGTAAAATGGAAGCAGAAGCTATTTCCTGAGCAAGTGAAATGTGATAAGTAATTTGGTAGTGACACGAGGGGGCAAGAAACCCCACGCCTCCTCCTTCTTGTAGCTTCCCTGGGTCAGCTCGGCGGGTCCTGCAAACACTCTGCCACGTCCGGCCCTGCCCGGGGCAGGCTGGCTGGCCGGCCGGCGGTCCTCCCCCTTTTCCATCCTGCACTATTGCTTTGGAGCTCTGATCTCTGTGTTCTCACTTTTCTCCTCTCTGGCCCGAAGCAGCCCCCATGGCTTTCATAGCCTGGCTGTGTGCGGCCAGATGCAGAGCCAGTTCTGAGGTCACTAGGAGTGAGCACGTGAACATGTGTATGCACTTTCTCCAGACGGACCAGTGATGTTTCCATTCTGTATAGAATAGACAGACACTTATTTTTACATTGCTTCCTTCAGTGTATTTGCATGATAGTCTTGGAAACCATCAGGTCGACGTTTGCCCTTCTGAAATACGGAGGATGGTCTATGGCCGTGCTACTCTGAACAAGCCCGATCCCGTCTGATCTCGGAAGCTAAGCAGGGTCGGGCCTGGTTAGTACTTGGATGGGAGACCACCTAGGAAGACCAGGTGCTGTAGGCATAAAAATTAAAAATAAGGGATGGTAAGCTGACAAGGTCCTTGCAATCTGTGAGGTCGACCAAAGGGTGCCTAAATAAATAAATAAATAAATAAATAAATAAATAAATAAAACACAGAGTATGACTTGGAGAAAAGGCCACATACCTGGCTGGGACAGAGAAAGTACAACGTGGACCTGGAACATAATGATCAAAGAATCAAAAATACAGAGGAGCCTGCTTGATGGGCTCCCACGGGCCAAACTGAGAGAATTTGAACATCAAAATAAATGTGGTAATGAGTTATAGCCAGTTTAGTATAATAAGAATCCATAAGTCTATACCAATATAGGAATTGAATTGGTAAATAAATGGAGAGATCGACAACTCTCATTCAGAAGGTCGACTAATAGATACAGAGGGAATGATGGAGTTACACAATCATCAACGTCTGCTAAGACTGATGAGCTGAAAGTTTAATGAGGAATAAATAGTATATTTACATAGTTTCAGAGTGTCTCCCCACAACGTGTTATAAGTTGGCGGAATTGATTGGGATAGTATGGTCATATTCAGAAGAGGCCAGAGAAAGATGGAATGAGATGAAATGGAGGCTGAACCTTCTAATGCAAAAATTAAGTAGTTTGTGTCATTTTCTATAGAACACCACAGATCATTTTGACTAGAGATCATTCGGCATCCATGCGTTTGCAAGCATCTATATCTGTGGTGTCCTTTGGAAAATAAGGCAAACTACCTCCCCACAAATTACAAAGGCAAATATAGTAATTCCGTAGTAGAGAAATCTAGGGCATATCACTTTAACCAAAAGATCCAAGTTAACATTGCCGATACAGAGACAAACCAACAAACATCATGTGCCTCTTGATAAGATGCACCGAGGACACAGAATCACCTTTGTGTTCTTCTAAAAAGAATTATATGAATCTAATCATGAGGACACATCAGACAAGCCCAGACTGAGGATCATTCTATAAAGGAGTGGGCCATAATCTTCAAAAGTGTCAAGATTAAGGAGACAGAGGACTGTGGGGAGGGCCAGGCAGAGGCTGGGACCGCAGGAAGGGACAGGTTGGAATGTGGGGGACAAATACTCCCTCTCTGTGTATCGCTTGTGGGAACTTCTGGCTTCCTCCACAGAGGTTTCTGAACCAGTTTTCAGAGTTCGCTCTTCAAACGAAGTGTGTAATACAGAAGATCCTTTTAAATGAAGTTTACACAAAACATTACGGAAAACTGCTACAAGTTGGATTTCTTCCCATGGGTGGTGGAGGGTAGCAGATAGGAAATTTCTTTGCCAATGGCAGCTTGAGTTTTCTAGCTCTTTTCTATCTAGGCTCATATTTATCTAGCCCTTGTTATCTAAATGATGTTTTTCAATTTCCACCAGAATAGGGCGAGGATAAAGCTAGGATGACTAAGTGAGATTCACAAAGGATTATATGAAAACGGTTCATCAAAATGTTATAAGTTGTCAGACTTGATTGGGATGTTCCAGTCGTGGGTGAACCATTTTGACTAGAGATCCCTCAACATCCGTGCGTTTGCCAGCATCTGTATCTGTGATGTCCTATGGAAGATGACGCAAACGATTGCATTTTTGCATTAGGAGGTTCAGCCTCTGCTTTATCTCATACCATATTTTTCTGGCCTCCTCTGAGGACTGCTGATGAAAAGTGACAGGGCCAAAGGATGGTCAAGAGAATGATAAGGTCTGTCCACCAGCCAGCAAATAAAGTGGCTGTGTCACAGAGGCCTTTGACTAATCGGGCTTGCCATGTTTGTTGTATAATGTGTAGAATGCCATGTTTAATACACAGTGTAGGTAATGTCAGTTCACAACTATAATGTTTTGACAGCTGGTTAAATGCTTTATGGCTGTGGTATTTAGGATTTAACCTAAATAAAACATTTCAGGCTCATTCTGACAAGTATACAAATAGCAGACTAAGAATTTTTTTATATTTAAAATGACGTTACTTTTGTCCTTTTGAGACAGCTGTATATTTGACCATAGGAAATTGCTTATGTTCTCTTAATAGGAGTATTTTATGTTAACCACAAAGCTAGGAACCACCTCATATAACTTCGTTGGTAGTCACTTGAGCAGGTGATAAGTATGATTTTATTTCCGTGAAAGAGACAGAGGTTAAAGGCGGGTGGAGCCCTCTCGCCTCACCGAGAGTCGAGCCACCTGTCCCTGGAGGGCTATCTCTCTGTGCCCTTTCGTCCAGTTTTCCCTCTTCGTAGTTTGCTTTTCAAGTCCACGTGACTTTTGACTTTGCCTTTAAATTTAATTACTCTTTCCTGTAAGTACTTTTTCTCCACAAGGTTTTCTCACAAAAGTGTTTGCCGGTCAGAGTTCACTTTTTAATATGGCACGAATGAGACTTTTCTAAGACAGTGTTGTACTTACCCCGAAGACCGTGAGGTATGGAACCCCCAAATCGGACAGTCCGTTATCCATTTTTGTTATTGAGTACGAAGGAGAGGGATTGAAGAGTCCTGGAAAAAATGGCCATAAGACAGATGTCCACATCGAAGGCCTCTGCTGATTCCTGATGTTCACCCTTGTGGTCTGTCGTCCTGTTTGGGGGTGCTGTGACTGCCACGTGCTGGAGTGGGGAGATCGTGATACTTGTGCAAGGGTCGTGATGGTCGTAATGAAATGAAATGCCTTTAGAATAGGCTGAAATTGGGAGATTTTTACCAATTTCCTTACTCAAATTTTTTAAAAAAAATCTTAAGATGATAATCGATGAACTATGATGTGTCTCTCTTGCTGGCCGGTGCTTTCTTCAGCTGCAAAGGGACAGTTCACTCACAGTCAGCTACGTTTATACCAGTCACAGCCTCCTCTTTCTCCCACCCGCCCCCCTTCCCACTTAAGGTTTCTTTTGGTTTTTGCAAAGCAGCCATGTGAGAGGAATAAAATAATTTTGAAGAGCATTATATGGTGGGAATTTTGACAATGAGTGGAAGATGGTAATTACTCTCTTCCATTAGACTCAGTGGCTTTGGACAGATAAGCTGTATTGAAACGTGTGACCAGGGCATGGGATCATGGATTGTCTTTCACTGTTGTCATGGCGACAGTGATGCAGGTGGCCTATAACTGCCGGGCTGTCAGATCTTATACATCAAACTGGTGCTAAGTGAAAATATGTTAGAGGCATTGAGGAAAAAATTGCCAGCAGTGTTTATAGGATCAGCTGGAGAAAAGCTAGCCTAGTTGAAGAAAAGATTTCCATTCAAAGCTCTGGGTGATTCTGAAGGAGCTGGAGTTTTTACTTTTTATTAATCAGGTGAAAATGGATTATTAAAAGAAAGAAAACGCTTTCTGGATGTGGCACTGGTTGTTTGCGTACACATAATTAACACGAGGCCTTCTGCTTCCCCCTTGAGCTAATGTGATAATATAATGGCTTCAGAAGAGACAAGGAGACCCGTGGGGTCCAGAAGCTTTGCTTGGGGGTGAGGGAACCAGTCCTGCACACTGCAAGAGGCTTCGGTCCTTCTTTTTCCAGAGAGCCTCGCTGAATTTTAGTTAGTGGGACATGGTAAGAAATCATCGTAGAATCCTAATACACCACTTCAAGTACTATGTGGAGTATAGAGCTATATACTCAGTTATGCATATTGGACAAAATCTGTTTGAATGCGGGAGGATACATTCAAATATGAAGAGGTTCCTCTCTGTCAAGCATAGTTACCACATTTTTCCTTTTTTTCGTTTTCTCTCTTTTCTTAGTGTCTTCCGTCTCTCTTAAAAAGTTCATAAATGCCTTGTACTGAAACCCTGAAATGCTGAGCAGCAATGAGTATAACGTGTGTGTGTGCGGGCGTGTGTGTGGTGCCTTGTCCTTAGAAGTTGAAACTAGCTTAATAGTTCTCATTTAATCATACTCTCTTGGGAATTGGGAGGAAGAAAATCAGGTATGTTTCCATTTCCATGTTATAGCTGAGGAGAAAGAGGTACCATGAAGCTTGAAGTATTCCCAGGCAAAGCAGTCAGTTCTCATTGGTGAGCCAGGCATAACAGATGAGGCGGTGGGTCATTCTTGGTAGGCCCCTGAGTTAGGCAGTGGGGCCCCAGCTTCTGACATTTTACTTGGGCCATTCTTCAGTATTGAAATCTAAGTTAACAAAAGTTGGTGAAATTATCTTTAAATGCTTTTATGATTGATTAGCATATTAGGGGTTCAGTTTAGCCCACACACATGTATTGGACTTCTACTAAATGGTAGGTATTTTACTTGTGCTGGCATTCAAAAGGAAGTAGCTCTAACATTTGCTGAGCACCTACTATGTGCTAGGTAATTAAATTATTTCATCTTCATAGTAATCTTGAAATGTAACATATACAGTTTTCATTTCGCAGATAAGAACCTCGACAAAACCAAGAGTCAAATGTCTGACTCCAGACCCTATATATTTTTCCCCACTATGTGATTTTAAGAGATGTATAAGACCAACTTGACCTTCCAGGAGCTCACGGTTTCATTGGAGAACCAGGAAAGTTTTTAATAATTATAATGCAGCTCGTGAAGCGCTGTAGTAGCTATGTGTACCAAGGAGTACCAAGCGGGAGGTGTCTAACTGCCAAGAGGGGCACATGCAGGAGCTGGTTACTAAAGGATGGCTAGATCACCTGAAGGTAGATGAAGAGGGAAGGGAATGCCAGGCCGAGGGGACAGCATTAAAGACACAAAAGAATGAGACCATGGCACACCTGGGATGGTGCGCATGCGTGTGTGTGTGTTGGGTTGGGTTGAGTTAGCTGACAGATGGAAGAGGAGAGAGGTGTATAAAGCGATTCTCTACAGTTAGCATAGGATAGCCCAATATGGCTTTTGGTATATGTGTGATTCGGAGTTCAAACATTGTGGTTGTTGCTGTTTAAGTTCTTACGAGCTAGAGGTTGTTGACTTGCATGATAGTTCCCTCTAGATTTTATTCTGTTTTGTTTAATTTCTGGTTTTCTCTCTGTGCCTTCTTGTTTTTCAGGATTTTTTTTTTTTTTTTTTTTTTTTTTTTGCTCACCTGCTATCATTTTCACGTACATTATTCTAGTTGAAGGCTGTCTTGCTTTTTTTTTACCTAAACGAGCATTTTTTCAATTCATGGTCTTTGAGACTCTAAATAAAAGGAGTTATTAGGCAGAGCAGGTAAAAGAGTCTGGTCACCCATCAGTCCCAGAAAAATAATTTAAATAATTAAGATAAGGAAGATTCGTACATTCAAAGGACTCAGTCAGTGGTTGATGATTCTTCAGCGTTAGCCCCAAGTTGCTGGTTGAGTACTAGACTCAGCTTTAGTGTCTGTGTTAACTGCTGACCAATATACCTTCATCATGTAGTTGATATGCATGATGGAGATTTTAGTCCGCCATTCAATAATGTTCAGACGTTCTCTGCTTTTTTGTTTTCTTGTTTTCATTAAACACCACTCCTTTTAATCCTGACTTCTTGGTTGATGGTTTTCATTCTAGAAATTAATCTCAGGATATTGCTAAGCCTTGTCTATTTTAGGTCAAAAAAAGAAAAAATAATAATGAATTGTTCTCAAGCTGTGATTGTTTGCCATTGCCTATCAAGTGGCCCTGGTGATTATGGTGCCGATGATTAAGAAAAAGGTGAACATCGCAGTCATCGAAAGCGATGAAATAGCATCTTGGTGTGCGCCAGTCCCCATGCTGCACTAAATGAGCTTGTTATCGTGAGATTTCAAATCCCGGTACTTTAGAGATGTTTGCAAATACTATTTTTTGTTTGTTGGTTTTGTTTTTAGTTTAGGTTAATTTTGGAAAAAGAAACCAGAGTCTAAGGTTATAACTGCATAAGGAAGATTCTTCTCCACTTTTATGGCTCATTTGTTCATAGATGTGTGCAGGCACACACAAGTGTATACTTCTGTGTGATTGGTATGTCTAAGACTAGTGCATATAGCAATTTACCATGTGTTTCATATAAGGAAATTTACTCTGAAAAGCTATAAATGCATTGCCCAGAACTGGAGCGTATGACAGTCAGGAGCAATTGGAAGGAAAAGACTATTTCTGAGACACTCGGGGTTGAGTGGAAGGGTTAGTCAACTTACCTTTGCTTCTAACCAGGGAATGTCTATTCAAGAGAAAGAGTTTTGGAAAAAGGAAATGGAAAATTAATTTGAGTTTCCTCTCCTCCAATTTTTTACATGTCCCAGGAGGTTTTTTTTTTTTTTTTTTGGAAGAAAAATCAGTTTTTACAAAGAAATTTCCAGAAATAAAGATGACGAATGATTCCTTCATTTTAGCATGACTGTCTCCAGTGGCATAGGTCAGCGCAGTGATAGGATTATTAATAAAGAGTCTTAAAAGAGGGATTAGGGGCTTTGAGGTGGAAGAAAACATGCTAGCTCATTTTCAATATTTTTTGAATTTGATGCAGTACAGCCACCTAATACTCAGGTACAGTGTTTTCCAGGAAAGCAACGTCTCCCTAGTTATTTCGTTGGCGTTTGCACACCAGGGTCGTAGGAATCCACCATCGATGGGCCAGTCTCTCCATCACTTGATGGATGTGTTGTGGACGTATTGACCAGTCTCTGGAAGTGGGGGTCATTTTTTTCCCCCTCCATATTCCCTACAAACAACTTCTCAGAGTTATATGCTCACTTATTAATTTGTCAATTAAGCTATTTCGGCAGGCATCTGTTTGTTATACTTTATCAATAGCAGGCTTTGTAAACAAGGAAAATGAATGCGATCTAACTTGAAAGTGCCCAGAAGGGAATAATCCTGTTTTGTCAGATGGAGAGGCAGGGCTGACCTGTTCCGTCTTTTCATTTTTAATTCCTATTCTTCCTTCTACAGGGTACTGAGAGGTTCTGTAAGGGTCTTTGACACCCACCTGCACTTGGTTTAGTGCTGAAAACATAGAGCAGGAGATTGGGACTTGGTAAGAATTTGAAATGGAGTTTCAGGCTAAGACCACAATAATGTGGCGTCACTGGTTAAACCTAGTATCGTGATTATTTTGATCATCGTTTTAAAGGGCTTTTTCTCAAGTTATAAATAAAATGCTTTATCTAAAAATGGGAATTGGCAAAAAAGGATTTTATTTTGCACAACGTCTCTTTTGTGATAAGACACAAAAAAAGGCACAAGGAAGTTACATGCTGGCGGTGATGGCTTTGGGGAGAGCGGAAGGCTCTATGTGGTTTCAAGACAAGGCCCCTGGGACAGGGTCCCGCTAAGCAGGGGATGCGGGTGGAGGGATCAGGGTTACATTTTACTCCTTACATAGCGCTCTGAATCCTCTGCACCCACTCAGAAAGTTTAGGGAAAAAAGTTGAAAAGGCTTTGAAGTAATATCTCAGATGAAGGACAGTGCCACTAAGAGACTATTAGAAAATACACATTGAAAACATATATGTAATTTTAAATCCCTTTAGTTGATGGAAAAAAGTTTTATAATATGCCTTAATTCCCTTATTTCAGGGACTGTATTATTGGGTTTTAGTACCATGTGAGAATCTGGATTTGAGAATAGAGGTTACTGATGTGTGTACAGCAGTACATACTGTATCTTTACTGGGACAAAAAGTGGAGAAATTTTCTTTGAGTCACTTCCTGACCAGGAGGGCGGGTGAGCTGGCCTGCAAACCGAAATTTGGTCTCTGCTGCGGTGAAGCCGGGACTGTGGTGTTGACGTTAACGTGGTGCAGCCATCAGGACTGAAGATGAAGCAGAATTTCTGCCTCGGCAGCGTGTTTTAGGGTCAGCTCGTCAGGCCTGACCATTGTGTAGAATCCAGGGAAGCCACGTCGTGAGGACAGGTTGATGCGGAGCACAGACTTCGTCTCTTTCTCGAGTGCCATCGGTCCTGCTGTAGCTCACGTTTGTTACAGCACGATGCACATAGGAAAACCGTTTTGATTTTTCATATAGTTTGGAAACAATACTTCAGCATGTCTTCATGCTTTATATAAAGCTGTATCTCCAACACGCCAGTTTAATTTCGTTTGAAACCAGAATTTCAGCTGAGAGGGTCCCTAATGCACAAAAGGAGCTCACTCTCCCTCAGAACCCAAACAAACACATGCATAAACAACAACAATAAAAGAGTTCCAATTAAGATTTTCAGAGCACAAACACCCATTTAAATGCACCTAACAATTCTCTGCTAGCAGCCACTTTAAATTATTGTTCTTTTTAAAAGGAAAATCCAATATAGTTGAAAGCTTGTGCTTTATAAATATAAGACGCTTCCTTGCATTATCTGAGAGAAAGAGAAAAGCATGTCTTATTTTTTTTGGGGGGGGGAGGAATTTAACATGTTTTAGCTAATCAGAAAATCTTATTAATTGCATTAATGAGCTATCTAGCATGGCAAGAAGGTTTTCGAAATTTTTTGGTTACAAAAATATGGTGAAAAATATTAAATTGTGTATTACCTTGTAATTTTGCAAAAAGCATGTGTTTGGGTTGCGTGGCCTGCCTGTGGCTTCTGGTAGGTGAGCCAGCATAGGTCCCAAGACCTTCCTCATCGTTTGAGAGGCTGGGGGACTTTCCTGCTGTCACAGCAAAGCCAGCATCCTGGGGGTGGGGAGAGGACTCGGCCACAGAAGAATAGGTTCGGGCGTGAGCTACATTTCCTGCTTTGCCAAAGGTCCGTTTTTCTGGATTTCACACTTGCCTTTCTGCATTTCGGCTTCCTCTTTCTCCTTTACGTCCCTTCTCTGGCCTGCATCCCCTTAAGTTTGTGTAAGGGGTAATATCACAAGGCCATCTCCTCCAGACACAGAATGAGGTGGTGGCAGGATGGGGAAGCATCACAGACAGCAGTTGGGTAGTTCATAGGAAGTGGAGGGAGCGAAGGTGCACAGCCCAGCTCCACCACTGACCGGCTTTGTGATTTGGAGAGATGTCCCCAAAATTACGTTTCCCCGAAATTCATAGTTTGAAGCCCTAACCCCCAGTGTGACTCCGTTTGGAGACAGTGCCTTGAGGGAGATCATTGAGGTTAAATGAGGTCAAAAGTAGGGCCACAATGCAGTATGACTCGTGTCCTTATGAGAAGAGAAAGAGACACCGAGAGTGCGTGCCTGAACACTGAGAAAAGGTCCTGTGAGGGCACAGGAAGAAGGTGGCCATCACGAGCCAAGGAGAGAAGCTTCTGGAGAAACCAAACCTACCTGTTACCTACATCTGTCCAAATATTAGTGACAAGTCTGTCTCTTCCCTTCGCAAAGTAAACAATAGAGCTTAAGCTCTGTACCTCTGGGTCTTGTGTACAGTACACTTCACTAAGCTGGCAGTCAGAAAATCAAACATTCAAACAAATAGGGTTAAACACCTGCTGTGTGCCACGTCCTATGGGCATAGGTATAGCATAAGGTGTGGGGGACCTCAGGTCGCTGAGGAGTTGAGAGATATGTCAGGCTCTAGGGAAGCTGGGGTTGCAATATACATGTGTAATGTGTAATGGACATTTCTTTAAGATAAGCTCAGTTTCTCCTAACTGTTCTATCTACTGACAGATAAAAGCAGTATTTCCCTTTGGAGGAAAAGTATTGATTAGATAGGCTAGGATGCTGAGCCAAAAGTGAATAAGATGGTGTTCTAGTTATCTATTGCTGCTGGCAAACCACATCAAAACTTGGTGGCTTAAAACAACCCCCATTTAATTGTATCTGATTTTGTCGATCATGAATTTGAATAAGGCTCAGCTAGGTGATTCTTCATTCCATGGAGCATTCATTGGCTTTGGTCACCCAGTGGCGTTCAGTCAGCGGTCGGTCTGGTTGACAGGGTCCAATGTGGCTTGACTTGCCTGCCTGGCACCTTGGCAAGGACGCCTGGAATGCTGACCTTCCCTGGGTCCCTCTGCCTCTTCATGTAGACTTAGGGCCTCCGTGAGATTTCTCTACTAGTGTAATTGGTTTTCTTGTGAGGACACTCCAGGCTCCAAGAGACCAAGGCCAGAGCTATTAGTCACATTAAATGCTAGGCTTGAAAATGGCCTAATGTCACTTTGTTGGTCAGGAACGGTTACAGGCAACCTGTATTTAAGGGGAGGAAAATAGACTCACTGTCACTGCAAGAAGGATCAAAGAACCTGTGACCATTTTTCATCCTCCATAGATAGCGTACACCGCTGTGGTTTGCTGACTTTTTTTTTTTTTTTAATACATCGAAGACTTCATTTCCAGTGCATTTAATTTTCTTTTGCTAGAATCAGAAGCATCTTGGGAATGTCTTGCCCCGTTTTTACCTTTTGGTTCTACCTTCTTCATGGAAGGAATGATAAAGCTTTCGGAGGGGAATGAATGAAATTCAGTCTCCGTTAGGGAGGAACTAACGATCCAGCAGAGAAGGACCACCATGGATGTGGGTAACTGTGAAACACTGCGCGTACGTAAGTCATGAAACTGAGAAAGGCATCGTTGAAGCCCGAGTGGAGCTCTCGAGTCCATCGGGGACACCGGGGAGCTTGCAAAGCGGAAGTGGCCTTTGAGCTGAGCTTTGGGGACAGTGGCCTGTGCAGATGGGAGGGGGTAGAGTGGGAATGGCATCCAGGAGGAGGGGCAGGGAGCGTCAAGGCACCAGAGCAGATGGCGTGCTCCACAGACAGTGGCTGGGAGCCTGGAACCCGGGGCTGTAGCCACTCAGGGGGCAGAGGTGTGGTGGTCATGAGAGGGGAGGCTGAGCAGATGGGCTGGGACGTGTGGCGTTTGTTCCGAATGTAGTCACCGTAGAAGAATTTGTGGCAGAGGAGTGCCATGATCAGGTTTCTGAGTCTGAATACTGTTTCTAATAGCAGGTTTGGGATGGATTGGAGGAATCACAGAGAAGAGGCCGAGAAACCAGTTCCTGGGCAGAATGGAAGGGAAAGGCTCTGGGAATGATGCGTTGGGGGCGGGGTTGGTGGGACAACTTTTCCTGAATGCCTGACCTGTGTCCAGCACTCTGCTCCTATCCTCTGTCTAATTTATTTCTATCAAAAAGCCAGTTTTAAAAAAAAAAGCCATTTTTCATGTGAGGTCACTGAGGCTTAGAGACATTAAGAACCTCCATGACATGGGACAGCTAGAAGTGGGTGGGACTGAGATTCAAAGCCTGGTGTGTTTGGCTGCAAAGCCTCTATGGCTCCACAAAACCTCATTGCCTCACTAGATGAAAACAACTGGACATTTCTTCCTTGTGAGATGAGATGGATGGTTGGGCCAGTAACAAAAATAGCGAACACAGAATTTAGGTTAAGGTCTTTAAAAATGTGTGTCCCAAATTACGTGTATGTGTGTGTATATCGATCACATCCTTCCCACTTGAATATAGTTTTACAACAGTAGTTTTCAATCAGTTTCTTTAATTTATCAATATATTGACTTCATAAAGATCAAAATAGTGAAATATACGATTCATGTTAGTTTACTCGATACCATCTCCATTTTTTGTGCATAAATTCATATTATTACACATTAGAATCTTATAAACGGAGAATCTGTTGTGCCACATGGAACAGACCAAGACATCAGGGAGACCTGGGAAGGAAAAGTAAAAATGAGTCGGAGAGAAACAACATAGCAGCTCATTTGGGAATTCCTCCGCATAGACCTATACCCCGCTTCTCCCCCAAATAAGCTGCCTTTCTCATTTTAAAAAAAGATAAGGAGGACAACAATCTATGTCTCTTAAATTCTGTGTCTGCCTAAACTCTGAAAGCCAGGGCATGGACAGCTCCTTCTGCCCTGGGTTCCCAGGGGAGCAGCCTGGTGAGGACCAGTAGCCACAGGACCTTTGTGCTCAGGGGTGCAGCACTCGTGGCTGCAGGCCCACCCTCACTGTGAAAATGCAATTCTTGGTGCCCATCACGACGAGATTTGAAAACAGTGACATTTGGAAGATAGATACCACATCCATTCTGTTTTATTTTCACAGGTGTTCAGAGCCCTTGAGAATTCCTGGTGTGGATGATGTGCAGAGGATAAGGGGAGAAGAAGGGTCTTGCTCTTCTTTTTTGTTGCTTAGACTCCATGGCTGGAACAGAGCTTGCATGTAGCAGATGCTCAGTAAATATTTACTGAATGAATGGTTGCTTAAACACCACGGGCCAGCCTGTGCTAGGTGCTTGACATTTGATGTTTCATTTAATTTTTCACAAAACAGTGAAATCTAGCTTTGCACTAAACGGATGGGAAAAAAAAAAATCAGTGCCTCAGAGAAGTTAAGTAACTAGCCCAAGGACAAACACCTTGCATGTCATAGAGCTGGAATCCATACATGGATTTGTATAGCTCTTAAACCCTTGCCTTTTTGAGTGTATTGCGCTATTATATTCTTTATCAGAATATTGTTTGGATGTAAATCAATACACTTCACACATGCAAAATAGAATTTACCCTTATTTAAAAATGTGAGAACTCTGAGAACTCCCTGGATCAAGCACGTAATAGGTGATCTGTAAATGTTGAATAAATGATTGACTAGTGTTTATTTCTCTCAAGTCTACTACTTCGTTTTTAACTATTGAGAAAGATATGGAAGACTTAGCTTTAAAAATGTTATTTTCAAAACAAGTTTCTTAATACAGGTGGGTTGACAAAATGCCAGACCAATAGGTGATAGCTGGTTAATGCTCCCTGTCCCCTGCCAGTTTGGAAATATTTTGTAGCAACACAGTATTGGGGACATTGTAGTAATTTCTTCCATCTTGCTAAAAGCGTTCACTTCCTTCTTGTCACCAGGAAGGGAAGAAGCAGTAAGCTGGGAGATCAGTTGTGAAATTTCTGGTTTTTCAGGAATGGCGAGATGAGAGGCCAACCTCTAGCCTCCTTCCCATTATTCTCTCTCCTTAACTCTTTCGTATTGTTCATGGGATTAACAGGTTTCTTTTCTCTGTCCACCCTTCACCCTTTCTTTCTCAATATCCTGTTTCTAAAAGAGTTTCTCCTTTAATATTGTCTCATCCAACAGCCTTTTCTTTTAACCCCATTTCAAACTCCTATCATTTGTGAAAAATAACCAAGCGTCTCTCTTCCCTCCATTCTTGGCGTTAATCTGGGTCATACCTGAACCACTGAGGAAACGATGACCCGTGACTGGCATCATGGGACCTAAACCTGCTCTTCCCCTTTTTCCTCATCAAAGCTGCTCCTGTCCATTTGAGGGGCTGAGACAAGGTGGTAAAAGGCAGTGGGAGAGGGAGGAAGGGAGGGATAGAAGGAGGGAGGGAGGGACCGAAAGATAGAGACAGAGAGAGACAGAGAGAGACACACACACACACAGAGTCATCAAGACCAAAAGAAAATTGGTTTAGACGTAGATCCTTCCTTGAAATAGATTCATCTGTTGTGCTTTTGACCTGAATTTAAATCTTAGTCCATTAGCGTTTTGCATGGATGGGAGGTGTGGGACATGCTATATTTGGTGGTTTTTTGGCAGATAGGGTTTCCTGTTTCACTCTGTTTTAAAATAAAGCTGCGTATACAAATGAGTTCTCTAGGGCCTTGAGTCAGTCAGTCTTGGCGGCGAAGGCCTGTGACAAGGTTACTTAACAGTTAAGCAGTGGAGTTGAGCAATGGCTAACGACCGGGCCATCAGGAGGGGCCCTGGAGGGTCTCTCAGCAGTAACATTTTCAAATACATGCAGTTTCTCTCAGAAAGAGTGAACACTTAAAACACACACATTGATAGAAGTCACTCTTAAGATAGTCTATATTTCTGTTTCTCTTCAAGTAGAGGATATTGCATAGAAGTCAACTCCCTCTTGCTATTTCCATCATCATGATGAGAGTAAATATTGTACCTCTCTTGTGCGATGGTGTCATTAGGTTCTGTAATATGGGTGGAACTCATTGTCCCTAAACATGTAAGGTCCCCAGACTGCTGTGTACTCTGTTCTTTTAAAGTGTGTCCCCTCTTCTGCGTATGGTTATAGCACTGCACTGCCACCACGGCGTGGGTCCCCAGGAGCCTCTTTCCACCTCACCTCGCTTGATGTTTTACATCTAACTTCTTGTGACTGGAGATTTAGATTACACAGATTATCGGAGATGGAGTTAAAACGAGGACACGTGGGCTCCGAATGCAGACCAGATGCAACCTAAACAGTTATCTCTTTCGGTTGTATCTAGAGGGTGCACATTCCGATATTTTGTCTTTTCAGAAGCGCGTTGGATTGAGGTTCCGGGCTGTATTCTGGTTAGTTAGGATTTCAAGACAAGTGAGCTGTCATCCTGTGACTCATCGTTGTACTGTTTTAAGCAACTACACAGCCTCAGAGAATAAAAGGATGTTAATTATCTCCAGTTTCCTGTCATGATTCACGTCATTGTCGTCGTCATCATCTTCAACTCCATCACCCTGTTAAACATCCAAAGAACATAAGTTTCCATACGAAACATGTTACGCAGACACAATCCTTGGTGTCCAGGAGCCTGTCTTCTCTAAATAGACAACATCAAAATGGATCTAATTCAGAGTAAGATATTGATTGCTCTGTGCTAAGAGATGGCACTAGCCAGTAATACAGAAGTACAGATGCAGTGTCCTACTTGCCGAGAGCCTACTGTGTGAAAGGGCCACCCACTGTGTATAACTGGCTGCTGAGACTACCGGTGGAATATTACACGGTTCCCCTAAGTTGACCGTAAGAAACTGGACGCAGTGACAGAAATTTGTGTGTCAGCATATGGGGGCCTAGAGGAAAGGCACAGAGCCTAGTCTGGAGGTGAAGAAGCAAAGAAAGATGATGCCTGGGTGGAGTCTCAGGTAGGAGCTGGGAGAAGCCGTGCAAGAGGCAGTTCTTTTGGGAGAGTGGAGCCTGAGCAAGAGCAAGGAGGCAGGCAGCTGCCTGGTGGGGCAGGTGCCAGGTGCAGGTGGGGCAGGTGCCAGGGGCAGGTCCCTGCTGCGTGACAGCGAGGGGAAGCAGGTTCCCGAATGTCATGCGGAGGGGCTTAGAGGGCAGGGCAGAGGGGCACTAAGTGATGGAGCTGGGTTCGCATAGCAGGTCCCTCCTGGTGGGGGTTCATGAGGAGGATGCGTTTGGGCTTGAACTAGAGCTGTGGCCCTATCTCGGAATTCTGGGGGCTGAGTTTGAGAAATGTGTGTGATGTAAAATTCACAAAGTTTGCAGACAGATGTCAGGGATAAGGACGGGAAGCAGTAGCTCTGGCCTCCCAGCCCCTGAGTGCAGGTGGTGTCACAAATGCAAGGGTCACCCTGAAGGGGAAGATAACGGGTTCGGCTTTAGATGCGTAGGTGTGACCCGTCGGTGGAGATGTCCAGGGAAGCACTGGTGTCCAGGCTGAGCTCTCGGGATGAACTTGGGGCATCTGGGGTTGCACCTTCCACTGATGTGCCCCGTGAAAGTTGGGGAAAGCGACCGAGGTTGCTGGGAGTTGATATGGTGGGGGCAAAGGTTCTTCCCATTCAGTCAAAATCGAATCTGGCAAAAGAGAGCAAAGAAGGGTATGTGGTCCCCCAATGGCAGGGGACTCAGTGACATTGTTTGAGAAAGGTAGGGCTCCTGTCTGAGGCCACCGGGGGCAGCTCCTGAGGCAGCTGGTAGCAGCAGTCCAGGCTGTGGGAGGCGGCCCCTCTGTAGAAGTGGGTTCAGATCCCCGAGCTGGTTGGCCTGGCTTTTGCCCTTGGTGTTCAGTGGTGGCCTCCATCGGGTTGCCACCCACAGGGGAGGGGCCGAGAAGAGGAACTTATTTCTGCGTAAAGTGACTTTTGACTTTGATGCAAAAGAAAAAAACAAAACAAAACAAAAGACAGTTTATTGCACACTTCATGACCCAGACTGGTCACCTGAGAAACAGAGAACAGAGAGGGAGAGGCGGGAGGAAGGGTCATGTTCAAATAGTTTGTTCAGCTTGAAACAGCATTTTAAAAAACACAAAGAGCCGAAAGGAAGAGAAAGTTACTCTTGTGCGGGGCCTTAATTGGGAAGTTCACACTCCGGCCGCCGGCTCTCTCAGGAGCCACCCCCCACCCTTTGATGTGCTCTCTTCATCAGAGAGAGGTCAGGGCGATGGCTGAAGGGAGCGAGAGAGGAGCAAATTGGTTCCAAGTTTAAGGTTTTCTTAATTAGAAGGCCCGAGAGAAGATAAGGGCACACCAGTCCCCCGCGTGTGGCTGGTCTCGGTCAGCGTTGGTGGCCCCCGGTGAGCTTTATTTGACTTGTGATTTTTCTTCTTTATGCACTGAACAGAGTCCCTTCTCAGGTATTGGGTGGGGAGCATGTTGCCTGAGGATGGCAATTAGCTAGAGCTAGACTAATTCTCCTTTGTATAGTCCAAGATGAGGTGTACGGGAGCATGTTGCCTGAGGATGGCAATTAGCTAGAGCAGTTCTCCTTTGTATAGTCCAAGATGAGGTGTACAATTACTTAGGCATCTCCCAGACGGTGCCAGAGACCTCTGTGCACACAGTGGGACAGCAGGTGCATCCTCAGAGAGCCCCTTCCTCCTTCCCCCTCCCAAATGCCTCCTCACCTGGATGAAATCCTGGGGACACACGGACCTTGCCTGCACATAGAGCCGAAAGCGTATGTTACATCATCAGGCCTGGTAAAGCTCGTCGGCAGAGAAGTTAGGAGCTTATTTTAGACCCACAGACGGGACTGAGTGGATCGAGCTAGCTCAGGTCTCTTCCGGCTCCACCTCAGCTGCCAGCACTTCTGTGGTTGCTGGGGCTTCGGAGGCTGGAATGTCAGAGAGAGCTTGCTGCTAGCTGCAGGGTGAGCAGGACACGTTCACCGCTATTCAGCTGGGAAAACCAAGATGCTGACAAGCCAGAGATGGCCTACCACCCAGCTAGCTGATATATTTTGCCCTCCACGTTGCTGTCAGCTGTAGTTCATCGGGCGGGAGCTCGATCATAAAAGACCCGGTCTGTTCTTCGACCTCTCATCCTTTCTCCTTTTTTCTCTTAGAGTTTAAACTTAACCACGTGCTTATGCCCTTAAAGCAGACCTAGTGCCTTCCGAAGGATGTCTCAAGCTAGGTCAATACATTTCGAGGAAGATGCTTCCGAATGCAAACTGAATAGGTTTTAACCTTCTGGGATAAAAGTCTTAATGCAGTCAACAGCACTATAGATTTGAATCAGGATGGCAAGGGAAACTATGTGAAAAGGTGAGTCTTTATTTTTGTGGTTAGAAGCCACTGAGCCATCAGAAGGATATCATTTCAGAAATTAAAAATCTGGACACGAGATCTGGCAAAACTTTTTCCTATTTAACTATAAAAATTCACGTTCGGTTATATCTTTAAGGAACCTTTTTTTTCTTTTTTTTTTTAACAAAACTTTGTGACTAAGTACAAACTTACCACAAACCAATTTAACAATAGGTTCCAGATATAATTTTTTAGGTCTTTCAACTTAGGATTGCCTAAGGAAATTCACATGTTCTCTACACTTTAGGGCCGAGCGTTAGATGGCTAAGACCCCTGTATAAAATCTGAGTTCATAAAAGGTCAACGAGAATCGATCAAGGTTTAGCCGTCTTCAGATTGGGAGGCTGCTCCTGCCTTGATTTCGCAGTAAGGTATGGCCACGTCCCCTACTTATCTCCCGTCCGCTGTCATGCTTCTCGACTAAAATTTCTGTTGCTTGAATAGCACCATAATTATTATTGACTTAGGGCTTTTAAGAGTCAGATATTCCTGTTTTCCGTTGTCTCAGTGTAGACCCGGGCTCAGAACAAAACCGGAGTGCGGTCAGCGAGCCTTGGTCCCTGTGCAGCCGTTTCGAGGACTTCTGTTCAGAACACAGAGCGCCCAGCCGTGCGGTGCGGGCTCGACCAGCCCCTGGAAGCCAGTGTCCTGTCCCCTGGTTTCCGCTGTCATCTGGGCTGGCCCCTGATGGCACACATTGAAACACAAATGACAGCAGTAATTGGCTAAGAGATAAACCACGATGAGTGAGTGAGCAGTGCTGCAGGGAGCTAAGTGGCTAAGTGACAATTACTGCTCTGCAGCCTCCGGGATCAGGAGCAGCCAGGCCGTTTGTTCTCGGTTTTAAAGGGGCAATAACACATTAATGGGAAGAGGGCTTCTCGTTAACATGCCTCTCCTAGTATCTCATCTGACTCTGCTTTGAGGGGTGGGAGTCGGTGGTCTGGAGAAGGATTGCTTTGTTAACTGCCTCTCCCCAACTCCAACGCCCCTGCCCCCTTCTATTGGATTAGAATTTTGGAAGTTTATGTCCTTGATTCTGGTAAACGATTAGAAGATTTGATTGGAAGATTTTGTATCAGAGGGACCCGATATCTACATCAGGGTTAAGGGGGCGGGGGCACCTCAAACTCTGTGTAAATTGCTGTTCCTCCTCCAAGAAGTCCATTAACCTCAAGATCTATTAGCCAGACACAACGGTGAACGACAGACACCATCCCTGCCCTTTTCGGAGCTTACAGTCTGGTTCGAAGAGACGGAAGGGGAAATAAGTAAAACTATAGTCTGCTATTTACTGCTCAAAGCGGAGGTCCTTGATAAAGAGAAGCTTGGCATCCTGTGGAAGGTGTGGATGGGGACTGGGAAGTTGTAACCCAGCATAGGCTGGGCTAGCCCTGCCCTGTTGTCTTTGAAAGGCCATTTGCACCCAGTCCTGGTCATAAACAACCATTAAGATGATTAGCTTGGACTTGAGATAAGTAGACTAAACAAACCGATGAACTAGTTGAGAACCCTTTCTCTCGGTGGAATCTGCCTTTCCACTACATTTGTGCAAAGTTCTCAGGGTCTGAAATACTTTTCCCAGTATTGTCTGTTGGGCTCGTTGTTTTTGGTTCATTTCCTTCAGTCTAGGCAGCTTGGTCACTTTTTATGAACCATCCCTGGTTGAAAGGATTCCGACAGCTTTCATTGCCTTGTACAGAGAACCGGTCATTTTTGGGAACAAGCATTCGTCTGGTTTGCGACATATTTCTACCCAGAGGCCCAAACCTCCCTAAAGCAGCAAAATAATGAAAGGAAGAGGTTAAACTCTTACAGGCGGCGAGTAGAGAAGTTCAGCCCATTCTTGCGTACTTCTTCATGAAATCACTGGGCAGAAACGGAGATGCTGGACTGTCTGATTAGAAAAGGCCTCTCTGTCCAATTTCCGAAGCAAGCCTAGATAAGAGTTTGTGGAACCACAAAGTAGTAGCTACAGACTCTTCAAGAAGATAAATAAATTGTTCTTTTAAATAAAGCTTTGCCGTGCAGGGTCTTAGATTTGTGTAAGAGCCTGTCTAGGTTGGAATTCTGACTCTGCAACTTACTAGCCCTTGGACCTTGAGAAATTGTTTATCACATGAGAATAACGATAGAGCCCATTTCAGGGTTGTTCTGAGAACTCAGAGTTACTATAGCACTGAGTAAGGCTGTATGTAAGCACTGGAACATAGTAAATGCTAATTACATGTTAGCTGTTGTTGGTACCTCATATCTTTAGTATGAATCACGAGAATAATAACAACATTCTAGCATTCCATGAATACCATGCAGGGCCTGGACAGCCCAAGAATCCTTCCCACCTGGGTCCATTTTATTTTTTCATTGTTAGATGTAGCGCACTGGAAAATGAGCTACACAGAAAGGATTCTGTAGAATGTCTGTGTAAAGATTAAAAACAACAATAACACCACAAAAACAAGCAGCAAATTATTTGGATATAAACTTGGCTCAATTGTCTTGGAACAACACGGCGATAGCAAATAGAGAAGGTCAGTATTCGATGTTTTGGGGAAACCATCCCATGATTATATCATCAAAAATTGCAATTGGAGAAATGAGTTTTTTAATGCCTTAAATGATCTGATACACGTAAGGAAAATTCACTCTTTTTGGTATAGTATTCTGTGAATTTTGACAAATGCCGAGTCATGTAACTACCCCCACAATCCAGATACAGAGCAAGTCCATTACTCTACCTCCAAAGAAAATTTCCTCCCACGGCCCCTTTGTAGTCAGACCCTCCCTCCACCTTTAATCCTTAGCAACCACTGACCTGCTCTCCATCCCTGTGTCTTTGCCTTTCCCGAATGTCATGTGAATATAATCATAGAGTGTGTAGCCTTTTGAGTCTTACTGCTTCACAGCATAATGTTTGAGGTTCATTCGTGCCGTTGCATGTATCAGTAAAAAGCTTATTTTTCATAAATCATTGAAATCTAGAGCTAGAAGGAATCTTAAAGATCAGAGCCAAACATCCTCATTTCCCAGGTGAAGAAACAGAGACCCCTGGGGTAAAGTGACTTGCCCAAGGTCATGAAGCTAATTAAAGAAAGAGCATGAACTTGGAATTCCCTGCTAATAGTCCAGGCAGCATCTATTAAATCGTGCTGGGATTAAGAAGAGTGTAGCTGATTGTCAAGAGGAAGCTCCATTCTTCTTCTTATTTTTGGTCAAAATCCGATCAAGCGAACTTAGCCTTACTTATGATAGTGAATTTGGAAGGTAGATTTCTAGGAGGTATAGTTTCTTTAGGAAGTATATAGATAAGTCTCTTGGCAACACATTCCTTCCTGTGGCACATCTTTTTTTTTTTTTTGCTGGCATCAATCATAGATATAATAATAGAGCTTAACCTGAAGTCTTATTATTTACTTTGTATTTAAAAGTTTTTCGATGTCTAATTTATAGGACTATTATGAATATAACCATCTTCCTTTTAGTCGACATTTTAAATACTGATAGGTTTCTAGGTGGTGTATTCTAGAGCACACTGCTAGTGGATCCAGAGTGGAATTCGGAGCTATCGATTTCTTAGTTCATTCGTTAAATAATTATTTGTGGAAATTGATGGTGTGGAAAGCCCTGAACTGCAGGAGATATAATTAAGGCACTGTTTTTAAGAAGATTACATTTGAATAGGTATTACAAAATAGGTACACCAAAAAATTCTAATTCAGATTAGTTTTTTTCAACTGTAGTTAGAGTCTTGCTGAGCACCGTGAAGATACCGAGATGATGATGCAAACTTTCCTCAAGAAGCAAACTCAGGAATTACCGAAGAGAGGTACAGATAGAATGCTACTGGAAATGTGGTTTCTTGGTCGGGAACCAGTTGGGATATGGTGTAGCGGTGCAGAAGGCACCCCGAATTCTGTGCACAGGAGAGACAAGGTCGGATCTGGGCTACAGGAGGTTTATCTGGCAGCACCACGCAGGCTGGACGGAGAGGCCAAGACTGGAAGCTGGAAGATGAGTTCGCTGGGAAATGCAAGTAGCATGGGCGGAAGCGAGGAAAGCCCAAATCATGAGGCCATGGGGTGGAAAGGGAAAGGTGTTTTGGAAGTAGTTGTATGGCAGGGGGACATTCAGAGAGGGTGATGAGATTGTGTCCTCGGCGGCTGGCCGGCAGGCCTGGCGTGATGGAGAACTTGAGGTTCGTTTGGGTGGTAAGTGGATGGTGGAGAATGATGTAGCCGGGGAAGAGGCAGAGGGATTTCTCTCTCTGACTAGGTCAGTTTTGGATGAACTAGATTTTGTGTGAACAGTTCTGCATGTGTGAACCCGTGAATAAGTATTGACAATTGATTGTGACTCATTTCCAGAAGGCTAAGTATTTCCCGTTTTCCTTGTGTAGAGAATCTGGGCTTTGTCCTAAAGAGTTGGTAGCATAGTTAGTTATGATTAAATGATTGTTTTTGACCTGCTCTCCCAGCTTTGGCATGATTCAGTGCTTAACGACAGGCAGTGTGAAGTGTGAAATACATGGGATAGAATACAGACCATAAACTATCACTCCGAAAAGTACGCACTCTAGTTAGGAGTTAAAGAAGCATGTATTAAGACAACTTTAAGGTGAAGTTGTGTGCCTCGAAGACTAGAAACAGAGTAAATTGAAGTTTTAAATCCAGGGTTGATCAAAAAGTGGGAAAACGTCCTCACTTACACTGGGCTGATGTTTCCATAAGTGGGTATGACCTATCCAGAGAAAAATCTCGCAATAATTAAAAAGAGTTAAAACTCTACTTTTTATAGCCTTAAAACCATGGAAAATCCCAAATCATTGTAAAGAATACAGTGTCTTGTGGCAGCATTATTTACAACATTAAAAAGCTAAAAACAGTACAAATCCCCAAATAACAGAATGTCAAGGCAAATATTGCTTAATAGGATGTGTTATTTGGCTTAGAACGGGATGCTGTGACAGGAATAAGTGTCTAAAATAATACTCGATGGCAGGATATACAAAGTAGCATGGACCCTCCGCTGACCTAGAAAACATGACTAAAAGGACTTAGAGTCACATAAAAAATGGAAATTTGTAACACAGGGAAGGGACCGGTAGAAGAGTGTTTTGTGTTTTCACTCATTTTCCTAAGTGAGTCAACGGGAGCATAGCCAAAGCCAGGAAATTCCCAGTGAGGTCGTTTAGTATGCATCGGATCCCCCCTCACCCCTTCTCTCTCTCCTCCTTCCAGTCTTCCAATGGTTCAGGTTCCATTTATATAATTACTATATATTCACGAGACAGAGAGGTGTGATGAATTAACCTCATCTGTGAGAACCTGAAAGCTGGTACTTTAGTTCTGATTCCGTCGTTCCTGTAAGATCTGGAGCGAGTCACCTGATTTTTGATATTTGAACATTTCGGGTCTCTTCTGTCCTCCCTCCCATTGATGCTGAGAAGATCCTTGGAATCACACAGGTAAAAGCACTCGAAGTGTTTTGACAACTACATAGGATATCGTTGAACTCTATTGTGAGACGAAAGAACGTAAGGGAAATGGATCCCAGAGCTGAACGGGGGAGAGTTTGAGTCTGAAAATGTGCGCTTATCAAAGTGGAATTGAAGAAGGAAAAGTCGCGGTGGACACGGAGGGAGCAGCAGAGCCCACGTGGGGATTTCAGAGCCCCCTGGGAAGATCAGCTGTTTCCGGCTGAGAGGGACTTTGGACGCTTCACTGAAGCTTTAATGTTTTATGTATGTGCAGAAAGATGCTCTCATATTGGAAAACAAACATGCGGGAGGACCTGTAAGAGCTGCCGCTTCTATTCAGAAAAGACGAGCTGAATCCAGAAAGAGAAAGCATCCCGGTGAAATGAAAACTCTACACGCGTTTAGTCAGGCCCGGAATTTCCTTTTGTAAAATAAACCCGGAACAGTAGTAGTTAAAGGCGAAAGCTTATGTTTTGACTGGCAAAAATGTTCGAGGCCCAAGCAGCAAGGTGTAGGACAAATGGTGACAGATAGAAAATACACTCGACCCTTGAACGACACGGCTTAGTGTGGGTCCACTACCATGCAGATTTAATTTTTCAAAAATCTGCATATAAGTGGACCTGTGCTATTCAAACCCATGTTCAAGGGTCAACTGGAATTTAAAATGATGGTTTTAAGTACAAGGAACTATAGTCTCTGGGAAAACGTGACTCTAAATGAAGGCAGCATCTCCGCCCAACAGGATTTCGGGTGTTTCTAAACAGCACGGGTGCCTCATTTCCTTTATTTTAAAACTATTATAAATTAAATTTTAAGGTGCCTGTGGGCTCGGCATGTTCTTGTGTGAGAGACAAGGAAAGAAATAGGAAGTATGTTTAGAAGTCTTGGTTTCACTCAATGTGTTCACCTCCTTTGGCCCAGCAGCTCTAGAAACATGACTTCTAAGCAGCTTGTTTCCAGGCCCAGGGAGTGGGAGTCAGGAAGAAGTGGGAGGGACTAGTGCGGGGACCCGTCTTGTTTTCCTTTTCCCGAGACAGTCAGATAGGGGCAAAGTGGAGAAGAATCCTTTTAGCTTTGGATGGAGGAGTCATAGCCAATACATGCACCCAGTGCGGCTCACGGAACCAGGGGCAGGGAGTGAAGAACCTGCCTCCGGGGTTTTACAAGGGTGCCCTTGAGCCTGGGCTCCATCCCCTGTGAAACGGATCCAGTCTAGGGGTGTCCTTTGAAGTTACTGGCTGCTTTACTTGGACCAGCCCTGTGACTGACTGCAAAGCAAGATGAGTAACTGGTCCCAAATGTTTAACTACCCATTACCTGTTTGTTAAGAGCTTGGGAAGAACTAAGCAAAGAAAACACAAGAACAGGTTTGACAACAGCTAGTTAGGCCTTTTGGTGTCTCCATGCTGGGGCTGGTATGTAAACAAATCCTTGATTTGGTGAACTTGTTCACAGCCTGCTGACAGCTGCACGGTGGTCCTGGGAGCAGATACTGAGATGCAGAAAGCCTTAGAGGGGACCTTGGAGGAGAGCGTTTCTAAATTATCACCCAGCAACTGTGGCCACAGCAACAAGCACAATCACCCGCCGCTAAACTATATGAATTAGTCTTTTAAAAAATGTTTTTTCTAAGGTTACTGTTAGACTAGGTGGTTAATTTTATGGACCTAAAGTGTAACATTTTAAATATTATACCTCTGTATTTTTCACATCCTATGATAAGATCTTACACGTAGTGTGTTCGAGCCATTTTTTTTTAGTCCTCAAAGTAGGTTAAAGGATTCTCTTTCTCTGGGGGAAAAAAAAGCCTTGTTTATGGTCCACAAATAGTTGCTAAAACTTCTTTTTTTTTTCTCTTTTCTTTTTTTGGTTTGTTTATGAGTCTTTTTCATTTTCGAAGTCAAGAAATAAACGCTGGCTTGAGGTCACGCTTCATAGTAACCCGAGGTGAACGTGGAACGTTAGGAAGAAGTGATTGGAAAAAAGGGGGTGCGGCGAATCTGAGACATAAACACTCAGATACGGGAAGTCGAAGAATTTAGGAAGAAATAAATTTAAAATGGCCGACCGGCTAGTAAAAATGAATAACGAAGCGAGCAGCACCGCGGTTGTCTCTGAGGCGCCCGATCTTTGGGAAGGCAGAGGGCCAGCATTGCACACTTTCCTGACGGCTGTGGGCAGGCACATGACGCTGCTCATGCGGCAGGAAGTCATAAAAAGGAGTGGAGAAAAATTTCGTAAACAAGTAAAAAGTCGAAGTGATTGTAACAAGACTGTAGAGTTGTAGATGCCATAAAAGGGCAAACCTGAGATGTCATTGAGCCTTTGCTTGTCCAGTAATTTATATTTCCAGTAAGAGTTTGGTAAAGTTTCTCTCAAGTGCATATTAAAGGAGAACAGTAATCATTTATCCGCCCATTCGTGGTCGTTCATTCATTCTTTATTCCATTCATCACTTATTGAGTGCAGTGGGATGGTGACATGTCACCAGAGTTAGGGAGATGGGTTTGGCCGTTCCCCGCTGGCAGCCAACCGTGAGTTGCACCTGGTATTCCTAGCGCTGAGTTCCATAATCAGCAGGTTGGTTATTTATATTTTTATTATTTTTTTAATCTAAGGTGTTTCTTTTGCCACCGGGCTTGTTTGAAGCCTGCGGGAATGAGTGTGTGGGAGAGAACTTAGGCCAGGGCGAGGAGTGGAGTGGGCCAAATGCCTATTAACAACCTAGGGGAGGTGGGGACTCGCAAGATGATTCTAAAAGAAAACAACACCCCCAAACCCTGCCATTGACAAAGCATCATTTGGCCTAGTCAAAGCAGGGAAGACTTAGGAGAACCTTCTGGTAAAACTGTGAGTAGAAAAACCAAAGAGTCACTGGAGTGTCCACAGGAGTGGTTGGCAGTTTGGTGGCATAAGTTTCACAGAGAGACCTGCGTTTTAGAAGAAGCGCATGATTCAGGGAAGGTTCAGGTGTCAGGTGGGAGAGGCCCAAGTGCCATTTATGTGCAATCAGGGAGCGTATTCATCTGTATCCCTCGCCTTCCTGTTTTTCTGGCTACTTAAGAGTCTGTGTTAGACACGTGTAACTCCCTAAATCTGGGCCTGGGCAGGAAGGGTAAGGGCACATCGAAATGGCATATGGTGGGAGTGCTCACTGATTCAGACACGACTTGCTGAGCGTCAGTTAGATGCGTGAAAGCGGTGGCTATTTTCTTCCCGTGCCTAAGAAGAATGAGCAATAGGGAGGAAAATAGGAGAAATGCTTTATTGCTTCTGAAAAGGCGAGCCCTCCTTCTGAAGGTGAGCTGCAGTGGAGCAAAAGAGACCAGACCTGAGTCTGTTCTCACTTCTCTACTTACTAGTCAGGCTGTTTCAGAGAATCACTTAGCGATGCTGAGCCTCAGTTTCTTCTTCTGTAAGATGGGGATCATAATGGCTACCTTCCTTTTCGTAGATTTGTTGGGAATGCAAAATGGAATTGTTCATAGAAAGAAAGCAGACTACACTGTTAAGCACTGTTTATACATGTAAGACGATTGTTATTTAAAAAAGAATAGTAACATACCCAGTGTGGACTACTTGTCGGCTTATCGTGTTTTCAGAGATTGCCTGCTGGACGGAGCCTCATCAGCACAGTTGACTTGCGAACAGAAGTTTTTCTGGTTCTGTTTGATTTTAGGGATATTGGGATAAGCTCGCCCCCAGAGGAACCCAGGAATCTCACTCTGGTCTCCACCTGTAGCAGTTTTGACAAGTCCCAGTTCAGTTTCCTTAAAAAAAAAAAAATCCTTGAGTGGTTTAGTTCTGTTCTGGGAAAAGCCCGGTGGGTGCTTCGGTGACTGTATCTTTTGAGCTTCACCTCCCGATGTCACTGAACTGGGCTTGGCCTGTGAAGTCAAACTGGACTCTGAAGGCCTCACGTGGATGCAGGCTTGCGGCCTCGGTGATGGCACCGCCTGTGGGCAGCGCCCCTCGTTAGGCCTAAGAGGCTGCAGACGAGGAAGAAGGACCCTGAGATGCAATGGGAAGAAATCACTCCTCGGGTCCCGTTGAGGCGGTTTCGGTTCTGCGGGCCTGTCTTCTGTCTCGGGGTGAGCCTGCCGGCTTTGCCGCAGATGAACCTGCTGTCTCTGTGCGGCTCATTTTCAATGAGACCAGGCTGAGAAATGAAAAGGAAGAAAGAGAAGCATTTCCCTTTGAGAACATATGGAGATGGCCAGACCCATCCCACATGGGCCCCAAGGCAGAATAAACTTGCCCTGCTAGTGGTGAGCAGCCATGGGTGATAAAACATTCTTCTCCCGAACCCCTTCGCCCCTTCGCCTGGGAAGAGGGTGTTGAGGTGATTATTTCAGTTATCAGTGCTGTGTAATTTTTTCTGTGGGTTGACTGGGCGGTGTTTCTGTTGGTTTTGTCTTGCATATTCACATGACTACACGGAGCTGGAGAGTTAGTGTGTTTTATGGAGGAGGCCGATTAGCTTGGGCCCTGTTTTTGTTGTCATTGGCGGTGCCGTGGATCCTATTTTATGTTTACTGCCCCTTGACATTTCTTAAAAGGAGTCTTCAAAGCAGAAAGCCCCATTCCGAAGAAAGGTTTCTGGGCGATAAAGTTGACAGGGTTTAACATTGGGAAAGTAAACCTAACAGAAAAAGAAAACAGGATAAACGACTCCGGCTCCATGCCACAAAAGGCCTTTGATGGGAGAAGGCCCTGTTTATGGAGATGTGGGGGCCGGCCCCGCGCTCTCCACATCCTCCCCAGGACTCCAGCCCGAGGCCTGTTTCTTACCTCCCCACTCCAGGTCCCAGCATTGGCGGAAAATGCCATCAGATAAAATCATGCCAGTGAGACTTCAGCATCGATTTCTCAGATCAGGTCCCTGCTGACGTGTTTTCACCCCCTCATCTGCTTCTCCCTCTGCTCACTCGGTATTAGTGCCCCTCCGTTCTTCAGCCCAGCCCTGCCAGCACATTCAGTGAAACTGGCATTTGCATGTTGAACTTGAAACTGACGTGCTTCCTATAACCCAGGCAGTAGCTTAAAAAGTTTTATTTCAGTAAACACGCGGTGTTGGTAAATAATGAGGCTGTCGTATTAAGACCCGGGCTTACCGTTTTTCTACACAGTGATAAGACAGTGATTCAGTGAGGGTTTTGCCGGCAGGACTTGAGTGGGTTGTAAGTATGCGTTGCATTTGTAGTCAGGTACACACGTGTAGGTATGTTTTGTGGGGTTTTTTTTTTAGTGTTTAATATGACAAAGACATTTTTTAGACTCACACCTCTTCATAAATAGAATTCCAGAAAAAAAAAAGTATCTAGGCAGAGGAAGCCTAAAATATTTTTAGAAGGTAAAAGTGATATTGCTATAAACATAGATAATAAAAGAAAAATAAAGAGGAGATAGTGAACTAATGTGGTCTATATATTGTAATACGTTTCTTTATAGTGAGGCATGGCGATGGGGGGGCAGAAAAGAACCCACCTAGTAGCTCATATATTTTGTGTTTAATGATGTATAAATATTCAGCTGAGCTTAATAATTAAAACCATTAATTTCTTTTTCCTCTATTGAAGACGGTTTGGTGTTCAGAATTCCTTTTTACATACAAACAAACAAAAAGATCATCTGAGATTTCGCCTAATGTAGTAGACTAGACCAATAATTTTAAAGCCAGGTGTTGGTTTGAGAAGAATTAGTGTTTGAAGCTCCAGCAGCCATCGCCGTCATTTTCAAACTAGCCAGGCCAGCTTCTGCACTGAGAAAACATTAATCAAAGGTAAATACTGAACAACGGGAAATTTTCATACATTTTCTTAACTCTATGTCGAGTGGTTGCTGTCTGCAGTTTTAGATAGGATTTTTAGCAGGGCACTGCAAACTGCCTGTGCCAAAAGACTAGTTTCTTCCTCTCCTATTTCCAATCCATTGCGGACTGATGCATTTAGAAAATGCAGTAAAAATGAATTAGTGGAAAACGATCACCAGCTTGGACGTTCCTTCGATTACAGATCGCTATTAAGGCATCTAACCGTGCCTCCTCAAAGCCCGCACTTGTCCTACAGGTATGGACCACAATTGGGGCTGAGCAGTGGGCCCAGTGACCGTACTCTGAGGGACACTGTCTTTCCAGCACATTCTCACCCATGGCTGGAGCTCTGTCCGTGATGGTTGAAGGAGGACAAGAGCTAAAGAAGAGGTATTTTGGCTGTTTGTCATTTCTGCAGGCATTCCTACGCTAGCTCATTCTAGCTCCTTCATTAGTCTCTGCCTTCCAGTTTTTATACTGAGTACCTGTGGGTTAATTACGTATGTCTTAACTTCCTGTTTCTTGCAAATTAACCTTTACTTCAGAAATATAAGTGATTACATGCGCCGCTTTCTCCCAAAATTAACTACCACGCACTCTGTGGTATTCTTTGTTCTAGGGAGTAGTGTATTTTTTTTCTTAACTTAAATACATTTGAAGTATATCCAAACACCTGTCTTGCATTCTGTAAACATATATTTTGGAGTGAATTACACCTTCCCTGATTCCACATGTTTTACAGGTCATTCTGAGACATTTACATCACAATTATGAAAATGAATATTCTGCTAACTTCCTGTCTTTGGCGTTGAATGCCTATAAACAGGGCAATAAATGAGAAGGAGGTTTTGATATTAGTAATGCAGCATTCACTCTTCCTCTGGTGTCATCTGTGAAATGTCAACTACTTTCTTATATATGGCTAAACTGCGACTAAACCTATTTTTATGATTCGGAGGAATCTTTGTTTTGGAGAAGGGGTTTCTTTACTCTTTAGTTTCCCCATGAACGGAGTAAAAAATACGTAGAACTACCATTTGCTTTTCACATTTCCTGCATTCATTCATGAATTTACTATCCCTGAATTCCTAACTTTTTAAAAAGACAGCTGCCCATCCTGCTGGAGAAATAGCCTTCCTCTTTTGGAGAGTGAGGCAGAGCTGGGCTTGTCACTGGGGAACCCCAGAGAAGAGGGCACTGAGCTCCTGGTCCCGATGTTGCTGCTTTTCCCAGCATGGGATTCGGAGGACGGAATCCTTGGGGTTTCATTTGCCACTACGGACGTAGTTTAGTAACTTAGCACCACTGGACCTTTCTCTCTCTCTTCTCCCTGTTTTTCGTCCTATGACGAGGGTTCCAGGACCTGGCAATGCCCACTCTTCCTCCTTTCCTTCCATTTCTCCAGATGGGCTTCCTTTCCCTTACAGCAAGCACAGCAGGATCCTGGCAGTAGGTGCTGGAGACAGAGCTTAATTTATTTGACTCCATAGCTGTCTTTTTATTTTTATACCCTTCTCGTCTATGCTTGCTCTGGTTCCTCCTTTCCTCGAATCTTTAGTTTTCCATCTTGAAAGCTTTCTTCTCAAGGCACAAATTACTCATCGAGTCTAGGAAGGCTTCGGGATCCATGCGTGAGGAGGGTCTTCTAAAAGCGAAGTTCCAAGTGGCCACCCCCGATCACCACGTGTAGCTGGTGTCACATTACCAGCCCCGAACTCTTGTAACTTTCCACAAAGCATTGTGTGGGAGGCACAAAAGTGTAATAAAAATGGTAATGATTAAAAGGGTCCTTTTTTTCTCTAGGGTTCTTTTGCCATTTCTAAACTAAAGTACAGATCATAATGCTCCGGCTTAGCAGGTTGATAATGTTGGAAATGATTGGTGTGGGAGTGGGCGATATTTTTTTTTAAACCAAAACATCTGATTTTTTGTTCCTTGGTGCCTTCTTCTTTTTTCTTTTCTTTTTTTTTTTTTGCCTGTATTCTTTATCTCTCTTGTTTTCAGGCCTCTTGGAAAGA
>NW_006431918.1:1392269-1413135 GCF_000325575.1 Pteropus alecto | reverse complement strand
AGCTTCTAGGAAAGGCTGTTGGTTGCAACTGATTCATTTCCAGAAATACTTGGGGACAGAAGGACTTGACTTTATTTTTCACTCTGCTTTGCACAGAAGGGGCTAGTGGCTACTTTGATAAATTACAGAGCCCTCTGTGCAAAGATGTGATCTACATTATCCCTAGTGAATAGCACAGCAACTGTGAGATAGTTCTTGTCATTAGCCCCACTTTGAGGATGAGTAAACAAAGGCTGGGAATGGCTGGCTGACTCTCTCAGTGTCACAGAGCCTTGTGAGAGTTGGAACTTTAATTCGGATCTGTTTGACCCCCAAACCGAGTAGTGTATTGAGAAGGGACAATATGGCGGATAAAAGCATTGGCCTCCCCACTGGAGCAGATGCTTCAGGGATGCCTTTGACGTGGGGCCACCAGAGTTTGTTGGGCGTGGAGGGGATAGCCCTCTACTTCCTTGCATGGCAGCTCTGAGGAGGCAGTAGGAACTTGGTTGGTATATAATAAACTACATTGATAAGTTTTCTGCTCTAGACCTGGAATGGTGAAGAAAGATTCTTCGGGTGTTTCAAATTAAAGAACTTGCAGAAGTTATTGAGGCTAAGCCTGCATTCCCTGTGTCTGCACGGGAGTGGGAGTCAGGCCCCAGGCAGGAAACAGCAACTCGTGGGAGCCCATCTTCAGGAAGAACCGAACTCTGCAATGCATGGCTAGAAGGGATAGAAAAGATGGGAAAAGGGGAGGGATGATGACCACCACTCAGAGGCCAAATGGTGACTCACGACAGATGGCAGAAAATACGGGCTTTTGAGAAGGATAGAAATAGCTTCAACAAAGCCACGTGAACCAAAGGGCGCCAAGAGAAGTAGGTCAGAGGTGAAAGCAGAATATCAGGGGCCTGAAGCCTGAGGCCTGGAAGAGACAGGCGCAGAGAAGAACTACAGTCAACGCAGAATGACTGGAGACTCTGCAATCCAGGCACCAGATTCTTAATATCTGCCTCATTTCTGTGGGCACCCCTAAACTCTTCACCCAGCAAGAAGACTGATCGAGCTTTATTTCTGTTGTTTATTTTACAAAAGCAATAGGCACATATTTTTATTCTGAAGATATAAAATGTAAATGTTAAATATCTTCTTTGTAGATCGCACAGAAAAATCTAAAACAGAATCTTTAGCCACCATCTGTCCTTTGATCTTCATAGACTTTGGGTTGAAGAATAGAGAGGGAATATTCGTAGAAAGAATAAATAATAAATAACTTTTACATTGTGTTTTAAAATATGTAAAGTGCTTATACACATATTATACATTCTTCATGACACCCTAGGTTGGTGAACTTCATGGATAAACACCCAGATTTTGACGCTACGAGGGCAGGAGACTTGGATTTTAACTTGTTTTCTATGAATTTATATTTTGCTTTTTTCTTAATTAGTAGAGTTGATTTTGGAAAATCCCAGCCGAGTCTTGGCCAGGAGTTAGAAAGGACTCCTTCTGGTGAAGTAGTCAAGTCCTGACATTGCAAGGGGGACATACCCGCATCCGGTTCCTGCCCCTGTCACTTGCTAGCGCACTGTGCCCTCGGGCAGATAGCTTCACCTCTCCGAGTCTGTAAATGAACAGTAATACCTGCCTCAGAGAGGTGTTACGAGCATCAGATGCAGTGGTAGAGCTAAAAGCATTGGACAAAATGTCAAGCCAGTAGCAAGTACTCAATATAGTAAACGGTTATTGTTATTGTCGTTGTTACTAGGTTTTTTCTCCTTAGAGGCCAGTTGCAGGGGCAGCTGAGGATTCTGCCTGAGATATTTTCTGAGAATCAGGGAGAGGAGGCAGAGTAAGGACAACAAAAGCTGAGGGCCAGCTGGCGGGAGAGGGGACCTTCTCCTTCATAGTACGTACGTGCCTTTCTCTTCCCGATTTCTTTGCTCCCTGCTCCATACCTGGCCTTCCGTACCAGACTTCGATGACCCTGGTTCCTACCTAATCCTCAAGGTTTCACACTGATTTCCTCTTTGGAAATCTCCAATCAAAGTATTAAAGTGAGTCGTTAGCAAAAACCAATATGTGGGTTATTTCGTAGACCATTTTTTCCAGCTTCAGAAGCTGAGTATTGATGGATGTTTACACAAACCCCCCACCTCTCTCTCCCCCTCACCCCCCAAAAAATGGCAGACCAGGGACCGCCCCCCATACCTGAGTCTCCTGTGTGTCTGTCGGCTCCTGGCATAGCATCTCACACCTAGAAGGTGCTCATTGCTGGGTGGGAGGAAAGAGCCAAAAGAACTCATCAGCCTGTACCAGAGCCCCTCTGATGGGAGCTCATAGAGTTTAAGTTGAGAGGTAGCTATAAACTGGTACAGGAAACCAGTCAGTTGCAGGGCGTGGATTTCTGGTGTTCCCATCAGGTTTGCTGGGGCTTGGCTGTCGTCCGCTACCCTCCCTCTCCCCAAACACACACACACACACACACACGCGCGCACGCGCGCGCGCGCGCGCGCGTGCACGCACACATGTTCTGTTCCACAGGTGGAGTGGTAACTTAAATTTAGAGAAATGTTACCCTGGAAGCACTGAGATCAAAATGAGCATATCAGAGCCCTGTCTTGTTTTGTTGTTGTTGTTCATTAGTTTGTTTCTGTTTTTTACATCTTCTATGTTGCCAAAGAAGTGACAGTTTTAGCTGGTGTGGTCTTTCCCATGTCCCTTTGTATTTTTCTGTTTGTGAGATACTTAACGTCCAGAGGAGGAGGGATTATTGGCAGCCACTGTGACCTGTAAGTGGTTTTCTTCACTGTTAATACTGTCCAGGGAACGCGCAGAATGGAAGCCGGAAGTGCCTGGGTGACAGAGCAGTGTCGCGGTGTCGGTGGCTGCTCTTCGGATCACAGCAGGCTGTCTGTTCTTCCCCTTCCTCCCCCACGTCCCCCACATGGCCTCCTACCTCAGCCATGAGCGCATTCTTCGAATATCACATTCTGGGACATTCTTGCACCCCACACCAGGCTGCCCAAGGGGCTTTCGGAAATGAATGAAAGCTTTCTTAACTAATGATATTCTTGACCATCTGTCCAGCTGGTCACTGAGAACATAAGGCAGATGCTGCTCTCTTTTGAAAATTTTATCCTGGTCCTTGTAAAAATTATCAGTGTAAAGATTTCCTGTGTATTGAATCTGAAAGAGGACGTCTGCTGATACATTTTCATTGTAGATTTTTTTTTTAAAGTATGATTACTGTGATGCGTGGGTCCAAGAAATGACTTTTTTTTTTTTAAAGTCCTGGGCTAGTGTGTACGAGTTTATATTCATGCTCTGCCACTTTGGATTTCTCAGTGTTTAAAAAAGTAGGTGTCTTTATCCCTCTGTTTTTAACATTTAAAGCTAACAGAAATATGGGAATTTACGTGGGGGAGGAGGGGTCTCACCACAACATAAAAGTCCTAAAATTAGAAAACTGGGCAAATGTTTGCTCCTGCACCGTTTTTATTAAGCTACAGGAATGTATCTTGAGGAAAAGGCTGGCGGAGTCAGCTGGGTGGAAGCTCAGGGCGGCCTTGTGGCTGGCTGGGGCGGTATTTCTGAGGGGAAGCAGTGGGCGTGTGTGCGTGTGCGCACGTGCCGATGTCCATGCTCGTGCATGTCCTCTGTGGCAGCTCTTTCAGACGGCTGTTGAGAAACCTCCCCAACAGTGACAAGGCCTGGTATGAATCCCCCAGGAACTGAGGGACAAAGGAGGTGACAGAGGATGAGATGTAGGCATGTGAGCTGGAGTTTGGGGCAGAAAGATGCCACATTCCACCAGTATCTGTTGTGGGAAGTTTGACAGGTCTCAGAAAAGACCTCACTGGGCTGCAAGGAAGCCAACCGGGGCAGACACTGCCGAGTGGTCAGCATGCGGGGAGGAGTTTGCCCTCTGGAGAGAGAAGGGGGCATTCCTTCTTCCCAATGATTGTTAAATGATGACTCCCTCAACCAAAATGCAGCGGGGGGAAGTCATTTGTGTGTGTGCAAGGCTCAGGCAAGTTCAAATAAAGATAATGATACGCTAAAGCATGAAGAAGTTGCCTAAAGTAGGTGCCCTCCCCTTGCAAGGGGCTCATTTGAAGGCATTTGCCCACTCTGTATTGAGGCTTTAAAATTTGTTCATCATCATACAGCTGCCATCTTTATTTTAAGGATTAATTTACCATGAATCCAATCTGGGCTTTGCTAAGCCGAGACCAGTTTTATTTCAGTTCCTAGGCGTTCATTGCAGAGATGCTGTGCAGTTTCTCTGCTTGGTTTTGTGGATGCTGCCCTCAGTTTTGATGCTTACTTTTTTATCCCTCTGGAGTATGTTCTACGTGATTCTGATTATCTTCATCAGTGAACTGAAAAAATAAGCTCACGTCCAAAGGGGAGAAACATTTTCATAATGGAAAAACAAGATTATAATAGAGTAAAATACCGTTGTCTCTACGCCTCCAAGTTAAAGTACGTTTGACCCTTGCACAACACGAGTGTGAAGTGCGTGGATCCACTGCTATTCAGCTTTTTTCCCCAGTAAATACCTGCACTGGTTTTGGTCTGCATTTGGGAGTCCAAAGATGCAGAGAACCGACTGTATGCCTCGTTCTGTGCCATTTTATTAAGGGACTTGAGCATCTGCGGATTTTGGTGTTCGTGAGGGGTCCTGGAACCAATTCCCCCACAGATACTGAGGGATAACTCAAGCTTTGGGGGAAGTCAAAAATCATAAGTGGATTTTAGACTGTGTAGGGGTTGGTGCCCCAAACTCCCATGTCATTCAAGGGCCAACTGTTCTTATTTAGGTAAAATATTTAAACGGTTCTTTCACCAGGCATTTATTGTAATGTGTATTTGTGCAATGCGTTCAATAAATCCTTGTGAAGGCTTTGCTAAGTGCCAAATACTGAAGTCAGTATCAGAAGTACAGTGGTGAGCAAGACAGGCATTGTCCCCGCTTTGCCTCCTTGCATTCGAGAGAGCAGGGTGGGTCACCAGCAGCAATCCTGCAGCCAGCTGAGAAAATTTGGCCGGGGTTCTCATTCCTGTCTCATCTGCTCAAACCAGCATGGTCTGATCTGTAAATGCTGCCTCAGTATGTGTCACCCGTGGTTCGGTCAGTATGCGAAGGATATAAGCTTTATGAAGTTGGACTAAGTGAACTTGCTTGAATGGGTCATTCAAGACATCTGCCTACCTTAGCACAGAAACAAAGCTAGCCCTTTGTGCATTCAAAAAAAAAAAAAAAAAAAAAAAGGCTGTTGTCCCTATTCTCAGAGAACTGAGGTGTCTGGCTCATTGTTAGTTTAGTATTTAAAAAACAAACAACCAGCCAAACAACCAAACAAACAACTCCAGTGTGCTCTTTCTGCGCTGTAGGGCTTCTGCTACAGAAGCCACCCCTGTTCCTTTCACAGCGTCACACCTCTAGACACACCCCATGAACGTCATTTCTTAGTCCGGTTTTTTCCAGTGGAGATAAAGGCAGCCACTCTGTAGTAGAACCTTGTCGAAAGACGAGGCCTCGACATCTTGCCTCTGCCGGATGCCAGCATTTAGAAGTTGCCATAATCGGGGTGAAACTTTTTTTTCTAATGTCACGTCGAAGCCGAAAGAAATCACCTACCGATTATATATGATTATTCAAGCAACTTACAAAGCCTGATTTCTCTGAACGTTCCCGTCTTTGGGCGTTTCCATTGTTCTTTGGCACATTTTTCGGAGCATAAGGCAGGAGGTTAAGAAGTTCTCACAGTCTGACCCGTCAAATTGTGAAATTCGTTAGCAGTCCCTTCAATATTTGGTTACAGCAGGAAGGTGGAGAGGTTAAATAGGAACTGAACAAAATTAGGGTTAGCGGGTAATATTTTTTATTAATAGCTCAAATGTATGGAGTGCTTACCATATACTACAGAATGTTCTTAGAATTTTTAAATAGTAATGAGGATACAAAAATGACACATACTGAGTGCCAGTTGTGCATCTGGCCCCATGAAGTATTTACACATTTAACCTTCAAGACAAAAGTATGAGATAGGTGGTATTATTTGTTATTGTTTTTTAAAACGAGAGAACATTTGAAAGCAATGAAGTAATGTGTCTTCAGGTTCAACTTGGAAGTGACAGGCTCAGATTCAAGTCCACATTTTTCTCACTGGAAAGCGGATAGAACAAGCTCTTGGTAGATGTCTTTTTACCGAGCAGATCTTGTTTTCATTCTCTTATACATTTAAGAACTGGCCCAGTTAGTCTGAGAAGTGTTTGGGCAGAGAGACCCTTGTCCTAGCAGCCTTGTCCACCTCGTGGTTTCGAGCGCCTCTTTGTGAGTTGGCTTTGAGTTAGTGGCGATGCCAGACCTTCCCTCTGAGAAAGGTGTTCTTGAGATGCCTTCCGAACCTTAATTGAACACCTACTATGTGCAAAGCCTGTGCGTGCTCAGGTGTATGAGCACGAATTAAACAGTCCGCAGGGAATTATAGACAGTGCGCAGGTTGAAAAAACTGTTGTGACAGTTGTCAAACATGGCACCAAAACTTTTTGACACTTTTCCCTTTGAGAGATGAGGTCTGTGTCTTCTCGCATCTGAACGGGCCTGTGACGACTTGGACCAATAGGACACGTGGAAATGACACTTCATGACTTCCAGGGTTTCAAAGGCTAGGTCGGAAAAGGCCACTGTAACTTTCGCCAGTCTTTCTGGGACCCTTGCTCTGGGGGAGGCCAGCTGTAATGTCAGAGATGGCTGTGCTGGAGGGGCCACAGGTTGGCACTCTGCTGGACAGCTCCAGTAGGCCTCCCAGCCAACAGCTACTGTCAGGTGCTGCCTTGCCATGAGCCATGTTGGGTGGCCAGCCCTGTGGAACCTTCCAATGATGTAGCGCCAACAGACTTGTGATGACAACCTTGGGAAACCCTGAGAGAGCCCTTCCCAAATTCCAGACTCTCTCCAGTAAAATGGTTGTTTCAAGCCACTGAATCTTGGTGGCTACTAAAACTACAGGAATCACCTATGCATCCAAAACCTTCAAGCTCTGAAACCAAGTATTGCGTGGTTTAATGTGTGTGTTTGTTTGTTTACTAACTTTTGGAAAAGATCAAAGCTTATAACCTGAATATATTCAAGTGTTAACAGTGATCACTTTATTTAGAGATGACATAAATTGTAAATGATATAGCTCATGCAGAACTTTCTATATTCATTAAAAAATTACCAGTACTTACTGTAATTACCGTATGATCTTTATCCCTCGATTTATCCTTCCTTTTCTGTTCACCAAAACCAGATAAAATAAGATTAAGATTGACCTTTATGCATTACCTGAAGTATAAATTTTAAATATTTGAAAACTTTAAGTGTGGGGGGAAATTCAGTCTCACATTTTATTTATCATCACAAAGAGAATTAGCTGCCTAATCTTGGCCGATGAGTATGCTTATTTTGCAGAATAATCATGATAATACAGAAAACTCCGCTTTTTCAGGAATTTAATGCTATCGACCACACACCCTCACTCCAATTACTTTTATGTTCTGGGACATTATAATTTAATAGCATATAGAAATTGTTACCAAGTTTTATTGTAAATACCACTTATACTGCCTCCCTCCGCTGGCTTTGCTGTCTCCAGCACTTCTCTGAGAATCTGTGTGACAGATTTGCAAACTCTTGGCCATTTTAATAACTGGGCTCAAGTCACGTCCCTGAGCCGTGGAGGAAATCGAGCCCTTTCTAAGAGCCTTGAACCTCTTTTTCTCTGTTCCTTCTCTTCTTTTTCCCTCTCATTCTCTTCTCTTTCTCTCCCCCCACCCCCTCTCCCATACACATACTCCCCATAAAATCTTATCCTGAATGAGCCACTGGGGTTGTGATATTTATTGATTGCCTTGATTACTCTCCTGAATCCCTCTCTCTGCTTCCAATCTAGGGAGAATATTTCAGTAAATGTTCACATTGGAGAAAAAGCATGCCAAAATGTATCATTCAGGAATTCATATTGAACATTATTGTTGCAGTTGCTCACATAAGTGATGCTGGCCCTAACCCACTTACATAAAAGATCGGAAGTCTTTGAGATTAAAAATAGCCTGTGTGGCATAAAATCTCCTTCATTCTATGTCTGAATAATTGGCACAAAAAGATTTGTGGTTCATCTCTCGACACTGATCTAAAGATATTAGGTTCAAAGTGATACGAATCAAGACTTAAATTGGATAGGCTCTCCCAGCAAGGAGGTGGCAGCTAGTAGGATGCAGGAACCTGGGGACAGTGCTGGCGCTCCTGCCCAAGGCCTGGCCATTCGAGACCAGGCTATGGCTTTCTGCAGCAGCGTTCGACATCCTCCCCACTCCGGTTGCCTTTATGGAAATAGAGCCGGTATTCATTTGACACCCTTTATTATTTTGTAATTATTCATTCGTAAATCCCCAAACTTTGGATTAGTTATCTTCAGCAATATGATTTTTTTTTCCTGCTCCTATTTTTTGTGAATGTTCTTGTTTTCTGAACTAAGGTAGAACGCCTTCCTCTTAGGTTAACTCCTGGGGCACATCTGTCCACGTACATGTCAAATTGGGCAAGCCACTGACCTGTGTGGCCCGAGAGGTTTCTCTTTTCGAGAGAATTCTGTAAGTGTCAGGTGATATTTCCTGAAACCTCTGTTATGGATAGCAAGCAAAGAGGTGGCAGACATTATTCGGGGAACCGGCACATTTGGGGAGCTGCCCTTTATTGGATATTCTCTCTGCTACTTAATAGTTTACTTTCAAAGCAAGTTCAAAGGGATAGCCCCACTTCTGCTGTTGGAAAATCAAGGCTCAAAGTAGTTACCAGTCCTGTCCAGTAACAAAGCTGTGATTCAAACTCAGGTCTGTCTGCTGCTCGAATCCGCACCCTTTGCACATTCCGATTATAACACATCCTCAGGCTTGGAAAGCGAAGGTCTAACCTGGAATGTTTCGTACATCTGATTTGCTAGTTTTCACCCATCCTTTTTCATCTGCCTCATGCAAGAGGCACAAGGGTGTGTCCCTAGGCACTGTGTAAACCAGTTATTGCCAACAGTGGGCACCGCGAGGCCCGACTGTTTAAGCTCTTACAAACAGGGAAGACCTGGAGAAAATCCTTCTGTAAAGTTACGATGTCCTTCACTGATTGAGCAGCTTCTTCGTGCCAGGAGCTGAGCTCTAGGAGGCTTCCTCGTGGAGCCTACCGTCTGGTGGAGGTGCCAGGAGTGTGGCGGTGAGGTGACTGGGCACAGGAAAGCCCTTGCTATGCCTAGAACAATCTGACACTGATTCCGTGATCTGTAGCTTTGGATTTTCACACGTTGGATAAGTTTTTAAATAGGGAGTAAAACTTAACAACTCGTGTATAGGCTAAGAGGGACTTTTAAGGCCAGACATTTCGAAAATCTTTGAAGGGCCCAAATCCTCACAGCAAATCCGTTAGCTTTGTGAGGCTAATGGTTTGGGAAGGCTAGCGGACTGGACTGAGTTTAACCCAGGAGGTCCTGAAGGTGGTAAATCCACAGGCATTGATTTTGAAAAGTTACAGCTCTGTGAGTGAAAGGCTGTTCCTGATTTCTAAAGGCGGGAGGAATCAGCTGCATCTTATATGAGAAATAGCATCATCAATAGAGCCAGTTGATATGTGCAGTAATTATATTTCTTTTCCTTCTGCTTCAGTAAATACTGGCAATGTGTATCAGGAAACAAAAGTTACAAAGAGAGATGGGATTCTACCTCGATGGAATTTTACGAGAGGAAGTAAAAGCAGACCATGATTTCAAACACAACTGAATGTTTAAGGTCAACTTGATGTGCACCTTCACGTCTCTACATGTACCCTTCACAAAGTGGCTTTTGCAAGCAAGTCTACTTTGCTTCCCTATGAGGTCTTGGCATTAATAAATGGAAGAGTTGCCTTCATGGATAGACATCCTACCCCATGGTACCTTTACATGTCAGTGCAAGGTAAAGACAACCTCAGTCCAGGTCGATGTGGTGGTTGGGAAAACGTGATCTCTGTGATTGAAACATTTGGTATTTGGGTGAAAGAATTTTTAGTTCCAGGAGGTGTGGGAAGTTTGAAGTCACTGGAACCATCCAGCAGTTTGAAAAGAGATCTGAGAACACCTTCTGGTGATTAGGAGGGAGCTTTAAGAAATAAAACCTGAAAAGGCCCCCTTTAAATTTAGGGCCTAGCTGTTCTGTTGTTTTTGGTAAGATGGGGAGGGTCAAAGGTCACGAGGAAGAGGAAGGGACGGGCCACCTGAGCTGGTCAGTCCGCGAGAACGTGAGATACTGGCTCCCAGAGAACTGGGCCACAGCAGGGTCGCAAGGGCTCAGGTTTTGTTTCTTATTGATCTGCCAACAACCAGAGGCCCAGGCTTGATGGTGGTCCTCTACCTCTCCCTGAGGAATCGGAAAGACAGACTAGTGCTTGATGTGTGGAAAAGCAAAAAAGCACCTCTAGCCCAACTATATAAACAAAAGAAACATTTATAGCTCCATAAAAGCCCATGATAAAGCACTTTTATATGCCACCCAATTTGGTAAACTTTGGATAAGATCGTGTTCCACTTACATTTCGTCTTATATAATGTCTTCCTCATCAGAACACAAAGGGCTTATAATGTGTTTCTCACATTTCCTCTGGCATGAGTGTTCTATCAGAATGCTAAGACATCTCACTTATGAAACAGGTTATTTCTCCCTCGATTCAGTCATTCCTGTAGGTGGTTACTTTATAAGATGCATTTACCGCTCCTGGAATACCTCTCCAAAGATCAGATTCTTCAAAGAATCAAATCAAAGGGGATTATTTGAAATTTAAAAAGCAGAAACCCATTTCTGTGATTAAATATGGATTATAATCAAGTTGCTGAAATACAGAGTTTGCTTCTGATTTTCTCCCTAAGAAATGGAGTTCGCCCAGTAGCTCTAAGGAGGGAGAAGACAGGGGCACGGGCTGTGTGTGCCTCGACACTTCATGACACACATTCTTAAATAATCTCTTCAGCATGCCCCATGTGTCTTATTCCACCGTATGCACCCATAGCATCTGTTTGCGTATTAAACGTTTTAGAGAGCACCAAACATCACTTCATAGTGCTGCTGAGGGCTATATAGTACTACTTAGGCTAAAAGAAAGAGAACTTGCAATCTTTTTTCTTTTTAGGAAAAAGAAGCAAACAAACAAACAAAGTAGAGGTAAAGAGGACATTTCAATTTCTAGTATTCCAGAAGGATCGGTTGCTGTCAATTATAGTATCTCAGCCATGTGCTGGAAGACACTGACTCCATGATGTTTACCAATATGGAGACCACGTATGCTTTAAAGGAGCTTAAAGAATAACTGTAAGGACCCCGATGTAGAGTGTGAAAGGGAATATGGATCCCTGTGAGAAATAGGTTAGGAAATCCGTGAGGCTATCCCGAACGTGAATCGGCTTCAGGCAAGAAGTGGCGGAAGTGCTGACAGCACCCCACAGTTAGTACGCGGGCGGAAGTCGGGGAGCCTCCCCTTCCACGGACACTGGCAGGTTTTGATTTTCCAGATAGGATGGCGTGGCTTGGGTCATTTGTCCTCCTCCATTCCTCCCTAGGAAGGATGCATCTATTTGTTTTTTGAATATTGACCATTTATGACAGTCCTGTTAGACTCTTACGGTTCATTCTATCTCTGTCTCTCTCTTCCAAGTGTTTGAGTTCACACCTGGCTGCCTCTTTGCTACATAGCCCAATAATATTTAAAAAACAAACAAAGGGAAAAAAGAAAGGAGAGAAAAAGGAAGGCCCTGGCTTCCAGCTCACCTGAGTAGTTCTGGCTTTGCTCCTTAGCAGCCGGGTCTTCGGCAGCTTCTTCAATCACTATGCCTGTTTCTTCGTCTAGACGGGGGATAAAAATACTTGAACACTTCGTGCTGTGAGGATCTGATTAAATACTGTACATAAAATGCTTACTGGCACATAGCAAATATTTAATGAATGGTAGTTATTACAGTTATGTTAAAAATATTAAGGTGAATGTTTCAGTGACTCACTGGTAAACCACAGAAATACTTCATCTCCTGGAACTCAGTTATTCGGCAACCTTGGCTGCTGATCGTGACTGAAAACAAGTAAATATTGTACAATTAAGGAAGTAAGCAGAAAAGCCTCCAAACAGCCAAAATAGACATTCAAAATCTGTGCCCTTAGAACAGTGTGCTTTTCCTCATTGGGATGCTTTTCTGCTTCTCATTCAGTTCTTTACTCAGTCGGTCCTATGTATTTGTATTTTACATGTGATTTTTAATAACTGTGACAGCTGATTTCTAAGCTTATAGCAGATTAGATATAGCAAATTAGAAGGGAGAAGGACCAACAGAGGCAGCTACATGGTGGGAGAAATAAGTAATAACTCAATAGCAAGTAGAAGGAAAACTCATTGAAAGCAGACAGTAGAGTCTAAGAACACAGAGCCATTTAGTGGGAGACGCTGGTTCTTAAACCTTAGCCTGTGTCAAACTCACCTGGATGGCTGTTAAAACACAGGTCACTTGACCCCACCCCCAGAGCATCTGATTCAGTAGGTCTGGGGAGGATTCTGAGTGTTCGTCATTCCAAGTTTCCAGGTGATGCATCTCTTCCTGGCCCTGGGACCACACCGGTGTAGAGACAGTACACCACCAAAGACTACGTTGCCTAATTTTCATGATCCAGAGATGAAGAAAGAGGTTTAATTTTGTTCACTATTCTCTGTTGAAGAAGGAAAAGGGGGCTTGTGCTCCATTTTAGAAAGATATTGTATTCAAAATAATTAATAGGAAAAAAAAAAAAACCCAAGTGTTTTGATGTATAAACAGGGGATTTTCAGCTATGAGAAGAGGAAGCTGTCCACGGTGTACTGCCCGAGTCTGCTGGGTAGCCAAAGCTGCCGGTGCTGTTACCATGGGCGTGGGAGGTATCTCTTCCCACCTGTGACAAGGCTGTGTATGATTTTTTGGAGATATTTGTGTTTGTGTGATTGCTGTGTTTCCTCCTCCTTTTCTTAGTGATTTTCTAGACAAAAAGACTTCACAAACAGATGTTTTTTTTTTTTTTTTCCCCCTGCCATACCAACTGTTTGATTCAGCTTAGCTCTCATAAATAGTTGAGTTTGTTTCAGTAACAATGTCAAAACACTGGGCTCTGTGGCAGTCGCATATACAGGCACCATATTGTCACTCTCTTCCCAGTTCCTTTTTGACAGTTCGTAGTAATTTCTGCCAACACCAAAGAAAGTCTAAGAAACAGGTTGTGGATGAAGGTGACTGCCTTTCTGGTGAAGACCGTTGGCATTCTGAACATCAGATTAAAATTTTTTTCATGAAATATGAGGAAGCTATATCTAGAGTGGCACAAATTATAACTGGGCAAGATTGTATTTTAGTAACTGGGTAATACACTGGGTCTCGTTATGTGATTTGAATTGACATATTGGAGCTCTTGCATCACAGAAAACTGATCGTTGCTTTGATTATAGATGTCCTTCAGAATTCTCTCATACCAGACCTTCCAAGAACAGCATTTTGTTTCTTGTTCATCTCAGAGGTGTTATGTGCTGTCTTCCTTCTATGTCAGAGGCAGTATGTTCTTTAACTGGAGAGAGAATGCAGTCTTCCATGTCATAGTTAGGGGATTATTTTCATTAGGCAGATCGCTCTCTATGATAAATCTCGGTGCATTGAACTGTTTAACTTACTTAGAGACGGTGTTTTCTTTTGAGTCTAATTCTAGTAAAAAATGATGACTGTTCCCAGGGTGTTCACTGAAAAATGAAATATGGCTCTCGGGTTTGGTGCTAGTGACTGAAGGAGTAGGAAAAAAAAGGAGGAGACGAATGCAGCTTTGAAAATTCATCTCTGCAGGTGGGTGCCACGTAGAAATCCGCATCAGATGCGCGTGCCTTTTTGTCACTACTGCTGATGTGAAATCTGAGCCATTGTATTCCTTGATGATAACTTGGAATGAAAATAAAGATTTCTTGGACCTCGGTTGCTTATCCTCCTTGCCTGTTTAGCTGAGCAGATTATTCTCTGCTGATATCATTGAATTGCAGCTACAACCAGGACCCTTTGGCTGAAATCCAGTGGCACATGTAGTTAGATTTCTATTTACATGTGATCACGCTCATCATTGCATTAATACTGTAATTAGGAATAGGTCATACCTCTTCTACGTGATGATACAAAATATTTAGTACCTGTGTTTAAATAGATTCTAGGATATTTAGGAACATCAGAATATCGTAACAGTGATATTTTAGGTAGGCAGTGGCTATTCAAATGCTGTTTTATAACATTAATGAAAGATCTGACACTCTCTGGAAGAGAAATCCATAAAATAAGCAAGACTTTAATTTTCCTTTTAATTTAGTGTCTGGCTTTGAAATGGCTTTCTATGCATTTACTGTGACTGGCCGTGTTAGCACTGATCTAATGCCCTGTTTAAAGAAATCTTTATAATGTTTTCTAGGATCTGTGTTACTGAGCTATGTGGGAGTAGGGTATTCGGGTTAAATCAAGAGAAGTCAGTCCATCTTGGTTTACAGCTTTTCCTTTGATTTCAGGCTTGTGCTAACGATGCCTGTGGCTTCTGATGACTTTACTGTCCCTTTTCTTTGATGCCCTTGCAGATCCCAGCTAAACTCTTCTAGACCTTTATTAACATAAATAAAAATTGATATGACTTCAAACGGCACATATATCAAAAATTAAGGAATTTTTGAGTTCTAAGTATTGTAACTTTTTGTTGGAGAAAAACATTTTGACCCACGTTTTAAATGCCTCTCACATTTCTCTTTGAAAAAGATTCCTATTTGATTTCGCTATTGCAACGTCATAGAAACCCTGACAATTTCTACAAAACGAGCAAATCTTTTTATTTTTTCCTATCTCTCAATCTGGTCTTTAACTCTCATGGACACACCTCATATCACGAAGGTCAGTTTTCACCCCAGCCTCTTTTTTAAGGGTTGACCCCCTTCAGTCAGGAATAGACTAATACAAATTTATAAAATTTGACCTTCGTCAGACTATCTTTTGGTTCAGACATGGTAATCTCTTTATTGAACATTCATCCATTTCTTTATATATTTATTTATCCTTTTTTAAAAAATTAATAAAGATGTACTTTATTTTCTTAACAATCAGACAATGAGAATGTCAGAGCATTGCTTTTCATCTCTGACCTCAATCCCTAGTCAGCAAACGTTCCTAAGTACATTCTTTAGGAACTATGTGTTGTCAGATTTTTAAAAACTCTTCCATCCGTAAGTATGCCTTACAATAGAGGAAAGTGGTGTCCTTGATGGAGAGGAACACCCTCTCCGCCACCAGTCATTTCTTCAGGAAGCATTTGCCGGATCCCTGCATTATTCCTGTGGCTGTATTTATTGACAATCTGCTATGTTCCTGTGACTGACTGTGTGAGGGATATTACAGCCACTAAGAAAGATGTTCCTCTTTCCTTCATTAAGCTTAAAGTTGCCCTAACGCTCTTGATTTTATAATGATATCTATTTCTTTGTAGGATCCAACAACTTTTAGAAAAAGTTAAGAAATGAACATAAACCTCAAGTAGGAGTTGTTCTGGAAAGCACTGAACTCCGATTCTGCTCTACGTTTAGAATTTCTAGGCAATGAGTGAAATCACAATGAAAAAAGATAATCTTGACCCGAATCGTAGTGAGATAGCACATGCAGAAAAACCGATGATGTGACCAGCGTTTTATGTACAGCATGCGGCCTTCTCCAGAAAAGACGTATCCTCAGGCTCTCTTACCATTTCTCTCATACTTATTCTCATTTTTTCCATTTCTCTTTTCTAACTGTGCTTGGATTTTTTTAAATTAGGTCAATCATGTGAAGATCTATATTTAACCCCAAAGGAATCATTCAGAAGAACTAGGTATTTAAGTGAAAACATTCATTGTAGTGCTATCTAAAGCAGGAAAAAAAAAATTAAACAAACAAAATGCTCTCAATCTAAGCAAAGTAATAGCAAAACGAAAATAATAAGAATAACAAAACTAACATGGCGATGAACACTCTCTTGAAATATGGAAACGTGAAATAAGTGAGACTGGTATAAGTACTATAAACATGTATATTAACAATAATGCCATAGATTCATGTATAAAATCTTCCATTTCCTTTCGAATATCCATTCATTCACCAAAATCAAGCAGGATTAATGAATGAATGTTAAGTTCTTTTTCTTAGCAAAGTAACTTAAATGAGTAATTTTAAAAATACTGTGAACTTGAAGGGCTTCCTCCAAAAACAAAGACACTGTTGGAGGGAAAACAAAATTCTATTTTACTTTGTAGAAGAATCAGACTTTTTTCCTTTCCTGGTCCATTATATGTTGATATTTAATTTTAAAAGGGTGTGGTACCTAATTTCTCAGGCAAATAATATAAAACTTCTCCAGAAATCCACATTCTGGTTTTTAAGAAAGACACTTTTATAAAAAGAAAATTAGAGTCACTCCACGTTTATTTGGAAGTTAGGCTCCCATCAGCCCTAACCACCTGGAACCTGGAAGTGAGTTAAAAAAATAAACAAACAGACAAACATTACCAAAAAAAAAAAAAAAAAAAAAGGGAAAAAACCTCTGAGAGAGTTGTGGGGGGGTGTTGGGAGCTGCCCTAAGGTGCTCAGCAAGCTGGCCATGTATAAAGTAAGAGAACAGACTAGAAGCAGAGTGAAAGCAAGAAATGCAGAGAGTAGGGAAAAAAGCAAGCGGCATAGAAAGCAGACTTAGAGACCTGGGAGGCGTGGCAATCCGGGGTCATTTAATGCAGCATCGAAGGGCTTTACTGAGTCCAGCACCTCCCCAAACCCCAAGAGAATTGAATAGCAGTCTGTGACTAATAATATTCATAATGATGGTCTTATAATAAACCATGGAGAAGATGGTATTTTCTCTTCAGGAATATGTGACTATAAGTATGTAAGTATGTATATAAATCTTTACAGAAAGATTTCCATAAAAATAGCTTTTACTTGAATGTCTCTAAAACTTTAGTATCTGAATAATTCAACTATGTGGAATACTGTATTTTTCTTAAAACCAGATAAAGACTTATCTTAGCCATCACCTTAGCACATTCTTTTGCTGACCAAGAGGCTGTTTCCTAGATTTATTCTGTTTTCATGACAATAAATTGACTGATTTTGCTCTCTTCCTATGGTTTCATTACAAAAAAAAAAAAAAAAAAGCTCCTGGCAAATAGTCCTTGAAGTCTGTATTAATTGTTTGGGGCAAATTTTGTTTTTGGATGCCCAGGATATGGTTAATAATGTTTTGTTTTTTTTTAAGAGAACTTTTTAGTTAAACTTTATTAACAAATAAAGCAGAGTTTCACCATCTCATTCTCTGATATTCAAAAATTAAATAGCTTCTGTGTGACATAAAAGTGCCAATGCCTCTAAAGTTGAGAAGGCAAGTCAGAGTGGTTTTACTGTATTATTAGCAAAGTAACTTAAATTAGTAATTTAAAACAATACTGTAAACTCGAAGGGCTTCCACCTTCAAGGACTGGGTTTAAATCCTAGCTCTGTTACTTACTAGCCTTATAAAGCTGCACGAGTTACTAAACCTGTCTGGTCCCCAGTTTCTACGTTGAAAAATAAAATAGGACTGTTGCAACAGCCCGTTTAAAGTGCTTAGTTTAGTGCCTGTACGCAGTAAGCACTCAAGAATTATAAGCTGTTATTATTACTCACTGGTTTGTTTTTATGGCTGAAGATGATTGACTCTTTTCTTAATGACTCAAGGAGAAGATGGAAAAAAACAAAAAAAAAAACCTAACGTTAGCTGACGCCGCACTGTGTGCCAGGCCTCGGTATGTGTGCCTTTAAGAATTTACGTCTTACGTCCTTAGAAAGTACTTGGGAAACTGAGATTATTTCCGATCACGAACACCAGATCACTTGCTAACGCGAAGGTCCTATGTGGCAGGAACCACGTGGCTTGGAGGCTATGTACACACGTACAGTAGGTGCCCCGGTGATTTCCAGCGTGTTCTGTACGAACTTCCAGGGAGCGTCTTGTTCACCCTTTCTTCTCCGTCGGTGACCCCTGCTCCCCGTCCTTACTTCTAAGGCCACGTGCCCCTGTTGCTGCAGCTGATTCTTAATCTCTTTTTCTTCCTTCTCTTCCTTCCACGCACTTTTCTTTCTCTGTTATTTTCTTGACACCAGCTCTTTACTTTTGAGTAAAAAAGTTGGTCTTTCGTAGACCTGATAGCCCGCCAGTGTATTTCTTTCCTTCCCGCCCTCCCCTCCCCTCCCCCGCAACAAACTGACCCTTTATTAGGTGACAGGTGTAAGTCCTCGGCTGTGAGTCTGTCCCCGGTATAGAGCGCTGCCTGGCCCCTGGTGGGCATTCAGTAGGGACTTGATGACAGAAATCATGACATGTAATTCTAGACCCTTGGCTTTTTGCAGTCATGTTTACATGTGGCTGAGTGCTCAGAGGTTATGCTTTTACCTCCAAAGAATATGTATTTCTAAGCTCCTTTTGAACCTGGGGTTTCCCCAAAATACTGAAGGATCTAGAAAGCTAGATTCAGGATAAGCAAGATATAAGTATAGCTGTGATTTACATCTTGTCATTCAGATAGCTGATTAGTTACAGTAACCCAACAACCTCTTTAAAAAGAATAAAAAAAGAAAACAAACAAAAGCAATAAAACTGTCCCCAAGGAGCTATCTAAATAAGGGACAAAAAATTCTCTCTGCTCTGGGATCTTTTCCTCAGGTTAGTATTGGTGGTTTATCAAATATATTAAGTCTGCTTAAACTAATTAATGTCATCTTAATATACCTATAGAATTGCAATAAACAGCAGAGAAATAGAGTTTTTGATGATCTGATTGGGAACATGTCACCCCTGTTACTTTAAAGCACTTAATTTTAACAAATAAATGAGATATTTGGAGTTGGGGAATAGTGTTGATAATAATAAATTCTTGAGTGAGAAGGGGCTTTATTAGGCCATGTGGTCTGACCTAAATAATATGGGGATTCCTTCTACAGAATCCCTGACAGATGGTCATACACTTGTGTTTTGAATACTCTTTAGTGTCAGGAAATTGTTATTTCAAGAGGCAGTATATTTCATCGTTGGACACTTCTAAAAGTTAAAAAGTAACCTTTTTATACATTAAGACAACATTTCTATTCTACTAACTTCCATCAAGTGATCCTAGAATATTTATTAAATATTCCAGAGTTGTATTTTAGCATAAGGTGGCTAAAAACTATCAAGTGTTTGACATTTGTTGAACAGCAAGTGGACGTTCCTTACTGTTTGGTGCGTGAAAGACACTTAGAGTTCTGAGGTGGTCTCTGCCTGTGGGGAGCTCACAGATGAATGAGGAGACAAGATCGATACACTGTAAATTAGCTGACAAGTAATGATCAGAGAACTCAAGTTTTCCCTATACTGTCAGGTATGGAAGTCTTAAAGGAGGAACTTAGGCGGTAGAGAATAAGCCTTAAAACATGAGTATGACTTTGCCAGACGGCAAAGGTGTGAAAACAGGAGGGGGCATAGGGTTTTAGGCAAATAATGAAGAGACCACCATCCCAGTAGACACAGAGGAGATAGTAAACGAAATGAACTTAAGAAAGAAATGGAGGAACTTGAAAACTCTGAAGAAGTCATTATTTTAATCAATCACATCTTCCGTTACTGTTTTTCAAATCAAAAGTAATACATGCCTGTAATAAAAATGTAAACGGTACAGAAATGTCTTAATTAAAAAGTGAAAAAACTTACTTTTTCATTTCCCTCACTATTCTTTAAACCTAACTACAGCTTTAACCGCTTGATGTATATTCTAGGAGTCACCGAACTATGACCCATGAGACAAAGTGGGCCTACCACCTGTTTTGGTATAGTCCATGGGCTAAGAATGATTTTTAAGTGGTATTTAAGTGGCTGAAAAGAATTCAGAAGAATAAATCATGTTTCACAAGATGTGAAAATTGTATGAAATTCAAATTTTAGTGTCAATAAGTAAAGTTTTGAGTTTTGTCAATAAAAATTTTGTGGACATTCATTTTCTCTCGTAACAATATCGACATAAGAGGCTCAGTTTTGCCTTTCAGCCACCAAAGCCTTCAATATTTACCAAATGGCCCTTTACAGAAAAGGTTTACTGGCCCTGATGTATTCATTCAAAAAACTTGTATAGATATACACTCACATGCAGGCGTATGGTGTTGTGTTTTGTTTATAAAAGTGGGCTTGTATGAATCACGTTATGGCAAAGTTCTTTAGATCCGACACAGTTAAATAAGAGCCACTGTTGGTTGTGAGGGTGAATAAGTGTCTTGAAGGCAGATGGCCCAGAGGGGAAAACCGAGGATCAGCGAACATGACCCCTGCGGAGAGTCAGGTGTAAAGTGATGTGCTTCCGGCCTGGGCCACCTGAATCATAGGGACTGGGAGCCAGGTGTGAGGCTTACTAACGGGATAGTCCAGGGGGCATGGCGATCACTGAAGGCGGTCACGGGTGCCCCCTCGTTTCCAGGTCTGGGCTGTGGAAGGCAGGAAGAATATTGGGAGGGACTGTTTGGGGAGGCAAGAGTCAGACGTGCTGAATTTGAAGGATCTGTCCAACTCCAATCGGGAGTACGAGCCATCCATGTCGATGATTCAAATCGTGTCCGAAGAATGCGTGACCCCTCACCAGTGCGTCTGCATCTCGAATGATTGATTCAGTAAAACACAGCTTTCCCATTTTGAATGGAGGAAAGTTCTGTCTGTCTGCTGTTGGTGATATGCAACTCATAAGTGACAGCCGTTAGTTTAATGCTGGATA
>NW_006431918.1:1353246-1392195 GCF_000325575.1 Pteropus alecto | reverse complement strand
TCACTATCAACCTTTCCTGTTAGGGGAAAATACTTGTGTAGATTTAAGAATGTTTGGAGGGAAGGAGCTTCGCATCACATAAAATGCGTGGGATTTTCGAGGGACGCTTGTGGTTGCCATTTCTACCAGCCTCATGCCAGCGAACAGATTTCTACAGTCGGGCCTACCTCGTGGCAGAGTCGCAGAGCTTTGCTTTACACACACAAGTTTGTGGTCAGGTGTGTTCTGCCAGTGTGCAGTTCTATGGGAAAGGAAGGAACGTTTCAGCATCGTGCTCTTAATTAGACCACTTGGCTGGACACCCCATAGTAGCTCCACCTGGTGGATTGTGTCTCGGCGGTGAGCCCGTTCAGCTCCTTTCCTGAAAGCTCATTTTACTGTTAGAACGTTAGAGACTTAGGTAGTCATAAGCTCTAGGTGCCTAAACTTAGCCTTTCGTTTGACTTATGTTTGAACCATGCCTGCGTTTTTCATAGGTTTTATTCAAGCCTCCTCCATACTCATTTTTTTCTTTACCCAGTTTGTGAAAGCAACAGATGAGATCATAAAATAAGAAACTTTAAGGAGACTGTAAATAGAATGGTACCACCGCAATTCTGAGATAGTAGCACAAATTAACACCCAAGGATGAGGCGTCCATAAGAGGTATGAGGTAGACCTCGCTATGAGTCAATGAGCGTTGCCTGGTACCGGTGGCCCAGTTGCTAAGCCACGGGCTTGAAATCAGGAAGCGTGGTTCTTATTTCAGACCCTCCACTGGCTCGCTCTGTGATGCTATGAGCTGTAAAACTCTTCTATTTTCCAGTTAGGAAATGAAAATTTCACAATTTAACATCTAGCTATTCCAAGTGGAATAAAAAGCAAAATATTTGCAAAGCGCTTTGAGCATTCTCAAAGAAGAGTGACATTTGAATTTGCAGCATCAGTGTGTACCTACCTTGCTGAAGACTCATTAGATATTCTTTGCCAAAAACGAATTAAGCTTTACCATTACTTTTATAATCATCCAGACTTTCTACTCCTGGGACTTTTAATATGGTTTTAAACTTAGTGCCTATTGGGTGGGGGGAGGGCGGGGTGGGAATCGTGGAGTCTGTTAGTGACATTGCTTCTTGTCCCTGATGGAGAAGAGAATCGTAGACTTACTGATATTTTTGCCATTAACGTATAGGTGTTTTTGCTATACTTTCAGAAAAGTCTAATTAAATGGATTTTTTTTTTCCTCAATGGGAGGGAATTTCTGGGAACTGACTAAAACACGGAATAGAAGTATGGATTAATAAACCGTGGAAGTAGAGTTCCTAAATACCTCTATTGTCCTATTGCTTCACTGTTATATTTTTCTCTGTAGAGGGCAGGTCTGTGGATACTGGGTAGAAGTTTCATTTTTCCCAGAATAATTTAATCAGGTATCAGAGAGGATGTTAATGAAGTGATTTCCACTTTAGAAGTGATTCTCAAGGAGAGTTGGGTTCTTATCCAACTAGGTTTTCCCTCTAGTAACTGGTGTAGAATTGTCGCCAGAGGTGATCCCTTTGTCTGAGGGAGAGCGTTGTATCCCAGCGGTGAAGACTGCTGGCCTCTTAGAAGGCCCTGAGTTACAGGTTCTGAGGCCAAGACGTGAGGGGCTGACACTTGCGTCATTCAGGATTGAGCACCGACTCCTGAGGACTGTTCGCTGGTGCCCATGTCAGTTGAGCACATATCTGCTTTCGAGAACCTAGTAGGTGACACCAGGTTGTACAGCTGTGCCCCGAGCAGTAGGTGTCACTGTAGTCAGTGGCTTTTATTGCTCAGAGCAGAAGGGGTTAATGGGGTCTGGTTGATTTGGGTGGACAGAGGTCCATCTGTGCCTCCCAGGGTGTTGTCTTTGTCTCTGGGACCTCAGCTGATCCAACGAAAGGCGCCCCAGTCCATACTAAAAAGCACCATTTTTTTTGTTTTTTCCTAAGAAGGAAAGAAAGATACTTTCCCATCAATATTTTAGAATCTAAAGCTTAGGCTGTTTGATAGGGTGGGGTGGGGTGGGATGGACAAATAGGTAAGATAATCCTTCTAAAGTTTGTCAGGGGCCCAAGACAGACGGGAAGGGAGAATTGGATGGTGAGAAATGGAAGAAGAGAGAATAGCAGAATGCGTTTCCTTGTTGTTATTGGCCCTGCGTCCTGTTATGCTGAGGCAGTGGGAGCTTTTAGAACTTCTTTCAGCATCCTTCTCAGAGTTTTCCCTTTTCCACAAAGGAAGCCAAGAAAGCAAAAAAAAAAAAATCTCATTCTAGCAGAGATGGACCTCTCTTTTGCCGCTTTCCATTCCACAAAGTTGATTTTCAAACGCTAAAATGGAATTTAGGATTTAGAAATAGCTACTGTGTTGACTAATTAAAAATAAGAAAATCCTGTGATTACACAGCCAATTGCTTTTTCAAGTATACCCAATTTTACTTTTTCTTGTCTAGTAGCACCCTGGTGTGAAAACAAAATAAAACCAAGTAAACTCACTGGAGAGTTTTAGATTCATCTTCTCTCTTCTCCTCCTTTTTGCCTGGATAACCCATCTTTCTCCCACCCACCACCCAGGCAGTACAGTGTACTTTGTCCACAAAAAAAGTATATACGAAGGCATTATGTATTTGATTTCCACCTAAACACTCATTAAAAATAACTCCCGTCCAGTCTTTGCTCTTTGCCATTAGCTGCCTGTTGGTTCTTGTTAACACCCTGATTAAGCCTTGCTCTTCATGGTACAATATGTTAAGCTCAGACTGCTCTTTCTCTCTCTCTCTTCCCTTCTGTCTCCCTCTGAGTGAGTGGCTCGTTTTAAACCATCCGCACACTCGCCGAGCCAGGTGGCGTCGCTTCCTGCCTCTCCTGCTCGCTGTTGCTAAGTGAGAGGCACCATATCACACATAAAGCTGAACCAATAGCATCCTGACCCCCATAGGCTGGTAAAAGCTGAAGAAAGAGACTCCCACAGTGTTGTCTGTGGCCGATGGGTCCTCCTCCCTCCCTCTCCCCTCCCACCTTTTCTTTTCCAACAGGAAGGGGAGGTGGTGAGGGAGATGGAGGTGGAGGAAGAGGGAAGAAAGAGAATGGGGGAGGTGAATCCTAATATGCCTTGCTGTACTTGAGATAAATGCCATTTTTTCTTTGCGAAGAAAAGGATTGGTCGGTCGCTTTTCTCATGCAATCACAGACCAGCAGATGTGCTTCTTTCTGCCCCCAAACTGCCCGTGTTGTCAAAGCTCAAACTCTGAATAAGACGTCTGTCGACCTGCATTATCTGCTTCTCTCTCTCTCTCTCTCTCTCTCTCTCTCCTCGAATCTCTTCATCCTACAGTTTCGTAGATCTTGGCGCACCCCCTGTTCATTCTTCCTCATCACCTCTCCTCTCCTTGAATGTAAAAATTAGCAAAGGGTATTTCATTTATCCTCCTGTGGAGGAAGTCATCGGATCATCCTAGTGAACGGGACAAGAGAGGAGGAATATTTATAAAGGCCATTAAAAAAAAAAATCCCCTGTTCAGAATGTCATAGTCTTTGGCAAGGTTTATGCAAGCACAGAGTGCAATGAAAGGCTGTTCTTAACTGGATAACTGCCAGTGTAGACAGCCAGTGGTATAGTTGAGATTACAGAGAGGAAATGACCTTTCTCCTATAATTACCTCGATATTTTGGGCAACGTCAGAGCCAAGTTACCTAGGTAATTATGGCTTTGTAGATCTGACCTTAGAACAAAACAGATTCCAGTGAAGTTTTTCATGGGAAAGGTTTGCTATCTTTGATGAGAAAAGTGTAAAGGCATCCACTGCTTTTGCAACCATGCAAAGTCCAGTTACAAGTAAAGTTTCTTCAGTTTTATGTCTCGTACGTTCCCAATAAATTTCTCCTGAGCTTTTGGAGATGGCTTTACTTGGTCACTCATGTACCTTTTGAAAATGTAACCTGTGCTTATTTCTCAGTCCAAGGGTGTTGTAGTTTCCTGTAACCTATTCTTGAATCTCTTATGTTTTGGTCAGCTATCAAAAGGATGAAATTCACAGTAAAACTGTTTATTTCCCTTAAGCAATTTTCCTTCCGTATTTGAAATACTATGCTACTACTAGACCAGAAATCCAGTCCATTTACTCAGTATCACACAGAAAAGCGATCATTTTCTCCCATTCCAGCTACTTTTTCCAGCCTTTATACTAATTTTTGTCTTTTTTTTTAAAAACCAAAACTAAAATGTTTCCATAAAGGGAAGCAGGTTAACCAAAAGGAAACTACCAGTGAAAAACCTTACCAAATACTGAGTAACTGGAATGTTTTTCTTTTTGTTTTAAAAGTCTATCTTTTTTTTTTTTTTAATCATGAAGTAAAGGACAGTCAATGCCAGCAGTTCTCACATATACCATTTAAAGCTAAAATTCATAGTTCATCGCCAGACTTCATTTCACTCACTTCCAGCCTCGTCTGGGTTAAGCCAGAGCTAGTCACATGTAGGTAAGTGCTCAAATCTGAGTGATACTGTCAGCTTCTGCCATGGCCACTGTTGGAGGGAGTGTTAATAATAAACTAAAGCTTCAAAAGTGGACAAAGGTGTTTAAAACAAAACAAAAAAAGGACTGGCCAGCACAACATGCCTTATAAAACTGACTTGCCGCTCAGTTGGTCAGTGGGTGGATGTTCCTGGCTGTTATGTATTCACTACTTGCCTGTTTTATGGTCAGCCCTGTGCTGAGAGTTTCGAGCTGGAAACATCCGGCGTGGTGCCTCCCTCTCTGGGTTACAGCCCTCCCAGTTTTACCAACTTCATTATTCAGGTACAGGCGCCGCGCTTCTGCCAGGGAAACCTGTTCAGACCAGCTCTTCCTGCTTCTCTCCTGCCGGCTGATAATTCTCTCCCTTCAAATCCCTGCTTCACATCCATCCACCTCCGCTGTCCTGAATTTTCCTGACTCAGCCAACCAAGCGTAAGCCCCTGGGAGTCCCTCAGCACTTTCTCCCCAAATTCGCACTTGTCAAACATTCTTTCTAGACAGTAGTCATGACTTGTCTGCCCTGGCTGCCTATGTCCTCTGCGTTCTCTCCGCTGTTCCTCTGCTGAAGCTGGGTCTTCCTTCCAGACCCCTTGTCGTCCCCCAGTCTCTCCCTGTAGAAATCTTGGCCCCTTAAATCCATCTCACGTAAGTTTCTGTAGTGAAACTTTTCTCTCCATGTCTCCCGCTCAGAGCTGTGTCTTCCTCATCTTCATATTTCCCAAAGTACCTTGTAAGCACCTTGTACCCAAATAGGCATTAAAAAATGCCTCTTGAATTGCCACATCATGAAGCGCAGGAATCCATAAAGATTGTCTGTAACTCTCCAAGTTCTCAAATATGTATAGAGAAAAATGGAGTTTTACGTTACTGTTTTAAATCGGATCATGAGATCACAAAGTTCAGCTAAATATTATCGTGTTTATCCATCAGGAGAGGGTAGGTGAGGATATAATAGATCACCCCTAAATCTTAGTAATTTAAAATGATAAAAATTCTTGCTCATGTTTATTGTGAGTTGGTGGGAAGAGGAGAGACAGCTGCTTATCATTGTCACTCAGGGACCATCCTGACCAAGCTAGCCACTATCTCATGCCAGTGGCCGTGCCAAAGGAAAGAGAGCCCAGAAATGGTACCTGGTACTCAGTTCACAATTTGTTCATCAAAGCTAGTCATGTGATCCCATCTAACCGCATAAGGGCCAGGAAGTGCAGTTCTGCTGTGTGCCTGGAAGAGAGAGCTAGAAACATATGGAGAATAGCATAAAGCAACTCTCACATTTTGTTATCCACTCGAAGGTTTTTGGAGAAAGTTTATATTTAATTTTGAGTGTGGAAGCATGGAGAATATTCATATAATTCCTCTTTCTTTTCATATGGTATTCTCTTCTTCACCTACCAAGGCAAATCGCTGTGCTTAACTCTCGAAGACTCAGCCACAGCAATTAATGGATAAGTGGTTCTGTTGTCGCTAAGTAAAAAACGGAGAACTTGCTCATTGTTTATAGCTCTTCAGCTGCTCTTACCAATCCTTCAGGGGCTCTTATGATGGGCATATTATGCTCAGGGCACCTCTCCAAGGACTGCCTCCAAATTCACTTTGAATGTTGCCACAGTCAGGATCATAGCAAATCAGTACAAGGCTTTATGAATTTAGTCTAAGAAATTAGTAAGAGAGTGTACAAATATTACGTAATAGCTGCGTTCTTTTTCATAGTAAAAAGTTAGAAACAGTTCACGTGTCCAACAACGGGATTAGCTATGGTAGTGATGATATATAGAAAATGGAATATGTATAGCCATGAAAATTATATTTTTGAAGAATATTTAATGAGATCGAGAAAATGTTCACAAGGCATTGATTACCAAGTTTTAAAAAAGCTAATACTAGAGCAGAATAAATAGCAGATTCTGCTTTTTAAAGACTGGATTATAATTGGAAAGTAAAATACTAATATGTGAATGCGAACAGGGCTTAACTCTTTGTGTTAATGTTACGAGTGGTTTTTTTTTTTTTTTTTTTTTTTCTTTTTCCCTGCCTTTTTTTTTCAAGTAAACGAGAATGGCTTGTTGCACATAAGCAGATGATGTAACTCTCTCTGTCCTCCGACATGTGTTCATTTGAAGAAACATACATGATGTTAGTTCTTTTAGGTGAGTAGTTTGGAACGAGAGGCCCGCGGATGACTCTCCGACTCCCGTTTATGGCGGAAGGAGGCTGCTGGGTTCAGAAACAGTGTTTCTGTGGCTCGCGAGGCAGTTGGACGTCAGTTCCCACTTGTCCAGGCGCAGGCGTTTTACCATTTCTTCTGCGAGGCGCTATATAGATCTTTCGTGGCATTTGACTTGACATTTCACAGCTGCTGCAAATCCACTAAGCAGGGACATGACAGTGGCACTCTGAGGCCACTGGTAGTGCCTTGGTTTGTAAAGAGATGCTAAATTTGCTGAGATAGTGAAAAACCTGGCATGCACTTATTCCGGGCTGATACGAACTCTCGAGAAATAGGGGCCCGTTCTGGAAGAACTTGTAACGCTCATTCATCTTGTGCTGCGCACTGAGTTATAATGCTACAGCTGTCATCCGCTTTCAATGAACAATTGTCATAGTGTCAATCCACGATAATACGGAACGATTTTCATTCCCCGTGTGGAAGTATTGCCATTGTAATATAATTCAGTTCATATTAACAGTGCTTTGATGACAATTTCTTGCCACCCCACGCTTCAGCCCTCCCTCTCTCCTTTTCTTAACCAGAGGGAAATGTATTTTGACAATATCTCCGGTGTTCACGGTTTTCTGCTTTTAAAACAGTTTGGGCCGATAGCCCTCATTGAAACCACACAGAACACATCAATCTATTATTTATTTATTTATTTTTTGAATGTAAAACTACTCTGGGTAGTGCCTTACCCAGAAGAACTAAAAGTATGTTTACCCATTTGTCTTATTTATTATTAAAACACCCCCATGAATAGGGAACATGTATTATTATTGCTTTTTTATAAGGAGCATAATTAGAACTCAACTCTCTTCGCTTTAGAATCTATAATCTGTTCATTAGAAAAGGCTGCTTATTTTTCCAAGCATTAACGGTGATGTCAGGAGCTGTTTACATGGAGGACTTAACTACCCTAATGAATTTATATTCACTGATTTTCTCTAGAGGGGAAATTGGTTCTATGTATGAGTCTTCACCAATTTTCAAGGTACTTTCCTGTCACAATGGACTATTTTAAACTGATTGAGAGTGTTGTCTTTGTTAGAATTTTCCCAAGAGCCAAATCTAGGTGGGCACAGTTGATTTGATTAAAATATATTGTGCACACTTGTGTGAGCTATTCCAGGTTTAGTGCTGAGATTTTAAAATAATAAAAAATAGTGTGGCTGTTGGACACGTTCACTTTTCTCGTATTTTAATTCTTCACTATTCCAAATACTTGCCCCCAAATATGTGGCAGAGTGTGGGGGGATGGAGAGAGCTCGGGGAAGGGAAGAAGTTGGATATCAAAACCCACCAGAACTTTTTTGGCTGCTTGGAACATGGTAAGGGATTGCTTTCCTGGGGCCTCTTCCTCAGCATTCTTATAAACTAAAAAATCTGGGCTTTTGAAATAGCATATTTCTCAAATATAGGGAAACCAAATTGAAACTGGGTGGGAAAAAGAATTCTGCCTGATATCTGAGAGTTGAACAGAACCTTCGATAAATGAGTGCAGATTAACAGACAGAAGTGTCTGCTAAATGAGGACTTTGCAAACAGAAGAGGGGAAGGGGAAATCGTATGCAGAAAATATGCATCTTATGTTCAAGTTGTCGTAGGCTCGGTGCTGTCACGCATGTTGGAACAGTCCCGAATTTGAGTAGCTTGCCTTCGTCGCCGAAGGTAGACCTGTTTTATCAGACTTGAGTCCCTTCGTGTTTCGGAGACTTTGGGGACTTTATACCCAAGGGTGGACACCTCAAGGATGTGAAGTGCATGACTGTTACTCAACAGCCTGGAACAGGAAGTGGAGACCCTGCCACTAACTGAAACTTCAGACTTCGGTCAAGTTCGTGCTAGCTTGGAATGTTGCCAGAGCACTAGGACAGATCTCTCTCCTCCAGCAGGAAGCACCCTGGGGCCCACAGGAAGCTCCGCAGCCCCTTCTTCCATGCAGCACTGTCTTTTCATTTGGTCCCTGTGTGACCAGGTCAGACAACTGAGTCGTGGATCTTACTTTTGACTTTGCCCTACTTAAAACTGAAGACTGGGTCAGGGCGGGGGTGCAGTGCAGGTAGGGATGGGTGTGAGGCGTGGTTTTATGAGGCAATTCTTTGTGGTACAGACGGTCTCTGCCAGCAGCCTTTAAAGGCACAAGTTAGAAACAGCATTTCTTGTATTCATTCATTCATTCATTCATTCATTCACTCACTCACTCCCTAATGAAATGTTTACTAGTGCTGGATGTGAAATCAGACCACTGAGTTTGAATCCTCGCTCCACCATTTCCTGGCTGTGCAATTTGGGCACACTCCTTACTTCTTATTAGTGAAATGTGGATAATAATAGTTCTTACTTCCCAGGAGCTTTGTGAGGATTAAATGAGTTAATACATGCTTCAAACGGCACCTTACACTTAGGAAGACGTTCGTAAAGGTTAGCTGTTTCATTCATTGATCTCGTGAACAAGAGACAGCTACTCATCTGGGCTTACTAAGATACCCCTTAGTTAAAGGTCCCTCATGTGAAATAATCAGGCTCCCTGGATGATGGAATTGCCACATTCCCTTTCAATCCTAGAGGTATGGTTTTCGTTTGTATTTCCCATTGTCCGAAACACTAAAAAAAATTCTCCCCCTTTCAGTGCAAGAGCTCACTTCTCTGTTTGAAGGATGAGGGGTGGATTTTATTCCAATGCCTCCATTGTGCGTAGTTGCTGCTCCTGCCCTGCCCTGTCTTTCTTTCTCTTATATCTCTTCTCTCCTCTTTCTTCTTGGGTCTCCATCACCATCCTACCTCTCCTGTCTCCACGGAGCCCGAGCGAGCAAAGGTGTCCATGTCCGTTAGTGGGTATCTAACCACGCTCATCAGTGGCTATTGCTTCTAGACTCACTCCCAAAATAGTGTAATTTGCCTCTTTCAAACTAAGATGCCTTAGGATGCATTCATATAGAAATGCTTGCATATCATTGGACATTAAGTAATTCCTGCCTACAGAAAAGAATATCTTATCGTAAACGTTGGAAATATGAAGGTTTTTAAAATATTCACAGTGTATCATACCACACAGTGATTCCATGGTGTCTTCCATGAAAGTTTCATAGAATGCATTTTAGAGACAAAGCAGAATGGATGAAACACTTGCTAAACAGTAATTGTAGTTCTGTTCTCTCAGGGACTTGAGTTGAATTAAATGTATGAGCTTAGATTGTCATAACGTCTCCAGAATAGAAGGAGGGTAATATTTTATGTTTATGTAATAGTGAAAAAAGACTATTATTATGTATAAAATATATAGTTGAATCCTATTTAAATCAGTGAAGGGTTCATTCCTGACACTGATTCCCATAGTCTGGCAAGATAAGGTCAGTAGGAAAGACATAAACATGGCAATTGTTCCGCGTGTAATTTAAAATTTGCATGTTTCACAAACTTATAATGGCCCTTTGTTAAGCACTTTACCTTGCACATTGTTGATTTTTTTGAGGGGATGTGCTTAGCCGTTTCTAATTCCTGTTGAATGTATTAGATATAATGTGGCACACCAGGGTTAGAGGAAGGAGGGCTGGACAGATTGACGGCTCCCAATGATAATGACTTTGAACGGGCGAGCGCCGGAGTCGCTTTGCCGGTGGATATTCAGGTGGGAGGGATCCTCACCCTCTGCCCGGAGATGAATTCCCTGAATTCTTCGCAGTGGTTGAAAACCACACAGGATGAGTACCTCGGCCTCAGGAGCTGAGGCGAGTTTTCAGGTGTGTCTCCCAAGTTCAAGATGTATTTCTTCGTTTCCCTTTGTCTCCTTCCCAACATCCATTCGCTCACTCAGGCGACTGGAGATGCCCTCAACACTGTGAGGGGGTAGAGAGGAGAGTGGAGGCGCGTTCTCACCCTCAGAGGTCTTCCAAGATCTCTCCCTCCTTCTCCCGCGCCCTTTCCCTCTGTTTTCTCACATGAGACCGGATACACATCCTATATAAAGAGAAAGAGCTGGCAGTTAGGCAGCATCCCCCGCTTTTCCCTGGGCCTTTGTTCCCCTAAACCGCGGGTCTGGAGTGCATCCCGGGCTTACCAGTGCGTCCACCTGCGTCTGCGTGCCCAGCGCTCTGGTCATGTGCTTGTCGAGTGTTTGTGCTTGTCACCCGCTAGCCCCAGCAGTGGCAGAGGAGTTGGTCTTTACTCTCATATGCGTTTTCTTTTCTCTCATTTTTTTTCTGTGGAGGGGAGGGCGGGGGTGGTTGGTAGAGGTGGTAATAGAGTATATTTGCTTTTGAAACGTAAAAGAGAAAAACCTCAGAGGCATTTTACGGCAGTGCACTAAGTCCTCTGTGTCAAGGTAGCACTTATTGCCCCAGCAGTGGCAGAGGAGTTGGTCTTTACTCTCATATGCGTTTTCTTTTCTCTCATTTTTTTTCTGTGGAGGGGAGGGCGGGGGTGGTTGGTAGTGGTGGTAATAGAGTATATTTGCTTTTGAAACGTAAAAGAGAAAAACCTCAGAGGCATTTTACGGCAGTGCACTAAGTCCTCTGTGTCAAGGTAGCACTTGTCGTCGGGTGTGTGTTACGGTGGGACAATCCACCGAGGTGGCCCTCGTGTCAAACACCTGCCTGGCCGTGCGTTCGGGAAGCACTCCTGGGGAGTAGGAAACACAGAGATGGAACGAGCAGGGGAGTCTTATAAGTAAAAAGTGCGGTCACCACACGGCTGGATGAGCGCAGCGGGAGAGCGGAGTGGACCAGCGGGAGAGCATGAGGGAAGCCGCTGGAGTTGGCGAAGTCACCTCCGAGGTCGGGGCCTGGCGACGCGGTGAACGGTGACGTTTCTGACAGAGGCGTGCTGAGCTCTCGGACCGCGCGTGGCACCTGGAACGTGGCCCCTTGGCTGGACGGTGCGGGACAGAGTGGGCGCACAGACTCCCACTCGAGCGCGCCCTCCTGGACGGCAGTCTGCAGGCAGGTAGGATGTTAAGGCCTCATCATCCAAAGCTTCAGTGATGCTTCCACGAATAACTGTCTCAGCCACATCAGCCTCACCTTGGCTCTCCCACTGGAATTTACTCTTCTTTTCATCATCCTCTCAGACCTCATCCTAAGGAAGCTGATGGCATTTTGTTTACTTTTCCCCAATTTACCTTAGCATTATTCCTGTACATACGGAAGTGGCCCTGTCATTGCGATTGCCATCCCAAGAGCACCTTCCAAGTAACAGCTAAGTTGCATGTGCCCATTCTGCTCTTGGTATGTTATGTAGACTAGCTCCTTTCATCCTCATGACAACACTGTGAGGTGGGTACTGTTATTATCCCCATTTTACAGATGGGGAAACCAAGGTACAAGGTGCGTGGTGCCTGCCCAAGGCCATATATCTAGTAAGTGGCATTATGGATCCAGAGAGTCTGGTTTAGAAATTATTGCTCCCAATACACATGGTACTTCCTCAAGATAACGTATGCAGTCATTGTTCCGAGCCCTAGGAAGTCAAGGAAGTAAAATATAAGATTCTTGCCCCCAAGTAGAAATGAAAGATACGTATAAAAATGTCAGACCCGAGTAGGTGTCTCTCCATGTTGATATGTTGCCTTTTGTTTGTTTCCAGTAGCCATTAAGATTTTTCTCTAGAGACATGGGAGGTGCACCTTTGCCAGCAAGCTGTGTGACCTTGGACAAGTCTTTTCGTTCCCTGCCTTATCTGTGAAATGAGAGAGCTAGATCAAATTATCCTCAAGGTCCCTTCCAGCTCTGAAATTGTTTGGTTCTGTGCTTTTGCATAGAGCACTCCGCGGCACTAAAAACATTTAGCGCTTCCAAGTGCATTTCTCTCAGAGTCTCGTCTTCACCCGTGTAGAGTTTCTGAAGCATCCTGTGGATCTTTATTAATCACACAGAGACTGTCGTCTTCTCAGACTCCAGTGGAATGGCTAAGGTGCCCTCTGCAGAAGATATTGTGGCTAATGTTCTCATTACTGACTAATTGGCTAAAGAGACTTCTCTCACATTGCATTTAGCCTGATTGATAGTTTTCTATCACCTGATGGGTGGAATGGACAGCCAAACCAATTATCACCACAAAGAGCACCCCGTACAGCACAGCAGTGCAGCCTGAGACAAAAGGCCCCTACGGATCAAGTCTAGTCGGAGTGCCTGCTGAGAGTTTGTTAGACTCAACGATTTTCTGAAAAGTACAGTTTGACGGGCCTGGAAATCCATGTACCTTGGGTCACCCGTCAGCTCACTGGGCCTTGTCCGATTGCAGGAGGGTGTGTTTCTGCTTATGTTTCAAACACAGATTGCCTAGATCACTAGTTGGCTGTGTAACTAACGCTGGTTAGCGTTGTGCCGAGTGCAACTGCATCCATTCGTTCGGAGTCAGTCACACTAAGTCAGGCTGTACGCCCATGAGTCAGTCACACTAAGTCCGGCTGTACGCCCATGAGTCAGTCACACTAAGACAGGCTCTACCCCATGAGGTCCTGATTCCTTTTGTATTCATTTTCTTTTTATGTTGCCTACGCTGTTGAGAGGAAGTAACATTTAGGTCACCTGCTTAGTCATTTAAATTGAGTCCATTTCTTTTTAGCTAATGCATTAATTTATTGCAATCTCCGTTTAAAGTGCAAACTCCGGTTTTAGAATAGAAAGATGATAACGTGTTAAGGATTCACATGAAAACCTAAGTCAGGGAACTTCTCGATCACTTCTAAGTCTTTTTTTTTTTTTTTTTAAGCAGAGGGTCAGAAGTCATTTATAGTGCTTCGCTGTAAACAGTTTTGAATTCTGAAATTTTCTGGGAAAGAAAAATCAGAGTTCTTAGTGCCCCACTTTCTCGGTAATCGATCAGATTGTGTTGCACAGTCAGACTGAAAGATCACCGTGAAGTAACGTGACGTCCTCTACTTCCTTTGCCCGAAGCAGGGCCACAGTGATCTCAGCCTATGCTTGGGATCCCTGTGAACGACAAGGCACGTGACAGGGAACTGGAGACAATATTGGTATGCTAGAAATGCTCATGGTTGAAGCAAGTTTCAGTCCGTGTTGGAATGTGGAACTGTGTCGCTCAGGGGAACGGCCGTAATCACAGCAGTTACCATGCTGTGCTTGTGAGCATCGTCATCTTCCAGGTGTTTTCTTTGCTTTAAAACAAACAAAAACAAACAAACAAAAACCACTGTATTGAGGTCTGATTGACATACTAAAAGGTGTAGATATTTAATGTATGCAACTTGCTGAGCCTGGAGATTAGAATATACCTATGACACTATCACCATGATCAAGGCCATAAACTTATCCATCACCTCCAAAAGTTTCTACTCATCCCCTTAATTTTTCAAAAGATTTTAAAAATACTTTTTTCCTTTTGTTGTAAGAGCACTTAACGTAAGATATGCCCTCTTGGCAAATTTCTATAAGTAGACAATTCGGTATTGTTAATTATCACCCTTTGCTGTACAGTAGATCTCCAGAATTCATTCATCTTACGTACTGAAACTTTGTAGCCTTTGACCAGTCCCTTCCCATTTCCCCTTCCCCTTCGAGATGTTTTCTCAAAAAATGCACCAGGAGTTTGATTCTAGAGATCAGCTCTAGGGGACGGACAGCCAGGAAAAGAAACGAAAGAAAGCATGACTATTTTGTAACCTAACAACTTTTAAGTAAATCTTTCTTGGGTGACTATTGCATAGAGAGAAATAGAGATATCTGTCTTCATGGAAAAAAAAAAGAAATAAGAAGACAGGACATCTCACTTGCAGCGGGGGAAGGAAAGCTGGCAGTGTGCGCCGTGTTTGAGACGAACAGGAAGCTGTTCCTTCTCATCCTCTGCGGACGGAGGCCTGTGCTGGGGGGTGCTGACGTGCCGTGTCGTCTGCAGGAGCCATCAAAGGGGTCGAGGTGAAGGTGCTGATCCAGCTTGGCACACGACTTGAAAGGGCGGCACAGCGGTTGCGTGGCAGTTTCAAGAGGGGCAGGTGTTAAATCATTGTCACCCTTTCGTCCTCCGTGTAGTATTCCCTGACAGTGCAGACAGAGCCGGTAAATACACATGTTCCTGAATACTGGGTGACCGAGGTCTTTCTCCGCATCCCTTCCCCCAACTGCTGTTATCCACCTGCCACAAATGAATCCAGGAAAGCCACAGTGCGTGCTGTGACATGGGCCATTGGCAGACCATCCCCTTGCCTCATATTAGTACGAACTGTGTCAGAACGGGCCTCAAATACATCAGGAAAACATGTGTGCTTGTTCTTTAATGAAAACCCTGACCAGCAGGGTGTGTAAGCTCAGTTAACAGCAGAAATACTATTAGCAGGATAGGGCTGTAGTATCTTCCTATACAGTCCATTCCCTTTTGTATATACGCTTCGTTTCTGCTTTGAGTTCGTCTCGATCCATTGTCGACGAGGCTGCCTGTTCTTCTGTGAGCTCAAAACGAGATACAGCAGGATGAAACTCTAACAAAAACATACAACCAGTATTCTGAAAGGAGGTAAGCTACAGCTTTACCCCTCAACCTGAGATAGGGCTAAACTTAGTGTCAAACATTGTTTTTCTGTCAGCATTTTAATGGAAAGACTTCCATGTATTTCCTAGAGGTAAAGACATGCTTTGTCTTCTAAAAGCGGCGTTTCCTTAGGCTATGATTTCAGTAGTTGTACTTTTGGATTAAACACGGAGGAAAATCTGGGTCCTGAGTTCAAATATCAGAGCCGAAAAGGACTGTATTGATTTCGCTCATTTGGGGCGTGAATATGAACCCTCTTTGAGGGATTAGCCTTAGAACTTCCCTGACTCGTATCGTTGGACAGCTAAACACGTTTTTGACCCGTGTCTAGTAATTGATTTCCAGTTGGGTTTGGGAACTACCTGCCGCTGCCCATAGGTAACCCCACCAGTACATTATTTGACTTGGTTACGTATCATTAACTGGTATTTACTGGAATTAGGCAATCAGGGAGTCAAAATACAAATAATAGTGATGCATTTTTTATTAAGTAATCCAGATCAGGGTAGCTCTTGTTTCAAATCCTTCAAATCTGAAGCGAAACAACAGTTTGCTCAGTGACTGAATAGTTGAATTTATGTATACATGAACTTTGGACAGTAAAACCTCAACAAACTATTAAGAGTTTGAAATTTGTGGTAGCCTACTCCCTTTCTGTCAAAGTCAAATCACGACCAAATTACCACACATCACATGGTTTGGTTCTGCACGAACCTCTCCCTTTTGTAAATTCCTACATTTTGTATTTGGAGATTGATTACTGCATCTCATGCATGGCTCTGTCACTGCTATAGGACACAGTTATGAAGGGCAAGAAAACACTCTTGAGGTTTGCTTCCACACTCAGAGCATGTGTTCAAAAAAATACTTTTAGGTCTATCGATTATGTGAGGTCCACATGGGAAGAAGTTTCAGCTGGATCCTTATTCTTCTTCAAACACCAACCAATGCTCTGAACACTGGAAATTCTGCCATAAAAACTGGTGGCCTTTTCCAGGAAATACAGTTTCTCCTTTTCTAGAACTTTTTGACCAGAAAAAACTCAGCCAGAGCGTGAGAGCTGAAAGGGACGTTGGAGAATAAACAACCAGTTCCATTCCTTCATTCTTTACACACAGTGAGAGGTGTTTTTTTTTTCTCCCCCATGGCAGAAAGGACATAAGCGCGTTGTAAGAAAATTTGAACTTTATCTAAAGTGCAAAGAAGGAAGAACAAAAATTGATCTCATTCTTAGATCTCTAGTAAGTTTTCCTCTGAATAAATTTTTAGAAGTGACACGGATAGGCTGAAGAGGATTCACGTGTTAAAAGTCTTTTACAACATATTACTAAGTGCCTTTGGGTGAGACTGTACCAGTTTACCTACTTGTACCAGCAATGTGCGTGTGAGTCGCAAACTCTTATTTTTATGTAAGTGCAATAGAAATTAGTTTCAGATAACTAAGAGTTTTTATAGTCAAAGGACTTTGAGCCTGCTTGGGCTTGGTGAGGAGCTGAATGGAAAAACGAGATGATTTTAAAGATCTGGTTTAACTGTAGCTAACAAATAACTTCAGTCTCCTTGGAAAGAGAATAATTCCAAGTCTGAAAGTTTCGTTCACATTAAAACCGCTCTGCATTCAATGTTAGAGATTCAACAGATACCAAGACCAGGTCATTTGTTGCAAAAATAGGCCAGAGCAGCCACTTTCCATTTCGCCTGAATTTTATCACTAACTCTGATAAAAGGGTACCCAGCCACTTGAAGCTGACTTTTGCTTTGCCTTTTAAAATGAGTAGGTGGAACGAAATTATATCTAGAACAATTTCCAATTCTGTGATTCTTAGAACCCTCGATCTAAATTAACATGGGTACAACTAGAGCTATGGAAAATACCATATGGTGGGTGGGAAAATGAGACCTGCCTAGTGAAAGGCTGAGGAAAATCTGAGGCTGAGCTACAGTGTGGACCCAAATTTCCACATTTCCTTCGGACGATTTTTATTTATTTAGTACTCGCTCTGGAAGGCACCGAGCCAGGGCGGAAGCTGCAGAGTGAGTTCCAGTGACGGATCCAGTTGCTTCCAGTCACGCTCGGCATGAGAGATAAAGCCAGGAGGGACACGAGGAGAATTTAAGCATTATTCACGGGGTGGCGAGATCACAGTCCTGTTGGGACTCAAGGAAAAAAAATCTTTGTGAAAGAAGAAATTTTTCAGATGCGCCCTGGCAAGTAGAGATGGTGGAAGGGAGTTTCTGACTAAACTAATCTTGTCATTTCCAAAATATGGCGACTAACCCTGTGAAGGTTTAAAATTTATGGATAAAAGTTTCCACACCACTACTACGATAGGATTATTATAAAATGTAAGCGGAATTCCACTTCAACAAATGTCATTCGTTGAAAATCTTTGTATAACCAATATTGCGAAGCCTTTGCTGATGGATTACTTCTTTGATTCAAAATTTAATATAACGAAATTTTAGTGAAAGAATTGTGACAGGCTCAGGGGTTCACCGCCTGTCCCCTAATAACTTCACAGACCCCTCACACGCGGTCACAAACTCCCTCCAAGTTTGAGGCAGTGTGACACTTTTTGTTCTCTGAGGTAGCCTATAAGAAAAACAATGTCCATACTTCATTTTTAAATATTTATTCTTTCCGTAATAATATTATATACACAAAATCTCAGCATTGACCCTCGGAGGCGAGCTGAAGGTCCAGTGTTCTGATGATTTCACATGGACACGCGCTGGCTTTATTTGAGGAATAAATATTTAAATCATAGAACGAGTCAGTGTTGGAAAGATAATGGAGAAGTTTTCTTTGTTGTTAATCTATTTGGGTTCCAATTTGTTGTAAATGACCCATTTTTAAAATTTTTCTAATGTAAGAGGCTAGAGCGAGGAGCCCTAACTAGCGGCGGGCGGTATGGAAGGAAAAGGTAATTTAGTTTCACTAGATTCCGCAGCTGTTTCCTGGTTGGATTTTAATCTCTGCCATCGCTGCCTGTCGTGGTAACAAGAGCTTGTTTGTCAGATGGTTGTGTCCGCCGATGCTGTTACTAACCTATGGAATGTCTGGGGTTCTCGTCATCCAAGGTGGGAGCCTCACTCACTGCCTGACACTGCAGTGCCCAGAGAGGTAATAATGAGGGTGATGTTTACCACCCCTGGGGTTTCGACCGTCTCCTTCGTTGTCAGGCTCTCCTGGTGGCAGGGGGCAGCCCCGGAACCCTCCTGGCTGAGGCGCTTAGCTGGCAGCGGTTGGAAGCAAGCGTGTGTGTCAGCTAAGCTGGGAGACTGGGATGCGCAGCCCAGTCAGGGAAGGGGGCAGGGAAATGCCTGCCTGAGAGCGGAAGGGGAAGAAGCTGCAGGGAGGTGAAAGAACCTGTGGTTTTTCAGAAATACAGAAGAAAAATGATGGAAAAGGAGAGAGAGAAAAAAACAAAAAAAAACGAGAAAAGGCAAGGATGAGAGGAGATGGATAGGGTCAAGAATGACATGCTCTGGAATACGCTATTCTAAGCCTGGCCCTCGTTTTTGTTTGACCAGCGAAAGCTGATTTAGTCTCTCTGTGGCATTTACCTTCACCCCGAAGAGACAGTCTTGCCCCTGGCGTGTGTTTGGACAGTGTAGGGCAGCCCCCTGCCAAAGCTGGTGTTCATCGTCTAATGCCTACTGCGTGGTGGTTTATCAATAAACGATCGTAATTTAAAATAATTTAATCCTCTGTCTCCAGCGAGGCTGCCACAGAAGTTACTGATGTGTGTGCGGGTGGTGCGGCATTTAAAGCTGAAGAATGCAGTTATCCTAAAAACGGGAGGGGAGAGGTGGAAGGGACCATGGACAGGGTCAGCGCCAGAACTGAAGGAAGGAGAAGAAACGAATCGTACGGGCAATAAGTCAGGGCCATACGGACGCGGATGCTGGGGTGGGCGCAGAGAAGGATGTGGCGGGAAAAAAGGACCCGAACCTCGCTTTACTCATTTCTTCCCACTCGTAGAATTGCTACATCCACTCCCTACTGAAAAGAGGGTGAACATGTGAGTAGCTGTCACTTGGAGGAGGAAATAAATCCTCCTTATTTTGTCTCCATCATCTTATTCTGTCAGACCGACCTAAGAGTACTCTTCAAACTGCCCACAATAACTTTAGGTAAAAATGCAGGCTTGGGATCAAACGATTTTAGGTTGATGTATTTGGCATGAATTTTAAAGAATATAATAAATTGACACCTTTTCTTATTTCAATGAGAAGAAAGAAAAATCCACACATTTGCTAAGCTGATTTCAAAAAATGGCGTTTATATAATAATTATGGGTATCTTATTTCAGTCTTTTTAAAAGAAGCCTATAATTGAAATGATAGATGTAATATTTGCAAATAGTATCACGCTTACTAATATAGTAATAAGAGCCCTTTTCTCATTTAGTTTGTGACTTCTCCCTAGTTGAGCTTTTTAAAACAAGTCTTTTTCTTAAAATTTTCTGATTAAAAATGCATTTTCATGCTACAGTACAGAGTGACAACTAGTAGGTAGTTAATCTAGCCTAACAATTAAGTCACAGATTCAGATACCACGCAAATAAGAAAGGAATAAAAAGCGAAGAGTGAATATATGTAAATTCAAATATAAGCATGGCGAGGTGAGTTAGTGATTCTCTTAGTTTGCGGTCTTCAAGGCATAAGTGATAAACGAGAGAGAATTAGTTGTCCTAGTTGCAGTGCCAGTAACGAGGACAGGAACCATTGCTGAAAGTGGCCAATTGTGCTATTTTGATGTGAGAAACTCCCAAACAGGGATCAGTCCCCCACCCCCACCCCCGCCGCCGAATCAGCGTTCATGCCCTGCTGTGCTGAACAGGGTTTGGTCTTACTGAGAAGATGTCCTCAGTCCCACTGGGGCAGGTGTGTCCAAGCGGTCTCTGACCGGTCCTGCTGTTCGGCAGCACTTCTCACCTTGTAAAGTTGGAGCAGGTGCTTCACTCGGGGTTAGTGGTTTCAACACAAAGGCCAAACATCATTGGAAAAACCAGAAGCTGGATCCAAGTGACAATGACAAGTGCACAGAACTCGAAAGGAAGAAAAGAGAAGCCTGAGAGTAAATGGAGTCTGTTTGTAGGACTCTCGCAAGAGACAATGAATCATCAAAGAGGTTCCAGAGTTACAACTGAGAAGTATTTATGGCGATCAGTGGTGCAAAGGGCTAATAATACAAACATAATAAAGAAGAGAAAGGAGAGCATACCAGAGATAAAGGAGGCCTCGGTTAAATGAATAGGGAGATAAGCTTAATGATTATGCTCAAATGACTGAGCCATTGATGGCAAAATGGCTGAGCTTCTGAACTGCTTTTTAAAACTGGCCTTTAAGAAGACAAATAAGGATAATTAAACAGTAATGAAGACCTGTTTCATTAAAAAAAGAAGAAAACAGATAAATAGGCAAGGTCTTGGCTGGTGCGTTAACCGGTGTTAATGGAAGTAGTAATGAATTCATCATTATATGGAAGCTTTGGAAAGCATGAAGAATAATCAGACAGACAGACAGACAGACTGACTGACACTGGAGTAAAGGATGAATATCCAATTCTAAGTTGTCCAGAGCATTGTTGGCAGAGATGTCACAGATAATCAAAGCACAGATTCATTTTAATCTTTTTATTTTAGCCGCTTTTCCAGAATCCTTACCCCAGGAGACTGTTTATCGTAGCCGCTAATAAAAGTCCAAACTGAGCTTTCTCCCTTCTTCCTGCCCGATCCGTGATCCAGTGTTGCTGATGTATAGTAAAAATAACGGTTTAAGAGAGTATTGTCCTGTACCTTTCACAGAACAAGAGCCCTTGAGTAATTTCTAAATAGAATTCATTTTAAACCTGTCCCAACCAAGCACAGTACCCACCCACAGTAAGTATTCCATAGGCAGTTGTTGAATAAATAAATGGACTAGGAAAACTGCATTGCTAACAGAACATTTGGAGGGTAAATATATGACCATCTAAGGGATATTAGGGCTGTGGGCCACCAACAGCCTAGATCTGTACAACTTTTTGTTAGACCAGTGTAATAGATTTTTTTTGAAAATCTGAAAACAAGGGAGCAAAAAGGATTCACTCAATATATTATTATTTTTAAATACATCCAGATGTTAACGGCAGAATTGATACCAGGTCTCATGAAATCTAGTTCAGAAAAAGAATTGAAATTGACTCGAATGTGTCAGATTGATTGAAAATTGCCTGAAGGACTGAGAGTGTAATGACAAATGGCAATGCACTGGGCGTAGAGGAGGGTAGGACTCTATCTTCAGAGTGGTCTTATTTAACATCTTCATTAATTATCTAGGAAAAGATGTAAACCGTACAGTCGTTATACTTGTAGAAGAAGCTAAATAAAGGTGTTTTCAAGCCCCGGGTGAGGCAGAGGACAATGCAAAGGGAACTTACATGCTGGAGACCAGAATGACGTTAATAACGTGATCGAAATCAGCGAATGTCTTGGCAGCGTTTACTGTCTGCAGAGCACAGTCCAGGCACTGGAAGGGATTAAAGGATGAGTTCAAGATGCAGCAGCAGATGATGGAAACGACTAGCTCTACTGTGAGGGAGAATGAAGGAAGCTCTGCGTTCGAGGTACAAGTAGTGGCAGCAAAGAAGGAGTGATAAAATGCGATGGAGAACACTCGGGACTGCAAGTTCAGGTTGTTACACCGTGACAGAAACAGCCGGAGCAGGAAGCATTTCGGGGAAGTGACTAGGTCAAGGCTAACAGCATGCGCAGCCAAGAAGCAACAAGGCATTTGTTGAAGCACATCGTCTGAGCCACAGTTTATGGAGTTGGGGATATTGGGCTCATCTATGCAAACTCACCTCTCAATGAGATCTTTTTAAAATTACTCTTGTCTTTCTCGTGTTAAGGTAAATGATTAAATGCTGTTCTTAGTTTAGTTTTTTCGTTATACTCTGAGGATCGATTCTATAGAAATAAGTATGTAAGAAAGTAGTGCACCTAAAGATGTTCGTTAGAGGATTATTTATAATATTAAACCAATGGCAACACCCTGATATCTCGTAGTTGGAGAAAATTTAAATAAAGTTTACTGTCTCCCCTTGATGAGATATTCTCCAGTCATTAATGGGCATTTATGAAGAATTGGAACAGGAAAACATTTATATTTTCATGTTAGGTGAGAAAAGTAGGATGCAAAATTTACCATCAAGAATGATTAAAAGCCAAAAGATAGTGTATTTTCAGAAATATATTTTGAGGTAGAGGAAAAGAAGATGCTAGAAAATACAATATTTGTTCAGCCTGACCGGTTAATTTGTTCAGTGTTTATTCCTGTCTCTAAAGGTTTTTATTTGCATTTTAATGTTTTGATGAGCCTCTAGTAAATACTTAGGGAAAGTATAATGATTTAGCTATGTGGTCATTTTCTTTGGAAAAAAAAATTCATTTCCTAATTATTGAGGGATATTAGCTGTCTGAAGATAGGTGTGTATTAAGCCCAAATTTCTATTAAGTAGAAATTTGGCTCTTGATCTCATAATAAAGGTGTAACCCAATGGGTAAAAGACAAGGATATACCTTATGGCCACTGTGATAAAGGAGGCTCTGAACACACACACACACACACACACACACACACACACACACACGCACACAGCCTCAAAATTAAACCCAATTTCTCCTAAGGACTGAGAATCCACCAGCGGGTGCGATTATAAATGTCACATGCATAGGTGAACAGGGATACCAGGCTCATTTTATTTAGTATTTTTCTGACAGTAGTGGAGGGTGCGGAGTGAGAAGCACACTTGTAAAGGAAGTTGGAGCAGAAACAGCAGAACTAGAGCTGACGGACTAGTCTTCCAAAATCTCCCTGAAGCCATGTTGGCATCATGACTGTGGTTCTGTTTTATTCTCATTCTCTCTGTTCCACGTCGCCCAGGAAGTACTCTTCCCCATAATCTCACTTCCTTTCCTGGCTTCAGTCTTAGGAGAACTGAACCATATACCCAAGTGTGTATCTGGCCATTTCTAGAGCAGTTTTTTTCAGAGTATTTCGCTAATCATATAACTCTTTTCATTAGGATAAGAAAATCCTTCCATATTCTTATCAACATATTTTATCCTGAAAATTGTCAAACGTATACAGAAGCAGAGAGAACCCTGTATCGATGTCTCCTATACCATCATTCAGATTGAACAGTTATCAAGATTTTGCCGCACCGGCATTTCTAGAGCAGTTTTTTTCAGAGTATTTCGCTAATCATATAACTCTTTTCATTAGGATAAGAAAATCCTTCCATATTCTTATCAACATATTTTATCCTGAAAATTGTCAAACGTATACAGAAGCAGAGAGAACCCTGTATCGATGTCTCCTATACCATCATTCAGATTGAACAGTTATCAAGATTTTGCCGCACCGGCTTCATCTAACCCCTCCTATTTCATTTTTTTTTTTTTTTATCAAAGTAACATTCCCAGATATCATGTCATTTCACCCTTATTTACTAAAGAAGCATCTCTAAAAACTATGGACATTTCTTACATAATCATAATGCTATTAGCAGACCCAACAAAATTAACAATAACCCCTGGATATCATCTAGTACCCAGTCCATAATGAAATTTCCTCGATTCTCTCCAAAAAGCCTTTTCCAGGTCAGTTTGTGCGGATCAGGATAGAGACAAAATCTATGCATTATGTTGGTTGTTACGGCCACTGAGTCTTTTTAATCTCAGTCTCTGCTACCCCACTAACATGTTAAAGACCATTATTTAGTGACTTAGAAACATAATTATCAAGCGGGTACTCTCAGGAAGGAATTGGAGTGACAAGGTTGAAGACAGTTAACTTAGCCCATTTTAATTTCCATGGGAAGTTTTCCAGAATACTTGAGAAAGTTCTCTGCCTTTTGGTATTGAGCATTTATTTGGGAAGGCGATGTCACAGCCTCCTTAGATACATTGAACAGACAGAATGTGTTTTCTTGTATTTAACCTGTATCTGTCATGATATAACTCAGGCCTTTCCCCCTTGATCTACTTCAGTAGAACCAAGAGGTGAGAAATTTCTATTTCTCTGGTTACACCATAGAGTTCATATAATTCCACACTGTGTCCCTCAACGATTTATATATTTTTATACCTGTGGTTCTACCATTTTTACAAATTTAAAGAATGATTAAGACACAGACTTCTGGATTCGCATCTCAACTCTGCCATTTACAGAGTGGTGTGTGACCTTGGCAAGCCACTTATCCTCTCTGCACCTCGGTTTCCACATCTGCAACACTGGGATAATGACGGTTCCTATCTTATAGGGCTGTCGTTAAGATTAGCACATACACACCTTGCTTAAAGTAATATCTGTCACATGCTAGGCACTTATATAAGTGTTAGTTATTGCTGTTAAATGTCCTCGCTATAAAAACAAGCAAGTAAAAATCCCAACCTCAACTTGTATTTGGATAACGTATAGTTTTTTTTTTTTTTTAATTGTTTTAAGGGAGAAAAACACGTAAATAAAAGTAAAGGTGAATAATTTTGTGAAACTGTGTAAAAGTCATATTTTCAGTATTAGGAACAATCCTCCAGATTGTGATAATTCCCCCCCACCCCCCCAAAAAAGTTGAAATGTCAGGATTAACAGCATTTCAAATGAAATCAGCTGAGAAAAGTAGCCTAAGAATGTAGGCCTAAAGAATCAGTTGTAAGAGTTTGCTTCATTTCTGTGTTTGGAGTGAATAATGTTTATTAAACGTGCATATTTAAATGAAAAAGCACAAGAAACTATTTTAAAAGTCATGTCTGAATACCAGCAAATGTTTCAAAGAACAAATGCAAGCTTGTTCTGACAATTCCCTACAAATTCTCTCCCTCCATTTATCCCCACAAAACAGACTTCGCAATATTAGTGCTCAGCCTGGGCCTAAAGGACCGAATTGGAGGGTGAAAAAGAGCCCATTGTCTGGGCCTCTCCTGCCTGATGGGCGGTGCTTGGAGGTGTGGGCTTCACAGGAGCCCGGCTGCCACACGAGTGACCACGGCTACGTAAGCAGACGAGTTAAAGATGCTCTTAGAACTGTGTGGCTGGACAGAGCCTGTGGCTGTCGTGTAGTCCAGCTTCCTCAGGAAACTGAAGTCCACGAAGTTCAGTGACTTCCCGAGTCACACAGAAAGGAAAGATGGCAACTCGGTTTGCTCTCCTTGGGTCCAGAGTTCTTACCTTCATTCTGCACAAGATATTTATAGGGCTCAAGTTAAAAGGATTCTATGGCTAAAGGCTCGAGAAACCCTGGGTTACATATTAGACAGGTGTCTTTCCTGAAAGACTTCTCAGAGCCTTCAATATCTTAAAAGGGGGGTTCTCATGCAGCATTTCCCAGATTTATTTGACCACAGAACCCCTTTTTTAATTGAATGCGCTTTGGGAAAAAGCTGCCATGTGCAGTCCTTTACTTCAATAGAGCACACGAGACGAGAACTGAGGGAGAAAGTAATAGCATAATCTCATATTATTTATAATGGCCATCTTGACCTGTATTTGAACTAGGGTTATACATTCTTCTATTGAGTTAGTAGTGGCAGATGAAGACAGGAAGGGAAAGGTAAAAATTGATTAAACGGCTTATTTAGTGGGAAGAACTGAAAAAGAAATGGGCATATTTTATTGTCTGTTCTCAATTCCTTGAATTGTATAAAGAAGAGATGAATTTCTCTTCTGACGATGCCTCTTGTCCCGTTGCTTTCTCCCTGGCCTACACAAATTTAGCTATTTCTAGAACCACGGTAATCCATTGTTCTTCGCTAGGCATCTTATTGATCTTCTATGTTATTAATATTCACTTTTGGCTGCCAGATTAGCTCTAATGAACCATTTATGTTTATTTTTAGCACGCTGAAAAAGTTGGGATGTATTATCCAGATTGCATTCTGCTGTGCAGGAATTGTATCTACGAGAAATTTGAAATGTCTCCTTTTCCCTCTTTTCCTGTTTTTCCCACTTGACTTTTAGCCCCGACTAGAAATAAAGGCAGCTCCCAACTAATGAACAGGTTGTTTCAGTAGTTTTAGGAGGACTTAGAATTTGTGTTCCCATAAAAACAATGTTCCTAGGCTAGCCCAGTAAAAATTATTTAATGCACAGTGATTAAAAATGCACACACACAATAGAAAGGAAGCGGTTTTATTTCAAACACAGTAAAAGTATATTTACCAGCGTTTTAAACAGTTACTCTTCTCTCCTACTGGAATCAGGAGCTCGCTTGAGTCTGGAGGCTGCACAGTGTAGGGTTGGACAGAGAACTCCGGAGCCAGACAGCCGAGGTCAGTGCTCCATCTCTGCCACACGCTCTGCCCCTCTTGGACTGTTTAACTTTTCAGTGACCCTGTTTTTTACATCTCTAAGTTTTTACATCTATCTCAGCACATAGAAAAGTGCTAAATAACTGTTGGCTATCAGTACGATACTGACGCTGATGATGGAGGTGGATCTGGTAGGAGCCGTGGGGTTGGGGAGAGGGCGCAGGACAAACCAGATTGAATAGAAGTGTGGGGACCCGTGACGCTAGGATGTAGGTGGGAGGAGTGATTTTAGGAAAGTTAAACTGGTCAAAGAAAAGAAAGAAGGAAGAAAGGCTCCTAATATAGTTGTCACCTGGAGTAGGATTAGGAAAAGAGGAATCAGGGAAGAGAAACTCTTGGGTTATTTTTTTAAAAAATGAGGAAAAAATTAGGAAAGGAATGTAGGTACATAGTTTTGCCGTTTTTCAGTTTTGAGACCAAGTCTTAATTCCTTAACTACTTTGAAACTCAGTTTTCCCATTTTACAAGCTGGAAATAATAGTATTAACCTCGCAGGACTGTATAAAGACTAGAGTGACGTATATGAAATGCCCGGTACCTGTGGGACCGTCAGTGGCAGTCGTTCTTATGTAAAGGTTATGTTGCTACAGTACTTCCTGCAGATCATTCTTTTTTCCATCCCTCGTTAATCTTTTGCATAAGCAATCTCTGCTCACTTTCGAAGAATAGAAAATGAAAAAGAATTAAGTAATGTGTCTAAGATCACACAGGTACCAAGTGGTTAAACTGGGATTCGAAGCTTGCAAGTGTAACTCGAAGCCCGTGCTCTTAAACAACGCACAAATTTGTAAATCCCAATGGTGATAGTGTTGTTTTATTTCTTAATGCTGTACAGACAGGAAGAAAAACAGCCTCTGTTTTCCAGACGCTGTCTGTTCTCATCTCTACGTATCTGTACTTTCAAAATGAAAAGGTGACCTACGGCTTTGCTTTCTGTGCATCAGATCTTGTCCAGGAAGCACGTGGTTAGCCTCTGTTTCACCACAGGTCCCTGCAACTATCTGAGGATGGAATTTTGCCTTGTCACCTGACCCACGCCTCAACTTAGGTAAATTTATGAGAGTGAGCCAATTTTTCCAGAAAAGCTACTCTACAGAAAGGTTTTTTTTTTTTCTCTCTCTGTCCACTTTTTATTCGTATTTGATCTCCTGCATGGTGTTTGGCCCTCTTTGCAAGTTTTGCAATTTCACTGTCTAACAAGCAGCATCTGATATGATAGGAGTTTGAAGAAAACCCTTCACCCTTCTTTGTGCTCAAGTAAATATTGTCAGCTTCCTTTTGCCTCCCGAGAAACAGGCTCCTACCCACTGTTCCATACAAGACAACAAACGTGCTAACCCTAAACAAAGAGAGTTCGGTTCCAAAGCCGATTTCTTTTCTCTTTATTCTGTAAAAAACTTGTACACTGTTCACTCAATATCAAACTGTTTGAAGCCATTATACACAAACCTGGAACTATGTGCTTTATATAAAACCCCTAGATTAGCAAATTCCTCAACTGACCAAATGCACGGGCAAAATCAGTCACCAACAAGATTTCACGGTACAATTATTTTATGTGTCTCTGAAAATATTTTAAATATTAAAATAATATTTTAAACATAGCTACTGTTTTTTCCTATGCTTTCGATCGTCTCCAAGATTTCTCCCCACCCCCACCTTGGAAAAGGACACGGCTCCTGTTTGCATTAGAGCATTTACGTAGGCTTGTCTTTCCTGGAGAAATATGGCAGCAGCTGAGATGCACAGGCCTTGTTAATACTTAACACTGAATAAACAGGGCAGGTAATGACCACGGTTCACACATCCGAATGCAGTGCAGCAGCGCAGTTGACAGAGGTCGGGAGGAAAGACACGGTGCTGCTGTTTGGGGTGGGAAGAGCCTTCTGAAATGAGTCGGAGAAACAAGGACAGGCACGCGTCCCGTGTAAGGCCTGTGTCCCCGGGAGCACTGCCGAGCTCTCCCAGAACTGGTATTTAAAGGTGGGCAGTCTCAAAACTGAGAAAGATGGAAGCTTCGTGACAGACTTCACTACCAGGAAGTCCTCACTTTCGAGTACCCAGGCCTTTAATATTTCTTCAGGAAAATGAAGCAGTCAGATGAACTTACCTAAATATTAGGCAGCCTTTTAGGCCAGCTTCGCCCCAAACACCACCCCTAGCTGCCGGTTGCACACTGAAGTCACGTGATATATCTTCTCAAGGACCTTGTGGTATTTAGAGAAAAGGACTTTTGGTACTTCCACGAGTGGCTCACAGGAGATACCTATTAGGTTGGGTGTGGTTTTCAGGAAAGGTGTTTAAGCTTCTCGATTGTATAGCAGTAGAAGGACAAAGCCTGAAATAGATTTGGGGCCTCTCCAGGGAGCCTCCTCATGCTGTTGACCAGTTTCACCAGCAGGAACCAGTCATCTGGGCGAACAAGGTGTTGCCCATCTTTCAATACCAGAATCTATTTGTTCATTTATTCTCATTCTTTCATCACTTGTAGATATTTGTTGAGCATCTGCTATGGATCAAGCCATTTTCTCAATGGTGGATGAAACAGTGAACAAAACATTGTCCCAGCCTCAAAAGAGCTTTAGGTCCAGTGGGGGAAGACGGACAAGGAAAGAGGTGATTACAGTATAGTGAAATAATTATAGGATACATAAGCTGTGCTTCACCCAGCCTTCTGAGGGATCTGAAGATTTCACCAAAAAAAGTATCTTTAAGGCCTGAAGATTTAGTAGGATATAGTCAAAGTGGTAGGTGGGAGAGTGTCCAAGACTGAGAGAATATACCAGATCCCTAGAAAAGAACACACTGAAAGTGTTTTGCGTGGCTGGGGAGTAGAGTTCAAGAATAACCTAGAGATCAGTCAACAGAAAACAATTGGAGTCTACGGCCATGCCACCCTGAACAAGCCAGATCCTGTCTGATCTCGGAAGCTAAGCAGGGTCGGGCCTGGTTAGTACTTGGATGGGAGGCCACGTAGGAAGACCAGGAGCTGTAGGCGTAAAAAATAAAAAATAAGGGATGGTAAGCTGACAAGGTTCTTGCAATCCGTGAGGTCAACCAAGGGTTGCTTCGCAAAAAAAAAAAAAGAAAGAAAGAAAACAATTGGAACTCAACTTGATCAAGAGGTTGAGGTTTAAACAATAATTTGGAAGAGAAAAAAAAAGTGTTCTCCAATTACCAATTTTTCACATATTAGCAATGTGAATTGAGAGGTTTTGTAAGAATTAACCTATCTTTAATTTTTTTTATTTTTCAGGTGTTTTTGTCTTTTTTATTTCTAGTTTCTCGTTAGTCAGTTATTATTGTTCTTTGTTAATTACAATCATGAAAAATTGAGAAAACACACAGATGCCCAACATTAGTTACAAAAATTATAATAAATTAAAAAATACTATGTATGGTATGGAGGAAAATGATTTAAAAATTAAACTGTGCAACTCTTCATTTTTCGAGCCATTTTTTAAAGTTATTAAAACATGAGTAGCACAGACCATTTCTAATTCATCTTGCCGCCTCCCTCAGCATCAAGCGGTACCTGAAAATGTTTGTGGACGCATTAATGAATGAATGGGAATGACTAAGCATTCCTTTTTATAACTATACCTACCCCCGACCCGCTTTTTAACCCTGGCAGCCCATTTCTATAATTGTCATTTCAAGAATGATGTATAAATGGAATCATGCACTATGTAACCTTTTGGGACTGGCTTTTATTAGTCCACATAATTCTCTACAGAATTGCCCAAATGTCAATAGTCTATTCCTTTTTATTGCCGAGTAGTATTCCTTGAGTATGGCTATAACATAGATTTTTTTAACCGTTCATCCACTAGATTTTTTCCAGATTATGAATAAAGCTACGATGAATAATCATAAACAGGTTTTTCTGTGGACATAATTTTCATTTCTCTGAGATAAATGCCCAGAAGTACAATTGCTTGATTGCATGTTTAATTTTTTTTTTTTAAGATATTGCTGTTTTCCGTAGCAGCTGTACTATTGTGCCTTCCCATCAGCGATGTATGAATGGTCTTGTTTCCCTGTATCTTTGCAACCTGTGTTTTGAGAATCCTTTAAACAGTCTAGATACAAGTTCTGTATTAGCTAGGTGCTTTGTAAATATTTTCTCCCAATCTGTAATTTGTCTTTTCATCCTCTTAAGAGAGTCTTTCACAGGACAAAAGTTTTTTTTAGTTTGGTGTGCTTCAATTTATCAATATTTTTCTTTATTCGTTGTGCTTTTGGTGTAAAGTTCTAGAACTCTGCCTAGCTCTAGATCCCAAAGATTTTCTCTTCTTGTTTTCTAAGATTATTTTTATTGTTTTACATTTATGTTAAATCTGTGATCCATTTTGAGTTAATTTTTGAATAAGGTGTGACCTTTAGATCAAAGTCTTTTTTTTTCTTGATCTATGAATATTTAATTGCTCCAGCCTATTTGTTGGAAAGGTTACCCTTCCTCCATGAAATTGCAGCAACAAAAAGTTAATTCACACAAATTATACTCTGTGATAACCCACTGTGTCACTCAACAATGCGACATTTCTTGTCATTACATACCCTTCTGTATTATCATCTAGACTCAAAGCACAGTGAGGGCAGGTATCAGTTTTTTGTTTGTTTCCTACAAATGAGGCACTCAGTACTTATTGAATGACCGAATAATTTCTGATGGCAAATAGTAGTCCGTTGCTTGGATGCACCATCATTTATTTAAAGTTTCTTATTGTCAGGTATTTAGGCTGATCTTAGTTTTTATGATGATAGACATGTAGCTAAATCTTTGTACTCTCTTCCTGCTTTGATGAGTCATCTCATTTCAAGTTAAGTTATGTCGGCATTAGATGTTTGGGCATCCCTATTTTTTTTAAATCCTTTATAGTGCCTTGTCATTCTAATTACTCTAGTCTATGGTCGTTTGGTTGCATATGTATGTCAAGCTGCTTAACAAATGAGCATATGGCCTTACTTTACTGTTCTACTGTAGTATTGGGAAGTTGGAACAGTGTTAGATGGTGAACTTTTTAGCAGAATTGAGACAGAAGTTGACCAGGGATATTTAAAAGCTGTAACTAAAATTTATAAGACTAATTTAGCAGAAGATCATAGAAAGGTGGTTGCGAATCGTGTGCCTCTACAGTGCTGCTCTCGCAGAGATTGGCTTTGCCCATCAAATGAAGGAAGAAGCCTCATCGCCTCCTGGAGTGTTAGAACAGTGGGCGTAGTGGGATCTACACAACATTCCTGTCAGAGAGGCTAGAGTCCCAGCACCATGTTACCATACACTTACTATCTGTGATTGTCAAGAAAAGCTCTCTTTTGGGGACTGTGGAGAGGCACATAAATACCAAAAATATAATACTTGCCCTCGAATAACTTGTGCCAGGGCTGGGGAAGTATGACTGAAGCCCTATGGCATTGAGATAAGAGCTCAAGCTCTAGAATGAGGTACATCTGGGTTTAAACCATGCCCTTCCTGGATGTGTGGCTTTGAGCAAGTTATCCGATTTCAAGAAACCCAAGTTTATTCATCTGTAAAATAGAAACAAAGATAATATCTAAGGTTATTTTGAAAAATAAGTGGGAAAATGCACATAAGACTCTTAAAAACAGCTTGGCATGAGGTAGGTATAAATTCTTTCTTAGAAAAAACAACACAAAAATCTGTATGGCATCGTGTCAGAGATAATACAGGATTTTGGAAGACAGATTAATTATGGCTAGTGAGACTAAGGAAGATGTCAGAAAAAAAATAGTCTTAAAGGACATTATAAGTGTTGGACACTATTGGACATTAAAGGACATTGGAATTATAGGGGGCTGAGAAAGAAGGTAAGAAAGATGTTCCAGAGGAAGGAAGGACATGTGCACAGGAAGGAAGAACGGCAAGGTATGATCACGGGGCTGCCGGGGGACCAGGTGGCCAGGGTGAAGACAGACTGAGATACGGTGCCTCTGGTGAGCTAAGCATATGACTCCTTGAATGTTTGTTGAAAATTTTCTGGTAGGGAAGAGTAGAGGGAAAATGATTTTCTATGAATAAAATTGGTATACCTAAGACGTCCATCAGATGCTTTGAACATAACGTGACATTTTAACGTATTTGGACTTGTCTTTTATTTTACAGTTTTTTGTATCGCTCATCATCGGATGCAGTTAGCGTTCTCGCCATGGATAGATGCGATTTACATGGACGCAGTCACGGGGTCTCATTGCCAGGACATTGCTCCATGAGTGAGGAGTGTGAGGGCAGCAACCTGGCACTTAATTTCTGACTTATCAGTGGTGTTTCAGTGCCCCCTGTGGGATGGTGCCAGGGCAGCTGTCTCATTGGGTGTCGACATAACTGGACACTGAGGATGAGGAAGAGAACTAGACCCTGTGCTCAAAAGGCAGGGTAGAGCCCAATCCTGGGACACGACTCACTGGAGAAAAAGGTGCAAATTTTATTTGGCAGCTGAAGGGGTCTCTTGGCTGTTAAACACTTGTCAAGATGGAATTCAGGAATGTTTATTTGGTGGTGAAGTGCAGGAGAGAACAAGGGTGGGAGGCTTACTTGGTGGTGACTTCGGAAATATAGGTGTGAGGTTGTAAGTTCTGGCTTTGGATGGAGAAAAACAGGTGGAAGCAAACAGCTGCAGGCAACATGGAGAAAGAGCTGGTGGACTAGATGGCCGACTATATACCAGAAGCTGGGAAGAGGGAGTGAGCCAAGATAGCCGAGATCTCAAGTCACATTGACCTTCTAGGAATGCCTGTCACCACAGCCTATGACACTCACAATTTATTTATGTCTTCTGGCAAATACCGTGTAATAGATTCTCGTCCATCATTGGAACTAAAGCTTAGATTTCAGAAGCAAAACTTGTTTTCACTACTAAACAGCACCCAATCTCTTATCTCATCGAATCAGCTCCAAAGTAAAGTTTTGGGGGTTGCCAAACTTAAAAGAATTCCATTTTTTGAAACTTTCTATTTTAAGGCCATTCAAGAAAATTTGTCTGATTGAAGAGGTATTAAATAATAGGGAATTGCTTAAAATATCTGTAGGCCTTTTTTTTTTTTGAGATTTACAATACTTCCCTAATATATGTGAAAATTTAATTTAGACCTACTAATTCAGAACTTTTGATAATTGAGGCAGGAAGAAATTCCCATTATAATTCTCCATGAACATGATTTTCCCCTTTTTTTTCAGGAGTGGAAAGTTTAACGTGGGTTGAATAAGAGAATAAATTGTTCACAGCACTTTGGAAAAGTGTTTAATATGCTAATTAAAGCATATTCTCCACATGTGCAGAAACTTGCCGATCTACAAATAGGTTAGATGTATATAGCCAAACCAAAACATAAACAACAACAAAAACCTTCTTGGAATAAAACTAACAAATATCCTTTCTCTGTTTTATAAACAACAGGGCCTATATGTCTCTTACATATTGTTTAATGGAATCATTATTTCATTTGTTGCCCTTATTTCAAATTAGAAAAAGCTTCATATTTTTATCAACTGCACCCCCCTTTCAAAATATTTTGACACTTCTCTTTCGACTGAATCTAAAGGATTTTCCTTATATGAGCAGATCTTATGAAATTGTGGTAGATAAGTGAATATACTCAACAAAGGACATCAAGTTGACACCTTAAGGACTTATGCTTGGCAATGACTTATGTATTATTGATTTAGTTCTAGTAATAATGTACTTAAAAACAAACAGCAGCTCTTTAAATAAAAATTTTAAGTTCTGATTTTTAAATGGTTCAGACTGGTCTTCTTTCTATAAAGAGAAAGAATTAAAGAATGAATATGACTATACTAGCAAAAAGTATATATTTACATTTTCACTTTGAATGAATGCTAACATTTAAAAAACACTTCTACACACACACACAGACACACACACACAATCGGTGGTACAAATTTCTAATCACCTCAGTCAAAACATCTGATTTAAATTTGTTCCTTCTGCTGGATGCCATATATGCCATTTAGAATCAAGTAAAATGGGTCTCTTTTAGAGGGGTCTAGCACTAAGTTCTCAACAGGGGCCTCATGTTTGTAGCTAACAATGATTTTTTTTAAAGTGGAGCGTGTTGGAGAATAAATGACGTTTCTTTGATGCCTGTTCTCTTTATTTAGTATATTCTACTCCACTTTAGTATATGTGAGGGTAAAATGAATGACCTTTTGCACTGGGAAACAAAATTTTAGAATATGGAAGAACCCAATAAAAAAGAAGCACCTGTATCCACACCATCTAGTTGGAAACAGTTTCTGTGGATAACGAAAAGTTCATTAATTTTCTATTGTCTCCAGCCATTTGTTCAGCATATGGTGAGCCCAACCTTAGGATATATAATGTTAGTATGCTAAGATACATTCTATCCTAAATGAGTTTAGCATAAACTGATAAAATTCCCGTGATTCTAGATACATTCCCAAGAACTCAGTACATAGTCGTTGAATGAAGCTTTTGTGCCTGGATGACTGAGAATAGTTTCTTTGACTTAGCTAAGGAGAACTTCTTAAGGAACTGATGTGTGTATTATTAATTATTATTATTATTATCATGATTACATATGTTACAGCTGAGTAACAGAATTGGCTAACGTAAAGATTCTTAACCATTGAGCAGCTTGGTTAATTGAAGACAAAAACATTTTCTAGGAAAAGCTCTTTCGCTAACCAGAATAAGAGGCCGAAGAAAGAGGTGGGAGAGCACCTTCTCCACTGACCTGTGGCGTGGACTCAGGGTGCTGCACTGAGGGTCGGGATGGGGGGCTTAGCGAAAGCTTGTTCCCAGAGAAGGCGAGGCCGCTCATGCTGCAGCACGAAGCCCGAAGGCGCCTGGCGGACGTTGGTCCCTGACTTTGACCCTTCCCGGTGTCTTCCTGGCAGTTACCAGTCAGTGAACCCAAATTTTAGTCACCGAAATGCGCACTGTATGTGAACAACAGGCACAGGGCGGCGTTTCATGTCGGCGTTTGTTACTGTCAGACTTCAGCCCGTAGAAGCCAGTGAGTGTCTGGACCGTGGTGACAGTCCACACGCTGTTGTGGGTGTCTGTCGTAGCATTACAGTAAGAACCGACTCCCAGGAATTAACTGTACCTTCAAGTCACAGTTCAAAGGGTATTAGAATTTTAAGGTATCAGTTTTTAATCTTCAAAAACCTCGAGATTAAGCTAAATATGCAAACGATAATTAATGAACAGTTTCACAGTCCCTTTCCTGCCAGATCAATGGATAAAGCATTTTTGCCATGAGAAAATAGACAGGTGGATCTACATCTCCGTGAAGGCTGACAGGTTGGGGGCTGCCAGAAATGTCTGTTCTGTCGCAGAGTCAATCGAGTTTCTGGTTAGTGTGAGTGTGAGTGTGTGTGTGTGTGTGTGTGTGTGTGTAAGGGGCGTTAACATATAGATTCATCTGTTTTTTTTTTTTCCATTCTCATAAATTGTGTTTATTCGAGTAAGACACATCGAGATTATCTGGAAGATAAACTATGTATATGCCACATCTGAAAATCAATATAAAGGCAGGCTTTAACCTTGTGAGGGGAAAAAAAACAACAAAGAATAAGGTTTGTCATTCGCCTCTCCATCTCTGATCTGGCCATAGTTTCCCATCATAGTTCCTTCAGGGACCAGTGTCATAAGGGAGTGGTAGGCGGTAAGGTCCCTAATAAACCTTTATTTGAAAAAAATAAAAATGTTTGGTCAGAAAATGTTCTGTCCTCACCATGTGACAAGATTCTAAAAGGTCAGCAACCTGTAAACACCACGCAAAAACATTTTAAAACTATTCTAACTCTGGGACTAGCCTAGGGTAAATATCACAAATATTAATCCTGGACATTTGGAATCTCGTTTCTCAGCCGTCCAAACTGACTTAACACCCAGCAACGCCATTTCTTATTGATGAAAAATTCACTTTCACAGTGGGGCCAAATAAATGACTGAGTTACTGGACTAATGTGGCCGACAGGGCCGTGTCCTTAAAAAGACAGATTTTCCCAGAGGTTTAGTCAAAGAGCAGGGAAGCGGTTTTGAAAGAAAGCCAGTGGCTTCTCCAGAGTGTACGGGAGCCTGGTTAAGACTAGCCGTTTTCCTCCCGGATCTCGGTTATCTGTGGATATAGAGTGATCGGCCTTGCGGTCCAGGGCTGCCCTGGGCTGATGGATGGCTTCGGAATAAAGCCGGTCCTCTCTCCCTCCCTGTTGTTCCAAACAGCTGAATGTAAAACGGGTGAGAAGGCAGAAGTAACGAGCAGAGGAGCCCCTTTCAATGATTCCCCTCCCCCACCCCACTTTTCTCTGGCTCTCTGAGGCTTTCCCCGCGCTGCCCCCAAATGTAATGAAATAAAGAAACATTTCTTGTTCTCTCTTTGCCTCATTTTCCACGTACTTATTATCATTTTAGCTACTAGGAAATGGCACTAGGAAGACTCCCAGGAAGCGAAAGCGGTAATGATTATGATTTCTAAGAAGGACCAGCCCAGTTTTCCTTAGAATTTTTAGCTCTTGACGTGAGTCTAGAAAATTTTTCTCAAGTCGATGATAGAATTTTAGCTCTGGTGAGGTCATTTCACCCTTTATCATATATCTCCCTCCAAAATCTCTTTTAAGTCTTACTTTTCTCTCTACAGAGATTAGTATTCTCTTTAGCGGCAATTTATAAGCACAGCTATTTAAACAAAATGCAGATAAGAGATCCTTATGTGGTTTTTTGTTTTTTGTTTTTTTTTTGGTATATCATTTGCCCCAGCAACACACAGAGCGACAACCTATGTTAGGTGTCAGAGATTCCTTTTCAAAGTTATCACCCATCTCTGAGTCATTTTACCACCAGCGTTATGAAGCGTTTTATTTCTCGGGTATAACCAAGTTTATATTCACTTGTGGACAGCATCTACCTCAAGGGGTTGTTGGGAGGAGGAAGAGAGTTCATATATGCCAAGCGTGTAGAATGGTACCTGGTGCAAGGCAAGCTCTATGTAAGTATTTGCTGTTCTGATTACTCCCTGTTTTATTGTTTTAAGTTGATAGAAGAATATAGAATGTTGATTTCAATTCATCCACAGCTGTGGCTGGATGCAAAGTTGGCCTGGAAATTTGCCCTTTCGAGTTCAGCAGAACTATCGTGGTCGAACGGGAAGACACGGCACCCACTGATTTCTCCACTTTGCTCAGGGGTCTTGAAATATTCCCTAATTCTTGTCCACTGTAATGCCAGGCGCAGGTGGCGGAGATGGGGGTAGGGAGGCTACAGGTCTCTCCTCCTTCCACTCCTCTTCTGCCTGTTGGCACCTCAGAAGTAGGGATGAGGTAGAAGAGTATTTTTTTTAGCACCTCATTGATTCTGATGAAAAAAAAAGTCAGCTTATTCTAGAAAGTCCACTCAAACTTGAAAAAGCCTTGCATAGCCCATGATCTTAAGTGACAGGCTCTAAGCAAAAGACCCCTAAAATTCAAAGTCAAGAAACTAAATAATGATTCTTTACCCACTTGGTGTTTTAAAACTGACCCATGTTTCCCACAAGATGTCTTGGGGTTGAATTATGTCTTTGACACTGTTGGGTGAGATGATTTGAAAGAGATCAGATTTCATCAGGTGAGTGACAAGACTTTAACTCCCTCTGCCATGTATAAAAACCATTAAACAATAAGTTCATTTTACTGCAGTGTTTGACTCTTGCGTGTGTATTAAAGTATTTTTTTCCAAGACCTGTGAGGTAGTCGCATGTCTCCCGTGAATGTTTACGGTGCTCATTATCCAAATTTATCTCCAGGACGTATGTTTTTCCGTTTTCTCTTTCTGATCTCCTTTTGGGAGAACGAAGGGTAGGAGGGAATCAATTTTCCCGACTACATTACCTTTTTTCCAGGTAGAAAAGATGTTTCACTTGTTGTCTGACGGTATTGAAATATTTTTTTCCAATCTGTTGTTATTTAAAAGAACAAAGCCTATTCCTGTCATCATGTATTACCTGGGGTGTTATTAAGTAAGTGCTTTGTGTGTAAACAGACAGTGGTTTTAAAAAGATCTGGACCCGCAGTGATTATTTTTCCAGCATCTTAGTGGGGCTAGTTGGCAGCTGCGTGTTCATTTTTCTCTTTTCCATGTTTTAGTTTTAGGCCTCAGTTCTGAGTTGATTTTTTTTCCTAATGTTTTCTAGGTTAAGGAAGATTTTATACATATTACTTGTGAAATCCCCAATTCTTTTCCTGTCAAGGATGACTAGGAAGCGTGAGTGAATTAATCTATTCTGGATCTTTTAGGGGAGAGAGGAGAGGCGCAATGTTAAAAATTCTACCCCTCTGCATTGCCTTATCACTCAAGCTAAACAGGACCAAGGATGGTGATACCGTCAGCTTA
>NW_006431918.1:1337177-1350916 GCF_000325575.1 Pteropus alecto | reverse complement strand
GGCCGTGTTATATTAGTATTCTGGTATTCTGCGTCGTGTGAATAATCTGACTCTACTCCAGAGTATACGCTCCTTAAAGGCAGCCATGTAATGGCACAGTGTTAGGCAGCAGGTTGCTACTTAACACAAGTAATCAGTGACAATGACAAGTCCTGGGCCTTCTGATTTTAAGTCTAGAATTTCTAACCTACTGTATGGTAGAAGTTGAAGTCATTATTGTCTTCTGACTGTTTACAAAGGTACCATGAAAATAAACTTGATGGGACGTTGATAGGTTACTTGATAGGTTTCTCTTTGCTGTTGTGACCTATTAAAAATCATGATTTGTGCTTTCGGCTTCTACTTCTATGTAAGTTTCTGCACTTCAGGCCTCAGTCAGAATACCTTTTCAGATGTTAAACCATTCCAAATGTAATTACAGCTGACCCTGGAACAAGGTGAAGGTTGGGGCTGGGGAGGAGTGGGCGGAGTGGGATCCCACCTCACCCCACGCAGTTGAAAATCCTCATATAACTTTCGACTCCCCAGAATCTTAACTGCTGATCACCTCTGTTGAGTGGAAGCCTTACGAATAATATAAACAGTCATAACACGTATTTTGTATGTTATATGTATTATATGCTATATCTTTACAATAAAGTAAGAAAAAATTTATTAAGAAAATCATTTGGAAGAGAAAATACATTTACGGTACTGTTCGTATTTATTGAAAAAAACCTGTGTATAAGTGGGCTCATGCAGTTCAAACCTGTGTTGTTCAAGGGGTCAATTGTATAAGTTAAACAGAACAGATTTCAGGTAGAGAAAAAAACAGTAGAGTTCGTGTGAATGATTTTCATCTTTCCATGTTGCTGTGAAAAGGCATTATTATTTTTTGGAAAAGGCTCCCTATATAGATCGACAGTATGTTAGGCCAAGGATATGATTAAATAGGGATTAACTTTTGTGAAGCAAACATGGAGTTCATTATCCAAATAAGTTATAGTACATGGGGCAAAACTCAATGTGGTTTTCAGAGAACCATCTAGATAAAGTAAGAAACACTGGTGAGTTAGTTAATTTGCAAAATAAAACCTTTGATGCATCAAGTCATGCATGTTATATGCATACGTAGACAAGGGAGAGTATTCGTCTGACTTTTTGTCACTTGTAATTTTGACCCGTTTCCTATATGAAGTGATGACTCAGGAGGGGGTCAGCTCAACATTTAGACACAGCCCTGTATCAACTTCAGTGACTTTGACTTGTCACTTTTTTACTTATGAACTCTGAGACCTCTTGGGGGCCTCTTTAAAGCTGTTGGCTTTTTTTTCCCACTGGAATTAGTATACCTGCTCCCTACGTTCCTTAAATGAGTATTATCACAGTGATCAGGATATGTGGGATAACGTTCTCCACGAAAAGACAATTTGGAACATTCAAAGTGGTTTCATTATAAAGAAGAAGCTCTGAAAAAAATGTGTTTTGGCACGGCCCGAACTAATGGTGACTAGAACTGCAGTTGCTCATGGAAACAGTCGGAGTAGTATGTTGTATATTCCATTCTCGTCTGTTTTCTTAGTTTGTTTGAGATTTGGTTTTGTGATCATACATGCATTGCATTCAAAGGAAAAGAAGGCCAAATCTTTTCTTCATTCTTTGTTCTTTTCCCATCGAGGGCATTATTAACACAGCTGGATTATTGAACCAATCTCTGTCCTCCTCCACACTACCATTCTGTTTTTTTTTTTAGGAAGAAAACTCTGAAGCAGAAGTGTAACTGGGATAAAGGTTTGGGTAACCGGCCCAATAGTTGTTTGGTTTTGCTGTAAGTAGAGGGAGACTAGGATATGGTGATTAAAGGACAAGCATTCTGGTCTACTCTTCTGGTTGTTGCACCAATTTGTTACATGATCTCAGAGAAATATGTTTATGTTCCTTTAAGGGCCTGGTATTGATTTTAACGTCACCAACTGTGGTGAGTTTTAGTTGATGTTGGCATAGCTCTTTTTATTCCCAGGTGAATCATGCCATTGAGAGTGCTGTGTTGTTTTGTTTTGTTTTGTTTTGTTTTCCTTCAGGGATAGGGGGATAGAGGTAATGGATCTCCTACTGCTTTGCTGACTCGTTTCGTCTCGTAATTTCAGACGTATAGCAATAAAGAGCCACTGAAAGTAATGAACATTCTTTATTGAGGTAAATGAAGATGACCATGACCGTTTTAATGTGTTAATCAAGTGATTTTGCTGTTTAACATTAACGGCATCTCGGTCGGATGCTTGCTCGAGATTAACTGGAAAACCCAATGTGACTTCCAAGAGGAAGAGCATGCCAGAAAGTAAAATGTAGGTATTTGATTGGATATTTGTAAGGGATATGTGTGTGTGTGTGTGTGTGTGTGTGTGCATGTGTGTGTGTGTATGTGTATATACACATACATATATATATATTTTTTTTTTTAGTTTCAGAGCCTTGTTTTTAATTTTATTTTTTTTACATTTGTTTATATTATTTTGGTAATATGTAAAAATTGCATACATTTTTATTGTGCCCAAACATTCACCAAATTTCCTTGCAAATTTTTTTTATTATTATTATAGTGACTTTGTTTAATGAAAACTAGTAAGTTTCAGGTATACAATTTAGCAGTAAGGCATATACACACACACACACACATATTTTGTGGGTTCACTACCCATAGTTAGATTTCTTTCTGTCACCACATATTTGACCACTATTACCCCATCTACCTCCCCCCTTCCCTCTGGTAACCACTAGTCTATTGTCCATGAGTCTCTGTTTGTTTGTCCTGTTCCTTTGTTACTTTTAGGTTTATATCCCACATAGAAGTGATATCATGTGGTTTTCAACATTTTCTGTCTGGCTTATTTCATTTAGCATGATTATCTCAAGGTCCATCCACACTGTTGCAAATGGCAGTATTTCATCTCTTCTTATGGCTGAGTAATATTCCATTATATATATGTACCATAGCTTCTTTATCAGATCATCTATCGTAGGACACTTCAGTTGCTTCCATGTCCTGGCCACCGTGAATAATGCTGCTATGGATATCGATGTGCAAATATCTTTTTGGATATGGGTTTTTAAGTCTTTGGGGTAAATACCCAGTAGAGGGATTGTGGGAGCATATGGTAGATCAATTCTTAGTTTTTTGAAGAACCTCCATGCTGTTTTCCATAATGGTTATACAAATTTGCATTCCAGGGGAGAGATATATATATATATATTTTGATCCTTAATTATATCCTTCACATTGCATTTAGTGTAGATGTTTGGTGAAACATAGTAGGCAGAAATATCATAAAAACGGGGTAATATTAGCACATATCTCCTCAAAATGTATGTGGTAATCTACTTGTATGAATCAGGGGTCATTTACTGAGTTCCTGCTGTATATCCAGATATGATTTGATTTAAATATTTAATTTATCAATTGTATTCTTATTCCACAGTTTCAAATTGGGCCTTCTTCACTTATTTTATCAGACGTACAGAGATCTGTATAGCATTTGACACTATAAAAACCATATTCAGTGGGATATAAATAATCTGGAGTGCCAAGTTTCTGTGTAGTACCCACAGCATTTAAAAATAAATCCTGGGGCAGGACTTCTGGCTATGGCCAAGTAAGGAGGTCAACAAATCCTGTCTTTAAAAAGGCAAATATAAAGCTGGACAAAATGAAAGTGGACATAATGATGGCAAGGAATTGAGGAAAGCCAGCGGCTCTGTTATCCTGAAGTTGCAGTCATGGTTGGGTAAGGATATTCCTAGACAGGGCTGCCCATACATGCAGCAGACCACTGAGGGCCCAAGCTATCCACACGCTCCTGGCCAGTCCCGAGGCAGAGCACATGCACAGAGGAGATGTGAAAGAGCCCAGTGGAGAGTGAAAGCTGAGACTCACTTGAAAATGACCTGAATTTTGAGTTTACTCATCTACCCACGAACAGATTCATCAGCAGAGAATGAAAGTTGTACTGGCTTGAGGCATTTAATCACAATCTGTCAAGTCATGCCCAAAACATTAAGCTATGCAGACTCGTGATGACACCTGGGAAGCCAGCATTAAAAATAAAAAGAATTTTTTTAAAAAAAGCAGAGAAGAGACACCCAAAAAAGCAGCATGAGACGTTCCTCATGCTGTGGCGGGGAGAGAGATTTTACAGAATTAATCCAGGCAAATTATTACGCAACTAAAGAAACAAAAACAAAACCAACAGCCTTCAGGAGAAAAATATCAGAATCCAGAATTGCTATAATATATCCATTTTTAATATCCATTTTCAGCAAAATAGTATGGGAGATACAAAGAAAGAGACATGTGACCCATACTCAGGAATAAAAACTGTCAGTAGAAACTGAGTTTTCTCAGATATTGGATTTGCAGACAAAGACTTCAAAACATCTACGATAAATATGCTCTACATTACATATTCAACAAGTATAAAAAGACTGAAAGGTGGAGAGAAGGCAAACCAGCTATGAACAAGAACTGAAAGAAACCATATTTAAAGCATCAAAGAAAGTATGACAATAGTGAAGAGTCTCAATAAAAGGCAGAAATCATTTTTTAAAAAGAAAAAGGAACCAAATAGAAATTTAATTGAATTAAAAAATTCACTCAGGGGCCCAATAACAGATTTAAGATGAGAGAAGAAGGAGTCAGTAAACTTGTTAGATCAATGTAAATTATCCAATTTGAAAAACAAACAAACAAAAACCCAAAAAGACTGAAGAAAAATGAACTGAGCCTCAGAGACCTGTGGGACAATATCAAGCATACCAACATATGTATAATGAGAATCCCAGAATGAGAAGAGAGAAAGGGACAGAAAAATGTTTGAAGAAATAATGGCCAAACACTCCCCAGATTTGACGAAAAGCCTAAATATACACATCCAAGAAACACAACTAACCCCATGTAGGATAAATATCTAGACACATGATTGTCGGATTGTTGAAAGAGAAAAAGACAATTTTGAAAGCACCAAGAGAAAAATGACTCAACGTATACAGGGAACATCAGTACATCAGCTGGATGTCTTACTTCTCATTTGAAAAAAACCAGAAGCAGGAAAGCAGTGAAATGACATATTTAAAGTACTGAAAGAAAAAGCAAAGGATGTCAGCTAAGAGCTCTACACCTAGCGAAATTATCTTCCAAAAAAGTGAAGGCAAAATGAAGACATCACTGATTTAAAAGAAAAAAGATGAAAGAATTTGTTGCTAGAATACCTTCCTTACAAGAAATACTAGAGGAACGATTTCAAGCTAAAAAAATAAAAAGTAAATGACACAGATAATTCAAATCTACAAAAAGAAATGAAGAACACTAAAAATGGTAAATGTGTGAGTTAATACATTGACTCCATAAATATATTTTAAAAAATTTTATACCATCTTCAAAAGACAAAACAATGATATGAAGCAACAATTATAAATCTACACTGTTGAGTTTGTAGCACATACAGATGTAACATATATGACAATAACAGCACACGGGAGGTGGGAGGGAGAAGGTATATTGGACCAGTTTCTATATTTTACTGGAATTGAGTTAGTATTAATCTATAATAGTGATAAGTGAAGGTGCATAGTATAACCCCTAAATAAACTACTAAGACATTAACTCAGTAAATATAGTGAAAAGGATTTAAAACAAAGGAATTAAACTGGCACACTAGAAAATTACATTTAACACAAAGGAAGGCAGTAAAGGAGGAACAGAGAAACAGAAAAAAGACAGATGTAGAAAAATATCAATATGGTTTTATAAATCTAACTATATCAATAATACGTTTAATTTGAATGATCTGAATACTTCGATCAAAAGGTAGAGATTGTCACAGGATTAAAAAAGCGAAACTCAAACTATATGCTGTTCATAGGAAAATACCTAAGATTCAAAACATAAACAGAATAGAAGTAAAAGGATGGAAAATGATGTAATCTGAAAACACTATTAACATCGACAAAATATATTTGAAGAATTATTACTAGAGACAAAGAGGGATGTTTCATGATTAAAAGGCCAATGCATCAGGAATATATAACAATTATATACATGCATCAAAACACGGGAAGAATAAACCAACAGAACTGAAAGGAAAAATAGATAATTAAACAATACTAGTTGAAGATTTCGATACCCCCCTCTCACTAATTGACGGGATAAGTAGAAAGCACGCCTTTCTGTAATCAGCAAGGCTATAGAAAATTTGAACAGCACTAGCAACCAACTTAACCCGACATATATAGAACGATCCGCTCAACAACTGCAGAATACACATTCTTTCAAATGTACATGGAATATTCTCTAGAGTAGACTACGAGGCCATAAAGCAAGTCTCAATAAATTAAAAAGGATTCAAATCTGAAATATGTTCTCCAACCACAATATAAAATAGAAATCAATAATAAAAATATTTGAAAATTTAACAACATACTTCTAAATAACCCATGAGTCAAAAAAGATATTACAAGAAAAATTTGAGGATATTTTGAACTGAATAATGAAAATACGACATATTAAAAATTATGGACTGCAGCTAAGCAGTGCTTAGTTGGAAATTTATAGTCTTAATTACTTATATCAGAAAAGAAGAAAGCCCTCAGATAATTTAAGCTTTCACTTTAAGCAATGAGAGGAAGGAAGGAAGGGGAGGAGAGGGAGGGAGGGAGGGAGAGAAGGAAAGCAGGAAGGAAGGAAGGAAGGAAGAAAGGAAGGAAGGAAGGAAGGAAGGAAGGAAGGACAGACGGACAAAAGGGAGGGTAAGGGAGGGAGGAAGGAAAGAAGGAAGGAAGGAAGGGACAGACGGATGAAAGTGAGGGAGGGGGGGAAGGAGGGAGGCTAAACCCAAAGCAAGCAGAAGAAAGAAAATAAAGAGTAGAGCAGAAATCAATCACATAGAAGAGAGACAAACAAAATGAGTGAGGCCAGAAGTTGGTTTTTGAAAGATCAAGAAAATTGACAAATACTTAGCTAGACTAATCAAGAAAAAGACAGATTACCAAAATCAGGAATAAGAGATTGGTCATCATTATTGACCCAACAGAATTTAAAACAGTTATATGGGAATATTATGAACAACGCGATGCCATCAAATTAGATAACTTACATGCAATAATGGAAAGGTTCTCAAAAAACCACACACACTCTAGCTTTGTAGTATGATTTGAAATCGGGATGTGCCATGCTGCCAGCTTTGTTCCTTTTTCTCAGTATTGATCTGGCTCTTCGGGGTCTGTTGTGGCACCATATGAATTTTAGCATTGTTTTTTCAATGTCTGTAAAAAATGCCATAGGAATTTTCATAGAGATTGTATTCAGTCTGGGCAGTTAAATTATTCTTGAAGTAAATGCTTTGTGTGTGTGGCGGGGGGTGGCAGTGGTGTGAAGGGCAGGGGCTAAATGGACAAAGTGATTAAGTTACCAGGCTCATAGGTAGAGCATGAGCATGTTCCCACATTCCCATGCTGTTATCTAATCCTCTAAAGGCCTTGGCCACTGGCTTTCCGGGGAAAAGAGTAGCCTGACAAAAGCGTCTGGGTAGAACGACAACCAAGAACGTATCCTCTTTAACAGAAGGAAGCTTGTCACAAATCACTCGGTGGTACTGGTGGGACAGGAACCAGGCAGAATGTCTGGGTTTCAGAGTGAGTCTTCCTAGCCCCATGACACATGGACATGCGATAACATCCCAGACCGGAGAGGGTTCAGCTGAAAAGTTAGGCGCGGTCAGGGGCAAGCTCGACAAACTTCGCCCAGCTTTTCCTCACGGAGTTTCCATAACAGAGAGAAAGAAGAGGAGAAGGCAGCCAAAGCCGTCGGAGGTGTTTCGTCCGTAAGGGTCAGTCGGGGAGGGCTGATGGTTCAGCTCTTCCCGGAGACCTCCCTGGGGAAGTGCTCCAGAGGCCTCATTATTTCATTAATTCTCTCAGTGCCCTTGCGGCACAGGTACGTTGGCACAGATTATTAGGAACAGTCTTGATAATGGGACACGAGTGAATCCATTCAGAACGTTATTTTATGGGAGGGCAGTGCCTTGGGTGATTCTGGGAGATTTGTGTCCTTGGCCAAGATCCTTGCTTCTCTCCTGTCCAGAGTCCTGCCTCTGGGCTGTGCTCTTGAGGAGGGACAGAGGTCACAAGTCCCAGGGAAGGGGCCGTTCTGTCGACTGGGGCTACTTGCAGTTTAGCAGATCTGCACCTAGCAGCCGGCGAAGGAGCAGATTCAAACAGGGAGCGGTCTTGGATTCTTCTCTGCTGCTCAGTGAGCGGAGCAGGGTGGTTCTCCAGGAATGTGTGGAATTTGAAAATGATCACCCCTGTGTCACAGGGATAAGTTAAGGGCACTTTAGCTCACTTCCCTATCTGAGGATCTGCCTTGTTAGTTGAGAGTTGCTTGTTAGAAGTTTTTAACTCAATTTTTTGAGATAAAACTTATGTGCAACAAATGCACCAATTTTGAATGTGCAATCTGAACTTAGAGAAGTATATATATATTTGTATAACCAGGACTCCACTCAAGATATAGGCTATTTCCACCATTCCACAATGCTCTCTTTGGCCCCTTCCTGTCTATTTTGTGTAAGTTTAAGCCAGGACAACTAAATAGTTGATTTGTAAATGGCAGTTTCATGGAAGCCTCGAATGGGCTTAGACTTTTCTGTTCTCTCCAGCTCATGAAAAGGGAATTTATACTTGTCTGGAAAAAACCGTTAACACACAGCAAAAATAAACCTCAAAAATTAAGTGTGGAACAACTCAATGCCTCTGAGCCGCCCCCCCAGCTTTTGATTACTTGCCATTATAGTTAACCCAAAGGTCTATCGAAGTCGTGATGGTGTGACAGCCCACTGTCTCATAAAACGCTGGCACTGAACAAAAGGGCAACAGAAGACCACCGCCCCCCTCCCCCCAGCCCGCGAGGGTTGGAAATGATGAACGCCGGAAAAGACTCCACACACTCCCAACTCTGTGTTTCTTCCTGAGAACCCCCGTATTGTAAAGGAAGGTGGCTGAGCAGGGCGAAAAGCGATGCCAGACCCCAGAAGGGATGGAGCCGACTTCTGTTTTGACATGCTAGACACGCAGACGGCCCGGCCGCTTTCTCAGCTTCTCATGGACACCGTAAAGGACAGCATTCTGGAGTGGGGCGTTCTGGACATACAGTGACGACACCCGGCCTTCCCACCACAGAACAACACGGCAGAGGGTGACAGCATAACAATGGAACTCTGTGGTGACCGGCGGGGCTCAGCAGCAATAGGCTGGCTGTTTTTCTGCCTTACCACAGCTTCTGTTCAGTCATTTTCTTCGAAGCTGTTTGCTTACATGAAACTGCTGACCAGGATACCTCAAATTATGCCCAAATATTTATAAACAGTCATCCCCATGGGAGGCAGAGAGAGAGAGAGGGAGATTATTGCTTACTTTAAAAAGAACTCTTAACGTAAGGCAGGTGAGTGGCTAATTTATCCATTTATCTGGTTAGCAAGAAGGGGAAGAAGCCTGCTTTCCCCCAATCTGAAGGCTTCACAGTGACTACCTCACACATCACTTCTGACACAGCCTTAAGCCTTTCTATACTGGCAGGTTGGCAACCCTCAGGTTGATAGTGCAGAAGTGCTAAGTGCGTTTGATTGGTTTGATTACTGTCCACGGCGAAATATTCAGGGCAAGCGAACAGCCAATAGCAATCACTTAATCCATCATGGCTGTTTGTTCCTCGTCTCCTGAGACCTATCAGCCACATGCTATCCGACCCCACCAGGCAAATCGCTGACGGCTGCTTTGTGTGTACAGTTCACTGTGTATTTATTGCGCTTACTGCGTTAACCAAAACCACTGGCTTTAGTGAACGGGGAAACACAGGGGAGGTTCTTGCTTTGCAATGTCAAGTTCACTCTCTGGTTAACCTCTTTGGCCTCGTTTTCATGGTGATTTGCGATTCATCGGCATTGGTTTTGTTGCTTTAAAAAGAAAAATGTCGAACGGCATAGTGGTTGTATTAGGAATATTAATTATAAGACTCGAGATAGGTTGATTGGAATAAGATCCTGGAGGGTTGTTTGTAATGCAGATTTTTTAGAAACAAGAAGTGGGAGAATAATGAATAACAACCAGAACTAATCAGTTTTGTGCATGTGTGCGTGTGTGTGTTTAATCCAGTGATAATGACTAAAAGTAGTTATAAAAAGAAGTGGAAATCAGCGGCTACAACCATTTTCTTGGCTTCCTGCCAAGATGTTTTATCATTGGATCTTGGCAAATATGCCTGTCCCTGGTGTACACTAAGGAACTTCGATACTCAACCCAAAGAACTACCACAGAAGGAGGAGGAGGTCAGCCGGGAGGAGAATAAACAAATGACGGTTACGTGTGAGAGCACTCCGATGACAAGGGGTAATACCTTCTGTGACCGAAATCAGAAACAGCACAGTTTGTACTCAGCAGTCTCTAGGGTAAAAAATGAGAGCCACAAGTGGTAGAAAGCATGTGTTGGTCTGCAACTTGGCTGAACCTGCTACTCGGTCCACCCGTGAACTTGGGAAGCCAGCAGGGATGAGGTTGAGACCAGCATGAGGAGCCATCGCAGAGAGAGAGGGAGAGAGAGCTGGTCTGTTTCGTTAGCTTCTCTTTAAGAGCTGATATTCCAAAATTTGTAGAAAGAAATTCTTATAAGGGTCTCAGTGGAGAGCACTTTGTTGCCTCTTTTAGTGTTTGTGTGTGTGTGTGTGTGTGTGTGTGTGTATGTGTGTGTTTTGTGAACACTCCTTGGTATCTGTAGTACACAGTGGAATTACGGCTAGTTCCCTACGGTCTGGAGCTGTGTGTGTGTGTGTGTGTGTGTGTGTGTTTTGTGAACACTCCTTGGTATCTCTAGTACACAGTGGAATTATGGCTAGTTCCCTACGGTCTGGAGTCAATGCGGGATGCGTGCCATGCCTCGTCCCTCCACGAGGCTTTCGGTGAGCACCTACCCACACACGGTGATTTCCGGAGAGCGTACAGTTTTAATCCTCGTACATGTGCATTCCTTATTGAGGCCTCTTAGCTAAATGACATAGACAGCTGGTTTAAATGATTCACTGTTGATCACAGTCCTTTGTAGGTCAAATAAATAGATTAAGCACATCTGAAAGCGCTGACCTTTTATTGTGTGCTATGAGACTTCAATTATTGCAAGAGTATTGGCTTATCCTTTTACTTAGTATCCAACATGGGAGGTACTTTATAATCTGAAGATCTTTGAGACTTTATCTTTCCTTCTCCAGAGCTCTGCTCCCTGGTAAGCTTTCCCTTCTCTAGGGTCCGGTGTTAGAGTCCTCCACTCACGTTCAGTCACTGACATGGAGAACTAAAATAGCAATCAGTAAGTTCAGCTTTGTCGCTGGAAACTTCTAGACCTAGCCTGTGGCATGCTAATCCCTGTCACTCTTCTGCACTTATTAACCACTCAGCAACATTAAACACTATTGATCATTACCTCTCTATAGAAACATCAGTGTTCAAGCTGATCTGAGAGTCTACATACTATTTTGTACATACTAGGATCTTATTTTTATGACATTCTGTAAAAGGCAAAACTAAACAGATAGTAAACAGAACAGTTACCAGGTACTGGAAAGGAAAGGAAGGTTGAATAGGAGATTTTTTTTGGATAGTGAAACTATTTTATATGATTGTAATGATGAATGCATTTGTCAAAAGCTAGTAAACTTTATAGCACAAAGCGTGAGCTTTAATAATATGCAGATTAAAAAATGTATATTTAGGATGTCAGAAGATCCCAGGATAGAATGCAGATTATGACAACATAATCGATTACAAACATATGAAATAACTTTCCTGAAGGGAGAGGGAGGTAAAGGTGCCGACCTGTGTACCTTTAGAAATGAGTGGAGCCTGCAAAGCGAAGGGAAAAGGCGCTGTACGTACGCACTGCACTCAACTAACACGCTTTTCTTCCGTAAAGAATTACGTATTCATAGAGTGACAGTTCTGAAACAACGATAGTGTACGTCAGAACTGAACAGTGAAGGAAATGGATGGCGGATGGTGGGAGGCGGCTTCTCACTGTCGAAGCGGAGCGGGGAGAGGGGACACATCAGCATGATCTCACGCTTAGCTTCATAGAGATACATTTGGGTACAGATAGAAATATTTATAGACGCGCGTGAGTATCCACAGGGGAGTATACACATAGTACACACATATTCCTTTGCCCTGTCAGTTGAGACCTGGAGATGACACCCCGGTAACAATGAACACGCCTAGTGCCCAGATCTGTTTTCTAACACCACAGCTTCTAGGACATAAGTGACGAATCCAATATGGCTGATGTCCGTATAAGAAGAGGAACAAACGCCAGGGATACACACGCACGAAGGGACAACCAACCGTACGAAAAGTCAGCGAGAGGCCGGCTATCTGCAGGCCAAGGGGAGGGACCTCAGGAAAAGCCAGCCCTGCTGGCCCCTGGCTCTTGGACTTCTAGCTTCCGGAAGTGTGAGAAAATAAATTTCTGTTGTTTAAGCCACCCAGTCTGTGGTCTTTTCCTGCAGCAGCCCAGGTAAACTAATACACTATTCTAAAATAAAAGGTTGTTTTAAAAATCCAGCAACACTGGCATCTTTCCATTCCCTACCCAGGACCTTTGCCTGGATTTCTTCTTATCGTTCAGATCTCTCAGCTCAAGGTCACGTACAGAGGAGCCCTCTCTGACGACACCGTTCTCCCTCTGTCGCATTGCCCTGCATGGTGGCCTGCCACTGACGGGGTTTTTCCTCATTTGTTTATTCATTTCTGGCCTGTCTTCCTGCGGTAGAATGTGAGCTCCCTGAGAGGAAGAAGCTCAGCCGATTTGTTTACTGCTGAATCCCCAGCACCAAACACCAGGCCCGGTGCTGGCTGCATAGCAGACACTCGGCAATTATTTGCAGAGCGGATGATGAATCCCCGGAAGTCTGGGGACTCGACTTGGACCACAGATTCACTGCCATCATTAGACTAAAAGCTCCTCCTTCTGAGTTGCTGGGATCTAGAGAGCAGCAGACCACGAAGCGTGTGGCCCACAGTGTTTGATTTTCCATGTTTTCCTGTCTGAGAAGAATGGGTCCACACCAGGAATAGAGGCTGCCGACTTGAGCAGAAGCCCTCACTAGGCCTCAGAGTCTGGGACGAAATCACGTCAAAACAAGGCTGGAGTCCAACAGCCAAAGGCGGTGTGTTTGCAGGCAGGGGGAGGGGGTCTCCAAGGAGGCAGGATGGAGTGTGGCATCTGATTCCAAGAGTAGACACAGTCTCTGCTGTCCCTGGGTATAGAGGTCGTAAAGCCAAAAAGGCCCTTCGAGATGAGGTGAAGAAGGAAGAGCCAGGCTCCAGCCCTAGGAAAAAGGCTGGTAGGAGCCAAGGCCTGCAGACCGCTAGCCGGGGACCCAGGCTGGGCTCAGGCTCCACAGGAAACTGAATGGGTGTGGAGCTGTGTGCCAGAAGTTCTGTGGCAGGCCAGCCCAGCAGACAGTCCAGGGGAACTACACTTTTACTTAGTATCCAACATGGGAGGTACTTTATAATCTGGTGGGGTCGGATAGCATGTGGCTGATAGGCTCAGTGCTCAGCCAGGCCCCGAGTCTCTGCCCACCCTACGTGGGGCATTGGGATAGCGCCAGACTAATCAATGGTGGTTGCTCTAGAAAACTGTTGATCCAGCTGTTGGCACCTGGGCC
>NW_006431918.1:1299021-1337142 GCF_000325575.1 Pteropus alecto | reverse complement strand
AGACGGGGCGGGCAGAGAGGTGGAGGCAGTGGTCCCCACAGAGGGCAGGACTGGCGAGCTTGCTTCTGGGCACAAAATATGAGAAGGCTTGTTTAAGTGAACATGGTGGAGATTTAAGGAGGGGACTGTGAGCCAGGCACATGGGGACTCTCTACATCATGTCGAAGAAAAAGGCAACTTAGATTAAAATGTTTTAAAAATTTGTTTACTGGCTCTGTGGCCTTGAATCATTCACATCTTTAGTTCGTTCACCTTTAAAATGGAAGTGAAAATACCTACCTTACAGGGTCGTTGAATGGCTTATAGATAATGTAGGAATAAGATGTAACACAGGGCTAGACACGTACAAGATGCTTTTCACAAACAACGGCTGCTACTGATTTACTATCGCCGCACGGGAAGGTTCGTTGCTTTTGTTTCTGTCGGTTCTTCTAAAAGTGACTTGTCATAAAGCCCTCTGAAAGTGAAAGGGGGATGTGTCCTTGTTTCAGTGCCATCTGGAAATGGAGAAGTGACAAATCTGCTTCCTGCTCTACAGCCGTTTCTACGGGACGAGGCGAGGTGGTGGCAGCTGGCCAGGGCCTGGCTGACCAGCAAGGTCTTTGGGAGGGATGTCATCTGTGGGAGGGCCGAAGGAGCCGCCAAGAGCAGACTGGGAATGGAAAGCCAGGTTCTTTGACAATCTGCCAGGGCGTAGATGAGAGACCTGGTAGAGAGAGAATGTCTCAGATGCCCAGGGAAGTTGTGTGTCCTCTTCTTCCTTGTGATGTGGTTGGTGCTGGGAAGCCACGGAAGCTTCAGGAAAATGTAGTGAGGGTGCAGCTGCCCCTTACCCAGCAGGCAAGAGAGCAGAGAGACCATCCTGTGCCGCTCGATTTTAAAGCATTTCTAGATCTTCATTTTTTTCATAGGTCTTTCCCTTCAGAGAGAAGTGACACTTGAGGTGTACCTGCCACCTGTCGAGGCTCTTCTTTCCTCGCTTGAAGAGGTCCCCTTGGGAGGTCCTCAGCCAGCTGGGCTTCAGGAGAGGTCTGCAGCCAGAGCTGGTGCTGAATCCTCCTTTGCTTGGGTGGCTCCCTACCCTCAAGGACAGACAGCCCGTGGGCCATGCATCTCCTCGTTAGCCCATTCCCTCTGAGGCAGAAATCCAGAGGTAGGCTTTGGTCTGAAGACTTCTTTGTGACCAACTTGGGCTCCGTTACATCTGCTTCTGATTCTGATAGATGGAGCACAGACCTGAGGGACAGGTTGAGTTCTAGTCCCAGCCATAAACCTGACCAGCTATGAGCCTAGGGACCCCACCCTGCATCCCTCCTTCTCCCCACCCCCATTGGTAAGATGAGAGGATTCGTCATGGTCACCTCTGATGGGGCCCTTGATTCTGTGATTATGAATTTCCCTGAATTTCTGTGCAGGAACAGAAGAGAGCATAGAACGCCCTTCAAATACCTATCTGAAGACTAAATTTAAATGTTTCTAATTAGTATTACCAATAAGGGCAGAATGTTCCAGAGCAGGGTCTCGCTGCATTTTTAAACAATGCAAGCTGCAGGCTTTCACTTTTCTGCTCCTTAGTCCTGTGTGGAGGACACACTTAGGCTCAAAAAGGTTATTCCTTTATCATAATTTGGTGACCTGTGTCAGAGAGATTTGGGGCAAGGTTCTCACCCTCAGCACTGTAGACATTTTGGATCAGAAAGTTCTTTGTTGTGGGGCTGTCCTGTGTGTTTGTAGGATGTTTAGCAGCATCTCCAGACTCTACTTACTAGATGACTCACAGTTTTGACGACTAAAATATCTCTAGATATTGCCAAATATGCCTGGAGGTGGGGGGCGGCGGCAAGATCACCCCCAGTCGTGAACCATTGATTTAGGGTATGTATTTGAAAGGCAGAAAAATAAATATAGAAGCAAACAATTATGCAAAATGCCTCTTGGGGGGCGGGGAATACTGAATTTATAAAAAGGTAATATTAAAATTTGAATTAACAAAAGTGTAGGAATCCCTTTTAAAGCTTATTTCCTACATGCATACTATCCGCATGCACCTTCTCAACTGCACTTGAGGTATCTTTAAATAGTCAAGAGGAAGGACCATCCACCTTTCTTCTTCTGAAGAGATCACATAGGATTCCAAATAACACTGGATGAGTGAGTGTTAACGTACCATGCATTAATAACATCTTAAGAAATGCATGAATAAGATATTAGCCTCACACATATCGTATTTTCTTGCTGTGACTCTCATCAAGTCTTCACATCTGCACCGGCTGGCAAATACGACGTCACAAACGCTCTCTCTTTTTCCATTTCCAACATGTTTAATTACACCGAGGCTGGTGTTAGAAAGATTTATTGTCATCTGCATTGATTACTGTTTTGGAAGAGGAGAAAACACAATGAAGAGAAGAACATTTAAAAAGCGGGAGAAAGAGATCTGTCTTTCCTATATTCTACTCTGCGTTCCCTGGAGCTGCGGCTAACAGACTGTGAGCTGTGTGTGGTTCGGCCCTGCCATTCAGGCCTAAGTCACTCTTAAAGGAAAACAGGGCACGTCGCGCGTTTTCCACTTCCTTCTTTTTTTAGTTTCGTTTCAGACGTTCTCAGAAATGTGAGCAGGAAGAAAACGGCCATCAGTGATGTTCAGAAACAACTGACGTTAGATCTGACTGATGCTTGTGTATAAAACTACGCCTCATTTTGTTTTCGGCGCATTTCCGGTGCCTCTTTGGCCTTGAACGTTTTCCTAACTCCCATGCTAAGTATCTTCCTTGAATCCGTGTCTGGATGGCGCATTCGTGAACAGTGCCTTTGGGTTGTTACCTGTTGATGTGGTCGCACAGTCGGCCCTTTCTCTCTTCCCATGGCCTGCCTTTAGTTCAAGCTTTCATCACCCCACACTTGATTGTAAAAGCCGCCAGGCTCTCCTCTTTGCTGTTCAACCTGTGAGGTTAATTGTCTTCACACCTTTTTCATTATATTTATGCATTAATTTGCCCAGGTTCTATTTTGGGCCAGACATTGTTTTAGGCTCTAGAAATAACAGCAATGAATAAAGAAGACAAAATCCCTGCCCTCCTGGAGTTTATATTCAGGTAACCCCAGGGCAGGGCGGAGGGGGCGGGGAGGGGGTGTGGATTAGGGATGGAGACAGACATTTTACTAAATAAACGATGTAATACAGTAGAAATGTGGTAGATGCTGTGGAAAGAATAAAGCAGCGGAGGAAGGCAGGGAGCGAAGGGAAGTGAATCAATGAGTCTGTGTCTGGGAAGAGTGGGCTGCGATTTTGAATATGGTGATAGAGAAGGCTTCACAGAGAAACTGACTTTCAGGCAGATAGATGAAGAGTCAGGGAAAGCATGTGTAAAAGCGTGAAGCATGTCAGGCGTTTGAGGAGAGGTCTGAGGAGGCTGGTATGGGAAAGAAGCAGAAGGTAAGGTGAGCGGTAACGGGGGTGGAGGAGCAGCCTTTATCTAAGATGGGAAGGACAGGGAGATCTGACTTACAGGTTAATAGGACCATGTCATCATGTCATGTATCATTCTCTCTACATCAACTCACCACGCGACAACTCCTCATCCTCCCGACCCCACTCAGGTACTTTGCCACTCACCTTGCAAAAGCTCTCGGTACTCTCAGTAAGGAATGACCCCACCCCCTTCAAATCCTACCCACCCTTCAAGTCTAAGCTGAAGTTTCTGCTTTTCCAGAAAAGCTTTGCCAACCCCAAATCCATCTGTCTCTGCTCTGACCTCCTCTCGTCTTGGTGACTTAGAGTGTGTGCTTGCACTTCATCGTGTGCTGCTTTGCACTGTGTTCTAATCAGGTCTCGTGGGTATCGTACCAAAAGCTCTATGTAATTTGAAACCTGGATAGGGCCTCAGCAATCATCTTTACTGGCTCCCTCATTTTATAAATGAGGAAACTGAGGCCCAGCAAAGTTTAGGACATTGCTCAAGTTCACTCAGCTAGTTGTTTAATGTGTAAATAGCCTTTCGTGATGACATTATAAGCTCATTAAGGGATGATATCATGCCTTATGCTTCTCCAAAGTCTCCTGTGATAGTAGTTAATATAGTACTTATGTAACAGATGCCTATTAAGTTCAATTCAATATAAAAGTAAATTGATTTGGGAGGGGTTATTTGTTTGTTTTTACAGGAACATTATAGGCCCTTAATTTATCAACTGCATCTTTTTTTTAGTTGAGATCCCATTAGATCAAGATTTTTTTTAATTAAAAAATTTTTCAATTATAGCTGACATACAATCTGCCTCTTGAATTCACAGATTTTTCTAAGTGCAGAAACTATGTGGAATACTTGTATGTGATTTAGCTTTAGATTTTAGGAATTTGCTTGTAAGTATAGTCAAATGGGAGAATGAAAAATGTTGCCTTTCTTGTAGGTATTTGTTCTGATGAAATGTTAAAAGATAATTCTATCATCTCTACATGATACGGCTATTTTTGTTGCTTCAAGAGATTTATCGAATCAATTTGGATTGAAAACAAAATGGTTATTTTTACCATTTTTGTCTAAAAGGAAAAGACTCCTGGCTGAGTACATCCTCGGAGCTGTTTCTTTGGCGAATTATTGGTTTTGATCACAGATGTGAGCTTTCGATATTCACAGATGTTGATGGCCTATCAGGACTATTTCAGAAGATCTAATTCGAATTCCTCCTTTGACCCAGAAGTGTCCGTAGGGATTTCTTAAAAGCATAGCTCCATGTGGGAGCGAGGTCCAGAACATAAACTTATTACACGTAACCTTTAAAATGCAGACCCACACAAATAAATCCGTAATGATTGCCCAGTGTTTTAATCTTTGCCTCTATATTCAGCGTTAGCTAACAGAGTACAGTTTGAGCAGTGAATTCAGTCTGCCATCGCTCGTCATGCACGGCAGCCAAAGCGAAGCTCCTGAGGTCCGAAATAACTTGTGGACAAATCCTGCTGGCTTTGGAGAACTCTTTTAAAGTCCAATATTAGTGACCTGTGGTCGAGCTTTATAACTAGGTCAGTTAACTTAGCTGACCATAGCATGATTAAAGTAATTTTAAGAATCTTAGGGTGAGGTACTTGAATGAGCCAAGTAGCTTGATTCATATGCAGTGTAAAGAGCTACACATTGGACTCTAACTAGTCGTTGAACAGGTGAATATCAGTGGTCACAAATTCGAGATAAAATGTAAACGGATCAATGAACTCATCAGAAATGCTGTCTTACTGAAAGAATCCAGATAGTATATTTATAGGAAAGATAAAGTGAAATGTCTGGTATTTTTGTGCATATTCTAGGAAGAGCATTCATTAGCATATTTTGTGTGCGTTTGTGTATATATGTATATGATTCCCTAAATACTGTAAATGATTATTGTTCCTTTAAAGTTGTCAATAACTTCATACACTTATTTTCATACTTAAGATATGGGCAGTTCTTTGGACATTGTCTTTAGGATCATATTTTTCCATTTGTTTATTGAGGTATCATTTGTATAAAATAAAGCTGACTAATTTTTACTGTACACTTGTATGAGTTTAGATCAATGTGCATGTGTATTTGTGTAACCACCACGATTATGAAGCAGAACATTTCCATCTTCCCAAAAAGTTCCCTCATTTTAGCACATTTTCGACTATTATTTTTATTTGGTGACAGCTGTTTTAGTGGCTCTGACTTTTGTGGGAACTGAAAAATCAAAGCACTAAGTCCAGTGGCTCAGGTGGTTGGTGAGCCCATGGAGTGATACAACCTTGGGTCAAAAGCAAGATGTGACTATAAAATCATGGCATCTGTTTCCTATCTTTTAAAAAATTTTTAAATTACAGTTGACATTCAGAACTATATAAGTTTCAGGTGTGCAGCATAGCTGTTAGATGTTTATATAACTTGCAGAGTGATCCCCCATTAAGTCTAGTACCCCCCTGACACCATACATAGTTATTACGATTTTATCGACTGTATTCCCAATGCCGTACCACACATCCCCCTTGACTATTTTGTAACTGCCAATTTGTACTTCTTAATCCTTTCACTTTTTTCACCCAGTACCCCAGCCCCCCACCCACCTGGCAACCATCAGTTTGTTCTCTGTATCTGTGAGTTTGTGTTTGTTTTTGTTTGGTTTGGTTGTTCGGTTGTTTTTTTAGATTCCACATATAACTGACATCACGTGGTATTTGCTCTCCTCTGTCTGACTTATTTCACTTAGCATAACACCCTCTAGATCCATTCATGTTGTCACAGATTGTAAGATTTCATTCTTTTTATGGCCAGGGCATGTTCGTTGTATATGTTCATTATCCAGTCATCTATCAATAGACACTTAGGTTGCTTCCATATCTTGGCTATCGTAAATAATGCTGCAGTGAACGTAGGGATGCATATATCTTTCTGAATTAGTGTTTTGGATTTCTTCAGCTAAATGACCAGAAGTGGAATTGCTGAGTCATAAGATAGTTCTATTTTTAATGTTTTGAGAAACCTCCATACTGTTTTCCATAGTGGCTGCACCAATTTGCAGTCCCACCAACAGTGCACGAAGGTTCCCTTTTCTCCACATTCTCGCCAACACTTGTTTGTTGATTTTTTTGATGATAGCCAGTCTGACAGGTGTGAGGCGGTAGCTCATTGTGGTTTTAATTTGTATTTCTCTGATTATTAGTGATATTGAACATATTTTCATATGTCTATTGGCCATCCGTATGTCCTCTTTGGAGAAATGTCTGTTCAAGCCCCCTGACCATTTTTTAATCAGATTGTTTGTATTTTTGGTGTTAAGTTGTATGTATTCTTTATATATTTTGGATATTAACTCCTTATTGGATGTATCATTGATGAATATCCTCCTGCATTCAGTAGGTTGTCTTTTCATTTTGTTGATGGTTTCTTTTGCTGTGCAAAAACTTTTTTGTTTGATATAGTCCCATTTGGTTATTTCTTCTTTTGTTTCTCTCACCCAAGGAGACATAATCCAAAAAATATTATTAAGAACAATGTCAGAGAGTTTACTGCCTATGTTTTCTTCTAGGAGTTTTATGGTTTCGGGTCTTACATTTAAGTCTTACATTTAAGTCCATTTTAAATCCAGGTCTTACATTTAAGTCCATTTTCAGTTTATTCTTGTATATGGTGTAAGAAAGTAGTCTAGTTTCATTTTTTTCAAGTGTCTGTCCAGTTTCCCCAACATCATTTATTGAAGAGACTATCTTTATTCCATTGTATATTCTTGCCTCTTCGTCATAGATTAACTGACCATATAGATGTGGGTTTGTTTCTGGGCTCTCTATTCTGTTCTATGTGTCTGTTTTTATGCCAGTGCCATGCTGTTTTGATGACTATAGCCTTGTAGTATAATTTGATATCAGGTAGCACGATACCTCCAACTTTGTTCTTCTTTTTCAAGATTGCTTTGGCTATTCGGGGTCTTATGTGGTTCCATATAAATTTTAGGATTATTTGCTCTAGCTCTGTGAAAAAGCGGCCTCTGTTTTCTGATGAAACTTGTAAACTAGTTCTGACAGCCATCACAGAGTTGAGCTCCAAAAACATTTCAAGCAATGGCCTGGATCTCTTTTTGTATTAACCTCCAGTATTGTCTCCCAGTTTGTGGCCACTACTGTGAAGGACAACATTGACTTCCTTTCTTAATATACCTCTGACATTTGCAGATTTAACATTTTGTGTATTTAAAAGAACCTAAAAGATCTTGGATAGGAAGAAATTTGTTGTTTTGCCAAGGCATAAGTTTGATTCTTGACTGTATAAGCTGGATGAGTTACAAGAGAAAGTGGGTTCAGTGGGGAGTCAAGCCCACTACAAATCATCCCAGTAGCAAAGGACCAGTATAAAGGTCTCTTCCATGTCTGAGTGAGGCAGTTTTTATGGATGGAAACATGGCGTCTTTCTGAGAAAAGGATCCCCATAGAAAGCTAAGTGCTGGTATTAGAGACGGAAGCGAAGAAGACTAAGAAAGTAATTTTTCTTAACCAGAAAAATGGAAGTATTGAGAAGATTAAAGGGAGGTTAGGTCATGACCATAAATGAATTTGCCATATGGAATAGAAAACTTTTAAAGTAGTTTCAGAGAATAATCTAGCTAATACAAAAATAACTCCTTAAGAAGGAAATAAGCCATTAGGGGTTGAAGAGATCCCTTATATTTCAGTCATCATTTATATGACTGTGAAGCACAAGGCAAATTATATGCTATTATATTTCTGAATTTGGGGATTCACAAATATTGAGGTTTTATTCTGTAAGTTCTTTCGTGTTCATTTAGGTACGGGCATCATTAAATTTAGTTGTACCTGGTGTGTGTCCAAGAATTTGAGGGAAGTTAACATTTGAAATAAAATCTGTTGAACTAGAGATGAAGAGAGTCCTTTAGATACTTTCAGTAGTTTAGTTTACAATCCCCAGAATGGTCGTTGATTGACAGAGGCTGATGGTGGGTCATTAGCTGCAGTACCAGTTAGATGGCTCAGAGATGCAACAGGGAAATGTCAGTAACGAGAGATCATTGGAGGGGGTGGTGCGGGTGGCTGTACTTTCTGAGAAATAGAGAGGAAAACTGGGGTAGGAAGACATTGTAAAACTAACCCCAAGGTCCTTAAGACATAGATCTTCTAAGCCTTCCTTAGTACTAGCATTTGTACTGCTTCTAGTCAACTGTACAGATCTGAAATGCAGATTCTGGCTTTCTCATTTGTGATCATGGGCAATTCCATCTCCTTATCTGAAAATAATAGAGTAGAATGATTCAGATATTCGATGGCCTGTCATGTGCTGGGTACTCTTCTAGGGCTCTGGGAACACAGTGAAAAGACGTGGCCCCTGCTTGTAAGGCTTTTCTCATAGTGGGAAGACAGACGTGAAAGCTAATCATGAGAATACCACAGAAGTTGCCACAATGAAGATATGTAGCAGGCGCAATTAGAACTTGGGAGAATGAGCCTCGAGATACAGGCTCATCTCTTCTGTGATTGGCCTTGTTCCCTCATTTGGAGAAAAGAAAATGATGTGAAGGCCCCGAGCAATTAAATCACGTTCCTCATCAGCTGCTGTCTCAGCTACCTGGGCATCCTCCAGCCCGCGCTTCCGCTTGCTGACCTCTTGATTCTCTGGTCCATCCTGAAAACCATTGCTCTGTGTTCCTCAGAAAACCCTGAGCAGATCTCTGTTGCCTGCACAGCAAGTTCAGGGTCCCTGCCATGATTTTCAGAGCCACCGTCTACTTTCTGCCCGGCGCCTCCCTCCACAGACCGCCCCTCGCCACACTCTGGACTCCGCGAGCTGCCAGCATTTCCTGCTCCCAGTTTCTGCTACTGCTCTTTCTTGCTCAGCTTCTTCTCCACCTGTCAAAATCCCACTAATTCATTCAAAGCCCAGCTCGCATGCCACCTCGCTCATGAAGCCTGCCCTGATTCTCCCAGTGTGATTAACGGTCGATTCTTTGCATTTCCACAAACCCCATTTGCAGACTTCTGTGACGACTGCCTTCTGCTTTGATTACGGTTAGTGTTTATGGGTCAGTCTCTTTCACTAAATTATAACTCCCCAGAAGGCAGGGTCCGTGTCCCTCCTGACCCATTGACCTCATGCCGCATAGTTAATAAATAAACTCACAATACATGCTGCTGAATAGCGCCCAAGATTAGATGTTAGTGGCAGACCGAAGTCTCAAAACCGGGTTCGTCTTACCTATGTCAAGATCTTAGGAACTTCTAAACGTTCCCTAGCACGTCTCCATTCCGTCAGTTGCTTCACCTTGTGAAAACTTCTCTGTGAGTCTGCGCTGCCGAATCGCCGGTGTCGTCACGGCCTCAGCCCTCACGGGGCGGCCGGGTTGAGGAGCTGGTCAGGATGGATGTGTTTGTATCGAGCGTGATTTCCCGACCTACAATAAGCCCTATGAATATTTGAAGGGGAGTCTGGAAGCTGTTTCCTAGGAGGGAAGTTAAGTTGAAATGCAAGAAGTAAAGATTAAGCAATATTAACATAAAATCTCTATTGCGAATTCTTTTCCATAAATATGTTACCATTGTAGGCAGAAGTGGTGTCAGGGAGCTTTGCAAATATCTACATTTTAATACCCCAATGAAAAGTTTGTTGTAAATTATGGAATGTGGAAATTCTTCATGCTTATAAAGGTCCTCGACAAACGAATGTGCCGAAAGGAGATTGTGTGTGTGTGTGTGCGCGCGTGCATGCACACATGTGTATTTTTCCGGAAATTCTTCATGCTTATAAAGGTCCTCGACAAATGAATGTGCTGAAAGGAGAGTGTGTGTGTGTGTGCGCGCGCGCGCGTGCACACATGTGTATTTTTCTGAGTGTAATTTTCTAATGCAAAAATGTGGCGAGGCAGAAGGGAGTAGAGGTGAAGTGAGTGACTGGTTGGGATTTTAAACTAAGCTCTTGCTCTCTCCTCTGTCCATTTGTCTGTCTGTCTACACTGCACTGGGGGTGTTGCATACAGTCTCTGGATCAATGCAGAATTACTAGTACTCAGTGTGGGGGTCTGGGAAAGGAGAGGTTTGCAGGTCATCCTTCCCTCCCGCTCTGCGAGCCCCTTCCTCCGCAGGTTAGGGCCCATCATTGTCACCGTCCCTGCTGCAGGCTCACAGAGCGATCACCTGAGGTCTCCTATTTACTGGCTGGCTGACCCTACTCCACCCTGGCTCCCTCCTCACCCTGGCTGGGCCACCAGCACCCTTCACCTGTTTCTCTTGCTCATGTTTGCTGTCTGGACCGATTTATAGTCGCTTGTCAGCACCTCCAGGCAGGTTCGGGGCCGCGTGCTGGCCGACTTGCTTCTCTAGAACAGGAAAACGCTGGTAGGATGAAAGGATCTGCAGCCTCCCCTGTGCTCCACTCTTCAACAGAGGGGATTTGCTTTCTGTAATCCACACGACCACTACAGTACTTGCAAATAAAGGCATTTAAGCAGTCATCCTTGCTTGAAAAAGTTCCTCCTGAGAGGCGGTAGTTAAAAGCCAGCCTCTGCAGTGGTGCTGTAGGGTTTCAAGCCCTTCGGAGGTGGATACTTGACCTCTATGTGCCTTAGTGTCCGTGACTGTAAAATAGGAGCAATAAACCCACTTCATGAGGAATTTGTGAGGATAAAGTAAGTTCACATAGAGACGGCACTTAGCAGGTATCTGGCCCGTAATAAACATTATGTAAATAAACAAGCTATTATTACTGTATTCTTGGTTTTTGTCTGCTGCTCAGAAATTCAGTTTATGGTACTTGGAATGGACTTGTCAAGAGGGATTAGCCTGCTGACCAGAGGAGAAACTGAGGCACTGAAATAAAGCAGGTGACTACTGGAGGTCAGATGGCATCGCTTGACTGAGATGCGCTAGACCCACATGGGCCTCTGTCCACCGTCTACATATGCTTAAGGCACAGACGCCCCGACGTGACTCAAGCATCCTGTGGAGCCTGGGATGTGTGCCTTTTGAGGAAAAGATGTTGAATTTAGAAGAAAGGAAATCAGGAAAATGCTAAGTGAGATGTGAATGCAGTACAGGGCCAGCCAAGGGGCAGGAGGCTCCTCGCCCTTTGCCCAGGTGTTTGAAAAGAATCATGTGCGAGCCTGTGCCAGCCAGAATCCGGTCCTGCAGACGCTGTGATTTTGCAATTTGCTTGCATCTGTGTTTTGCTAAAAGCTTTCACTTTTAGGTGCCCTCAAGAACTTCTCAGACCTGGCAGGGAGAGCCTGTCTCTCGTTGCCTCCTGCCAGCAGCCTCCGGACAGCAGATTTCATTTGGGAAACTGCCAGGAACAAAGAATAGACCGCGTGCGTGTGCATGCGCATGCGTGTGTGTGCACGCGTGCACGTGCATGTGTGTGCATGTGTGTGTGCGCGTGTGTGCATGTGCGTGTGTGTGTGCGTGCGTGTGTGTGCATGTGCGTCCATGTGTGTGTGTGTGTGTGTGTGTGTTATAAAGAAAACCAACCTGATATTTTTTCACATTGTTTTTAGAGAGGAATGTACTGTAGCCGGCAAGGACATAGAGGAGTGAGATGGTATTTTAATGCCACCTTGCTTTTCAGTCCCTTTTTCTCCCTGTGTTTTCCCAATGCTACCAATAGGAAAAGCAAAAATGAAGAGGCAGACAGGTGGCCCCGGGGAAAGAACTGTAAATTTTACAGGGGTAACTGCTTTCATCGAACACCTAGAGGTGTCTCTTCCTTTCTGTCACCTTCTCTTTTGCCTCTTACTCAGCAGTGAGGAAAATTCCCAAATATCTGTGAAGATTCCCTAGGAGAATCTTTTTTCATTGCTGCTGTATGTGTTTGTTTATTTGTTTTTCTTTCTGATAGAGAATATAAGGGTTTGTTTTTTTTTTTGTTTGGTCTTGCTTTTAATTGAAACATAATTAAATTTATTCCCAATTGTTAAAAATGGTATGAATACTTATGTATTTACTAGAATATATATATATATGTGTGTGTATTTACCAGAATATATATATATATATGTGTGTGTGTATACACACACACACACACACACACACACACACACACCCGCTTCCGTGTTCATGGTTATATATCTATCTATCCCTCATATAGAACTTTATTCTGCATGTCTCTTTTTTAATGTCTTCATGTAGCAGGGCTAGTGCAGTTGATAAGTGGGGAGTCAAGAGGTCTCTGTCACAATCACTCAAGACGTCAGGTATTGTGAATATTTTTTTTCATGATGAGTATTTTTGTCACTGAAAGTCTGTTAGCTTCTCTTGTTAATGTAAAAATCTTTTTTAAAAAATAAAAGCCGGACTCCAATTTAGTGATACTAATGTTACCAGTTTGACTTTGTTAGAAACTGATCACCAGCCGGACACTCTGGTTAAGGCAAAGATGAGCTGGCAGTCAGCAGGCACTGGTAAGGAACAATCAGGAGAGGAAAAGCTTTCCTGTGGCTAACAGATTCATCCACAGGAGTAGTAAGCCCATCCCATTAATAATCCTGTCAAACTAGAGATGAACCTAGTGAATTTAAATGCATCTGAGTAAAGGCAAAGGCAGGGACATATTCTGCCTGTTTTACCTTTGATGAGCTGACTTCCACCATTTTTCGAACATGAAAAATCCTTGCATGTTTCTCGTTCCTAACATCTGGCGAATGGCAGGGGGTCTGTGCTATGCCGTGTTCTGCATGTGTTATGACCTAATGCATTCATCATAAATGGGATGCTCAGTGAAAAATAATTTTTTAAGAGTTCGGGAAAAGAGGAAAACTGGGTATGCGCAGCACACAATTCAGAAGATGCAGAGGTGAACACGATGCGAACGAGAAGGACGCTTGATTTGAAGCAGTGTTTCCCCCCCTAGTTTGTGTCGAGCAGTATTTTTTTGCGTTGACTGCTCTGCCCAGATCGTTTGTGTCTGGGGCGGTGGGCAGAATGGTGGTGGCCTTTTGTTTGTTTGGTTTTGGCTTTCGCTGATGGAAAAAGACATGAGTATGTTCGTGATGCAGACGTTTTTTCTTCAAGTTAATTACATTACTTGGCCAGGCATTTTTCACCAATGTCTTCCCTTCCCCCCATCCTGTAAGCTTTTGCGTTCTTGTAAGAACCTCACTGGCCCTAAGCAGGTGTATCTGTGGGTAAAAATTTGAAAATACAGTTAAATAACAATGAGACTAAAAGTAGAATGAAGGAATGCTCCGTTAGAAAGGGTCACATACATTAAGTATGCCCAAAACTCCCCTATGTTATAACTTTTTTGTTAAAAATGCAGTTTTCTCATTCTAGTGTCCTTTTTAATAGAAATCGGTGGGTTTTTTTGTTTTTTTGTTTTTTTGTTTTTCGTTTTTTTTTATTTTTCGAAGCAAATCATTTTGAATGTGGGAGAGGAAGTAAAAATATTAAGCTTACGTTATTCTCTGGGGTAGTTGTAAGGAACGGTAAAAACCACCATGAGTTTGGCCTTTTCTTCAGATATCTGGGCCACAGAGTCAGACTGAGCTGGGGCCTCATAGTTCAGGGAAGGAAGAGGTTAGAATGAGCAAAAAACGAAAATGGAAGAATTCACCTCTCAAGGTCATAGAGAAGAATTCTGAACTGTCAGTATGTCTGTGTCATTAAACTCCAAATGGCTTACTTTCTGAGATTTTGTGGTAATTATACAGATCGTGAGATTGTCATTAAAAAAAAAAAAAACTAGCAGGGAGTTATTTTTGATTTATAAAGTCAAGGGCTTATGAACTAAATCTCTTTAATAACAAAGGAAAAACATTTTAAGAAACAAGCTGTCTTGGAATTATAGAATACCCCTCCCAGATTATTACTATTTAATGATGCAAACGGCAATGTTATATCTTCAGAGTCACGTGTTATTGTGTAGCAGGGCCAGCTTGGGGGTCATACATATTTCTTCCTAATTCTTTGTTCAGTGAAGTCAGGTTAGTAGTTGAAATCAGTCAGAGTGGGAGTATTTACACCATAAAAATTGGCAATAGCTACATACCAGGGCTTTTCTTTTTCCTGGAGAGCTGGTTACTAGATATTTACTAGCACACCACTGGATATAAAGCCTGCGTCGCATTAATCAAGATATGGGAGAAACCCATATTAAAGGGCCTAAAATGTATTAAAGGGCTTAAAAAAGTAAAAACTAGTGGAGGAGAACTAGAAATGTGGTATTTGTAGCAGATACCACAATACTTTCCATGAATTATAAGAAATATATTTTTCAGTTATCCAAAGTAGCTAATGGCCTAGTCTTACCATTTTGGATGGAGTAAAATGAATCATGTCTTTGTCAGGTGAGTATCTGCCACATGGCAGAATAGCCCTCCGTCCGACAACGGTCCCCCTGTGGAATGCAGCTAAGCTCCATTAGTATATAGTGCTATACTAAAATGATATAGTACTATAACGACTGCATGGCAGTTTCCCCCTTAACCTCAACGTTATTGCTAGTTCTAATAGCTAACATTTTATGGATACAGAATTTGAGGTATGCAGAGACATATAGTCAAATAGTAAACGAAATATAATGCGAAGTCTCACATTAAATAGCAGTTTTCTCCCTTTTTTCCCCATTGTCCCCAATGTCTCCTGTTATGTCTGGGACACTTGGAACAAGGGTAAAGAGTTACTTCTATTATTGGAATTCTCTGAACTAATAGACGTGCAGACCCACGGTATAATATCACTCGACCCAAGTATTTTAAAATGTTGACACAAGAAATTATTGGCCAAGGAAAACAGATAATGTATATCCGTTTGGTTGGCAACTGCTTCATGCAGGCTTATTGTCAGTCAAGTAAGACGAAATATTGTAGTTCTGCTTCTGGCCAGTTGTAAGCACTCGCTCAGTTATTATTCCTCCTACCCTCGCTACTCACAGTATGGGCCAAACAGCTTTGGCATCGACCGGGACCTTGCTACAAACACGGACCCTTGGGGGCCATTCTGCACCTCCCAAATCAGAACGTATAGTTTCACAAGATCCTCTGGCAAGTTGTATGAACATTAAAGTTTGAGAACTACTGCCTCATCTGTTCGCTGTCTTCATTCCCAAACTGTCCGAAGAGCTCTCCTTTCCAGAGAGATTGGAAGACATGGTGGGCAAAACGCATACAGGGAAACAAACTAGAAGTTTGCATAGGTGGTGGAAGAATCAGTTTTATTCTCGGTGATCTTCTTTCTCCTCACCCGGCTCTAGTCTCCATTCCAAACTCATCTGCAGAAGTAAAATAGAAGCCCTGCAGTATCCCAGGCGTAATGAGAGAATCAACCCAGAGTTGCCCAGGAAAACCATCTTTTCCGAACTGCGGTGGACTCGAGCAAAGTGGGGGTGAGGTTTCAACCTCCCGTGTAGTCAAAACTCCTTGCTTGACTTTTGACTCCCCCAGAATGTAACTACCGATCGCCTACCATTGACCAGAAGCCTTACCAATAACATAAGCAGTCCATTACTACATATTTTGTATAGTCTATGTATTATATACTGTATTCTTACAATCAGGTAAGCTAGAAAAAAAAAGAATGTTCAGAAAATCATAAGGATGAGAACATACATTTACAATATTTATTGAAAAAAAAAATCCACATATAGGTGGACCTGCACAGTTCAAATCTGTCTTAATCAAGGGTCAACTGTATTTGACTGTGTCTAAAGCCTGCTTTTACATGGTTTTAGAGTTGAAGTCTCGCATTAAATATCATTTCTCTTTCTCATTCCTCTCTCTATCCCTCTTTCTCGCTTCTTTAAAATTAATCTTTGTATTTGAGAACAATGTAAGATTTACAGAAAAGGTGTGAAGGTATAGAGAGAGCCCCCGCAGACCTCACGCCCGTCTGTCTTGTTTTTTGACCGGAGTCATACGTCTACTTTTACTCGATTGGCAGAGTTTCCTGGCTACGGAAGCGAAGTTACAGCACCTCACACAAATAGTATTTGATTAAGGCTAATTACGGTGCTGTCACATAAAAAGGGGAGAAAAGAAAGCTGGCTTTTTCAACCAGCAATGAAATAACCTGCTGTCTATCTGCTGACTTAATAGCTTTAATTGCGGAACATAATCAAGATCTGGTGAATTTGTTTGAACATATCAGCAGGCACCAAATATTCCAATGAGGTCAAGTTGTGGAACGAGTTGTGCTCTAACTCGAGCTGAGATCGCTCTGACAAAGCGACTTTTGTAGCCTACAAGGCAACACCTGTCGGGAAAGGCCTACCGATATGATGATTCGATGGATTAATGCTCTCCCGGACTGAGGAAGTTACGGGTTTAACGTGACCACCTTAGTTAGACGAGTGCTCTGACTCTACGTCTGGCTTCTCAGTTTGCGTGATAACTGAGGAAGTTACGGGTTTAACGTGACCACCTTAGACGAGTGCTCTGACTCTACATCTGGCTTCTCAGTTTGCGTGATGAATTAGGTCACCAGTGTATTTGCACTTTACTTGGAGAGTCGTTCTGCTTCTTATTTCTTGAGAAGTTTTTTTTTCCAAAGCGTGACGTAACAAAATGGGCATTTCCTTTCACAGAATACCCTGCAAACCATAAGTGAGAGTCACACATGAAAGCAACCACTCGTCCACATCTCATTGTCTTCTGTTTTCTGGCTCTTAGGAAAGTAGAACCAGAAATTAAGGGACATATGTGACAGTCTCCTTTTAAGAAGCCAGACCAGGAAGTGAATCTGACTGACATATGATTTTGAAAAAGGGGGCCCTAGATGAGCCCATCGTAGGACTTTGCAAGGACAGTCGCATCTGATTGGTTCCTCCGCCATTCAGATATCTGGTACCTGGCTTCAGGATGATCTTATGGAGCCTTGTCTGTTGGCAGAGGAGTATGTATACCCTTGAGCTTTCTTAAAACAGATGTTCAAGTGAAAATAACCCGTTTTGTGGAATAGAAAGAATAATTCCTTCCCTATTTAGTAATCATTGAATTCCTCAGAGGAATTCAAACTCTTTACAAACATAGCACCCAGTCAAAATAGTCTCAAAAGAACGTAAATGTAGGTGCTGTTTTCTTAACTTCCCGAAGCAGGAAGGTGAAATCACAGAGGCGAGAAGTAATCAGCACGTGTCCTTGTCACATCCCCAGAGACCACCCATTTAGGGAGGATGGTCACTGTTGGCTGGCAAGGCAATCGAGAGAGGACGGATAGTTTCTATCTGTCACCCTGCAACCCACATCTGTTGCCAGACTGGACTTAGTGACTTAGGTGCGTGCTAAGAAGTCCCCATGCGTCTAACAGAGCCACCTTTAGAGTCACTCCCGGGGAACTTGTGGACTGAGCAGCGGGGGCTTGAGTAAAAGGATTTTGGCCGGAGGGGAATTCTCCCCCAATTTCTTTTCCTCTTCCTTCTTTCCCAGCCAGAATTATTCCGAATTCTGCCTCTAGAATATCCTGATGGGTTCTGAGAGGCTGTGACTCCCGTAAAGCTGCTGAGAGACCAAGAAAGCTCTTCGCTGCTCATTTTCAGTTGTACAAATAGCGTAGCATGTCAAGAGGGCCATAGGAAGGAACAGAAGTCTGGGGATTTTGCTTTTCAAGTTCTTACTGTTAATTTTTTTTTTTTTCTTTTTTCCTCTGCCTCATCTCCTAACTCTTTGAGGCTTAAGAGGCCCAAAGTGAAGTTTGTCCTAATTTTAAACTTGCCTCTGTGGCTGCCCTGTAATTTTCATTCCGCAGCCTAAATTGGGACGTGTCTCCATAGGTCGGACTCAGAACATCTTTCCGTGAAGCTTCACCAGACTATGCTTGGAAGAGCAGAGAAGCGTCAGCATAAAAATCCAGTGTTGGATTTGTCAGACCGCCACGGGACGCGCTTTGTCCAATCTGAAAAGGTGGTAGGCGAGGAGGAAAAAGGCAGCTGTTGGCTGCAGCCAGTCATCTCTTAAAACAGATGCATGTTAGTAGATGCACACAGACAGCCTGTTTATATCCCTTCTTTTTTGACACAGTGACATTTGAGAAATTTTTATTGAGATTGTCTTAACTCGGGTTCTTTTTCTCGATATGTGTACCTCAAGATACAAGCTGTGTCTTGTACCATGAAAACCATGTTACTCCCTCATTTTCTGGAAGCCCCAATTCCACATCATCTTCCCCCCGTATGGGCCTCTTGAAATGACCTCGGATCATCACGAGCTTTCTTTGCCTCTGAATTTCTAGGACAAGCATATGATTGGATCTCTATGGTTCTCTCTAACTAAATGATACTCTCTGCTTTCCATTTGGGCTGTGTCCACTACATGCCAAGTATGGGGATATATAGCATAATCTTAATGAATGGTTTCTCAATTAATTAATTATTATTCATTATAATGATCTGAGAGTCAAGATCTTTCACACTATTCTAACCATGGGTACTAATGACCTTGAAAAGTCCTACTTCATTAGAAAGGTGGAATATTTATACTTGCTCTATATAAATCTGGCCCACAAATAAAAGTTAAATTTATATTTAGCTAGGAGCGTAGAAGAAATTACAGTCAAGATCCTAGGTAGTTCTTTTTTCAATAATAATCAAATTCTTTTCTAGATTAGTCCACTATAGGTAACTTGTTCATTTCCTTCAGGGCCTAGAGGGACTTAGAAACGTCAATACCTGCCAATATCTGAGGCTGGACACATGCTCCTGAAAACCACCACTTGCCCCCCACTGTTAAATTCCATGAGCACACCTGAAATCTCAACAGCAGCCTTCCTTCCTGCCATAGGGCAGTACCCAATATGAAGGACATGTGTCTTAAATTCTGTGGAGGCCTCAGAATAAGGATTTCGGTCTGAAAACAGCCCCACGGCCCGAATCCCCATGGGCGTAGCCTCAAGACAGCTAGGAAAGTCCCATGCTCTGGGCCTCTTCCTGAATACGTCAATCTGTGGGCTACCTCGTTTGTGCAGGCAGAAGGCAAAAAACTGTAGTGGCTCTGAGATTTTATCCTACTTACCAGCTATCCAGCTGTAGGGTAGCTGCCTTTCTTCATACAAGAGATTTTATTAAAATGCTTTAGTTCTTCTGCTAGAAAAGACGTACCAGTGCATCTCGTGTGGTTGGTGAGCTGAAGAGACTATGGCCTGGTGCCCAAAAGACCAAGTTCTTTTGTTTAGTCCCCACGTGTACTTAGTAGCTCCACCTAGAAAAACAAAAGGACTAAGAGCTGTAAATTCCAGCTCTCATCCAGGATAGCCATCTTACAAAAGTGTGCCACTGGTCCCAAGAGAAATCAGCTGAGAACGATGGATGTGCTGGCTTGTGTCCAACACTCCTGCAAGGAAGACAACGCCAGCACAGCTCTACACATGATTAGTGTCATCGTCATATATGTGAAGGACAATAGAGTATTATTATCATTGTGGTCCTGATACTAGTAGTTTTCCAGACTCCCTGGAGGGACGGGTACTTCAGACACACAGAGGAAGTGGAGGAGGAGCTCTGCCGGCTACAGAAGTAGCACGAGTCAAGACTTGGATAGACAGACATTGATTCGCTCTGGATTTGCCATAAAGTGACTCTCCCGACCTGCCCCAAACATCGCCAGACCTGCTTCTCCTCCTCCTCTGTGTTGTGCTTAAACACCGCCTCTTCCATGAAGCGCTCCCCAGTCGTCCCCCTAACAAAGTCTGTTCTTTCTCTGAGTAGGGTTGGCAGGCATTTGGCAGTGTCATTCTTTACCTTATGTTGTCGCTTGATGTGTACACTTTACGTCTCATCTTTCCCGCTAGACTATAAAGTCCTCGAGAGTAGAAACTCTGCCATATTCACATATGTATTCTCCACATCGTCTTTGCTACATAGATCACATCCAATAAATATGCACTGAAAGAGTAAATAAATGAACAATGACAGAATACAGACATAGGCACAGCATCTCTAGAATATCAGTGACAGTACCATAGCTCAGCGTTCTCACCAGATAAGGGTCCACACACAAAACTCCCAACAGGTGGAGTGGTCAGGGACACAAAAACAGGAAACAGACAAATGAGGACACCGATAGATAAAGACAGTAACATTGTTTGACTCCTTCCACCGTGTCCGCTTCTGCTCAGAGAATCTTTTCATTTTGTTTTTGTTAGCGGGGATGGGTATTGTTTGTGAAATTCACTCAGGAAAACTTAGTAATTTTCCAACATAGTTAATATTCAGATATGAAAAAATCTCGTACAGTTTAAATGGTGAATAGATGCTAATTTATACATATATACTTATGCTCGGAATGCTTAATTAATGATCTTTCGTGTCAGTCATGGGTATGTTAATGAGTTGCTTTTGCTCCTGTGTCATAATTGCATTGCGCCTCTGTAGCTTAAGGTTGGGAGAACATTTTAGCTGTGGATTAGCAAATGATGCAAAATAACAACAACCAAACAACTAACAATTATTCAGTGATTCAGAAGTTTAGGAAATGGGGAAGTACGTGATCATAACAATTTAGAAGAGGTGAAGACAGTCCAAAAAAAGGCAATTGGCTACTTTCATAGTAACTGTCCATTTGCTAAGTTAAAACAAAAAAAAAGGTTAAGGTTTGCTTGATGTGCAGAACTGTCTTTCTTTGGTTCAAACATTGAATTCACCATCTGTCTTACTCTTAATAAAGGGAACTCTGTGGATAGGTGTTTCTCTTCACTTCAATCTACTATATTTCTTAGAACCCAGATGTGTCACCTTCTACCTTCCATCGTCTTTCTTTCCTCCACCCTTCTTAATGTATTTTGTTTTCTTCCCCAAAATTTTGCGTATTTTTCAGCCCCAAACCCTCCCCCTTTAATCTGGCAGAGTAGGGTTAGATCTGATTTCTAACTTAACCATTTTTTGGCTGTGTGGCTTTGGGCAAGTGAATTGACTTCTCTGAGCTTTTGTTTCTTCACTTGCCAATGAGGTGAGAACACCAGTCGTGTTAGAATAGACGTGAGGAGTAAGCGAGGTCATGCGTCTGATGCCCTCTGCCAGGCACACAGCAGGGGGCAGGACTGCCCCCCATTTCCCTTACTTTCTTCCTATCGCTCCCTCCCAGGTGTAGTGGTTAGGACCACAGCCTCTGGAGCTAGACTGCCCGGGTTTCACGCCTGTGTCTGCCATCTTCCAGTTGTGCCACGTCGGCCCCGTTGTGCCTCAGTTTCCGGATAGCTAAAATGTCAGTGCGTGGCATTGAGTAAGTGCTCAGGAAAAAAAAGAAAAAAAAGTCAGCGGTTGTTATGTGACAGCCTAAGCAGCTGGGTGAAAGTGGCCCGCCGGAAGTCAATCCGCAGATCGGATATCATCTGCTCGGGGGCAGGAAGCCCTTCTCCTGGGTTAGACCAGAGCGCTTTTACCCTTTGTCATGGACGGCAGGCGACATCAGCACTTGCGCTGATTCTAGATCTTCTCTGTGGGGAGGCCATCTCTTCCGTGTCTCCTTTCCTCTGTGGAGAAATCTGTCTTCCCTGTGACGGTAGCACATGGAGAGATGTGTGCCACCCCTCCTGGATGGGTCCCGGCGGCTCTCCTTCCTTCGCACAGGGGTGGGGTCTGCAGTGCCCAATCTCTGCTCCTCCCTGTGCTCGCCCTCCCTCTCCCCCTCTGACAGGCTGTGGGAGGAATAAAGGGCTTTGTGCCAAGCCTTTCTTTTGGGGCCTCTATTTTTCCTTTCTTTTTATGCCAGAGGCAAATAGTTGAGTCTGCTTGCTGGAAGTGAGGCTTCTGAAACCATTCAGCTAGGCCCGACATTTTTCAGATAACAAATTATTCTGCAAATGGTATCAGAATTTAACTTCTCATGATCCTGATCCATCCCTGGAATGTATTGCTTGACTTTTTAAGAATGATGGCGCACCGGGTTCTACTAACTGACCCCAAACGAGCCGTCACATTTAGCCCCTGAGCTCTCCGACACATACCCAGCGACAGTGCTGATACTTTACATCTAGGGTTGTGATTTACGGATTTCAAAATACTTTCCGAAAAACTCATCGGAGCATCACATATCCCTGAATGGTAGACATGCCAGAAATTATTACTCCTATTTTACAGTTAAAAACAAAACGAAGAAACTGAAGCCCAGAAAGATTAGGCAACTTGTCTACCAATTCTGTAGATCCGAAGTCCGGTGTCCTAACTGGAACTCAGGGATTTTAAACCAGTAGCTTTAGTTTATCAGAAAAAAGCAAGATTTTGCTATAGTGACAAGTTGCCTCCCACCCTTACCCCTTGGTTCCACTGGTTGAACGCAGCAAACATTGTTCCTGCTGCATTTCCAACGCGAGTCAGTGGGAGAAAGCTGGGGAGGCCCTGCTCCCCCGAGTCACTCAGGGACCCAGGCTGACAGAGGCTCTCTTATCTAATGACACTGCCCGCTCAAAATGGGGCCTCAGGGTTTGCTGCAGCCGCGAAGGAGAATGTGGAGAAGGCACACCTGCTCGCTCTCTGCTTGGACCCCCGTGGCCAAACTCGTCGCATCTCCCCCAAACTAACTACTCGGGAGTCTGGGAGGACTTCCCACACTCTCGGAAAAAAGAACCAGTTCTGCTGAGCCCCAGAAATCTCTGTCGCAGGCTCTTAGGTTGTCCTGTTGGACACACTGTGCCGTACACAGAACCCACTTGGAATTCTGTGCACCTCGGAACAAATATTGTAACCTGGGCATTTCGTTTGTTTGAGAATGACGAGAGACAACGTAAATTTAAATGCTACCTGCTGGGTGAGGTAGTTGACAAAAAGAAACAACTGTAGTCACAATGGGTCATGTGTTAACCCCTTTTTTGTTTTTTGTTTTATTTCAGCTTTATTGAGGTATAATTGATAAATAAAACTGTAAGATATTTAAAGTGTACATCGTGGTAATTTGGTATATGTACACATTGTGAAAAGATTCTCCCCACCTAGTTAATTAACAAATCCACCGACTCACATATTTAACTTTTTTTTTTGGACCTGACCTTTTCAAAATTAGCATTTGCTCCAAAAAGTTAACAGAAAATTTAAGATTTAAATTTCCTGTCTTCTTCCTCTTCTTTACAATCTCTTTACAAAGAAAGTTTTAGATTAAAAAAAAAAAAAAAAAAAAAACCACTCAAATTATTCCTGAGAAAAATTAAGGTTTACTCCCAAGATATTTTAGAAAACTTTCCAAGTCATTCTAAACAAATCTTATTAACCACTCAGTTTATTTCCCAGGAAATAAGCATCTATACGGTTTGTCCTCTATGTTTGGATAATTGAGGTAAAGAAAAATTGCAACGGGGACATGAACCAGTTTGACTCTGAGTTCCGCAGATATCCTGGGTGTGGATCGCCCCCGGTGCAAAAGGTTTTAGAATATCCAGAGGTAAGGATGGAATCTGTCGGCGCAACAGAAAGAAAGCGATCCATTGCCAGCCCGACTGCTTAAGACATTTCTCACACAAAGTGAACCCCTCGCATCCATCCCTGTGTAATGAAGTAACCTGCCCCGGAAGCAGCTGCTGCCTGCACATCCTGTGTGTGAACTGCCGTTGCCTCCAGCCACCGGACTTACCTGCACAGCTTCCCCGGGGGCTCCTGCCCTGTTCTTTACATTCTGGGAGCAGCCACACTTGTCACGGGTGGAGGATCGGTGATGTGAGCTCCTTGCTAAACACCTCTCGACACAGCAGAAATTCTTACAAAGGCTTTCCACGCCATGTCGTCCACGCCCTCCCCCCTTCTCTTCTTAAAGTATGTATTTTTTGATAAAATGAATTTTAAAACATAAAATGGCAACCCCCAAATGTACATGCTAACAGTAATGCTAATCATCATCGGCACTTGTATACAGTGTTATTTTGTAAAGAGGTCAGCCTTTTTCACAGGCATCTGCCTTAGTCTCGGCAGATACTTTCGAGTTCCATAGGTCACAAGTTTCCTTACCTCTATTCCAGGGATATAAAATGTGAAAGCGAAGCAACGTATCCAGGGTGGCAGGAAGGATACGTGGGCAGATGAGAACAGGCTTCCCCAAGTGTGCCTGGGCATACGTCAACTGTCATTGTCAACAAGATGGTTTTCTAGATTTCCCCTTACAATTACTGAGTCAGAATTTTCAGGAAGGAGGCCCAAGAATCTCTCTTTTAACCAAGCACTGTGAGTGACTTGTGATACGCACCTTTAAGAAGAACTAGATCTAGGAGAAGGTATAATTCCTCTTTCATTTAAGCATCCTGTCACCCCTGGAAGGAAAGTCTCTCAAAGGATAAGAAAGTTCACCCCAAGAATTCAGATGCACGGTGGGAAAGCAGCTACTTCTACCCGTCCCTGGAGTTTTCAAGAAAAGTACAATTTTATGTATTTTTAAATGTCAACACCTTGTACCACTGGTTTTCAAAAAAGGCCCTGGGGACTAATAGTAATGTCTGTAAACATTCTCCAGGTGGTCTGAAAACTGGAATCTTTCAGAATTTGTTTTTTAAATGTAACTTTCAACTGGGTAATAAATGCACAAAGTACAACATTCAAAAGGTTAAAAACAGTGTTTGATGAAAGATAAATCTCTTTTCCATCGCTTTCTTCCTGTTTCCCAGTTTCCTTTCCCAAAGGCAACCACTGTCACCATTTTCTTAGGTTCTCTTCCAGTGACATCCCAAGCATGTGTGTGGGCAGAAGCTTTTATTTTTAACCCAAATGTCACCCATTCCATGTTTAACATCTCTATCATGTTCACCATCTATGGCATTGTGTCTAATTAATTCAATACTTTTCCTCCAATATCACGTTTATTTTGTACAGTGAAAATAATTTTTTGAGTAACAAAACTCTGAAATCTCCAATGGCTTACCAGTATGATTCCCTCATGCAACAGTCCAGCGTGGGCATTTGTTGGATGAGCAGCCAGCTCCTTCCACCCTGAACTTCCTCCCTGGGTTTGGGCCCTTTTGCTTCCGGCTGGTGGATGGGAAAAGAGAGAGCCTAGAGGATGATGGGTAACTTGCTGAAAGTTTTGTGGATCAGCTCTGGAATTAGCACACATCATTTCTGCCCTCGTTCTTTTGGCAAGAGTCAAGCCATTACCCCATCTAGATCCAAGGAGGCCTGTGAAGTGACCTTGACTGGCCGACCGCGCGGCAGTATCAAATCCACATAAGTAAAGGGGGGCACGTCTTTGAGGGAGAGCTAGCCACTCTGCCATAGCTCTCACTCCCAAATGTACCTGGTTTTCTTTTCATGACGTGAGTGGGATTTTTCTCTCTCTCTCTCTCTCTCTTAGAAATATAGTCAGGGATTTGGTAGGGATTTTTATACCACAGATGAGGCCTGGGAGAGTTTGAGAACCACGACTCTAACACAGGAGGCCGAAGGCCATGTCCAGGTTTTGCCCCTGCTGCTGTGTGAGCCCAGGTCTCCAGACTGCCCAGTCGCAAATCTCTGGACAGGGAGACCTGCAGCCTACCTGATCACTTCATTTATTTGACCTCCTCGAACTAAATGATTTTCCTATTATCTAACCCAGGTAGAATCAAGAATAGAGGGCTTCGAGAATCCCCAATTCTCAGTCTGCCTATAAAATATTACAGCAATTTTAAAACAGTCCTTTCTAAGCTTTAGTCTCTCTCTCTCTCTCTCTCTCTCTCTCTCTCTCTCTATCTCTTTCTCTTTTCTTTTTCTCTTCACTCTCTCTCTCTCTTTCTCTCTCTCTCTCTCATTTGCTAGATTTGCTACCCAGCAATTTTCCTGCACCCTTTTTTGCTTACCAACCTTTTCCTTTGCTACTGGAGGAAAAAGAATAAACAAAACCAAATCAGCAACATAAAGAACTCAGAAGTTAACCTTTGGGGAGAGGAGTCGGTGAGCTGCCGGGGATGTCGCAGGCTGACCCTGCCCCCTCCTCTCAGTGCCAGCCAGCAGCAAGGAGGGAGAGACCTAACATGAAGAGGGACTGGTTCCCTCCTCCACGGCTCTGCATGCGTCAGCCCCCAAAATAGAAACATTGGGAGGAAGCTGTGTTGGCAAGGAAAAGCAGAAGGAGGTGGGCTACTTCCATTCCGTACCATCCAGGTCTCTCTGAGCCATCTTGGGCGCTCATTGGTAGACCTCGGGGAAGGAGAGCAGAGAAGCCTAGCGTGGCTTGGAACATGTCTGCATCTGTTTTCTCTTCCTTGCTGGTTTGCATAGACTCTGTGGTCACTGTTCTCCATGTCAGCACATTCAAAATTGCTGGCTGTAAACACTGAAGGCGGCATGCCTGCTACCGAAGAAGCCACAAGGGAAACAGCTCTGGGCAATGGTGGATTCTCTTGGTGTGACATATTTCCAGCTCCCAGCACAGGCCCTTGACAGAGTATGGGGCTTTGCTGTTTGGGTGGGATGGGGAGAAAGAAGGAAGGAAAGGAAAAAAGAAGGAGGCTTGGCTTATTAGGATCTTTTCTTATGGAAACAAATAGTTTTCTACTGGGTCCTTTCTTTGGGAGCTGGAATAGGAGAGGAATCTTAACAGCTGAAATGAGAGGCCTGCCAGCAAGCAAAATGAGATTACAGCAAGCCAGACTATCCCAACGTGCAGAGAGAGGTTGGGAGCCATTAAGGCCATGGGGAAGATATCCACGGTCTTGGAAGAAGGCAGTTACCACGATTCCGCCGTAAACCACATTGCCTCTCCCAGTGTCTCAGGCTGGCGTGGAAGGCCACGGGGGTGGGTGGTGCCATCCCCACAGGGCAGGACTTGGCTGGACTCTGAGCTGGGCAGCGGCGAGTCTCTGGGGCCCTGTTTGGGGACTTCTACCAGCCAGGGTGTGTCTTTGTAGCCTGTCTAACCACAACCATTCACAGAGGGCATGTGGATTAGAGTCTACCGTGATCAAACCAGGGAGAGAGTGTTACCCACTTCCAGAAAGTTCATGAGTCTGTGTGCTAGTACATAAAACGGCCAGCTTCGTCTGTTTTTATGAGAACTATAATGGGAAATCAGAATGGCGCTCACCCTCCTAACAATTCATGACTCTCTACTGAGAACCTCCTTTGCAAAAGCCGTAAAAGTGGGGTGCTGGAGTATATTCAGTTCTTCAGAGAAAAAGAACCAATAGGAGATAGATAGAGGCATATACATAGATATAGATATAGATATCCAATAGGCTGTATATACCAATAGGTATGTGTATGTGCGTGTATAGTTAGTATACATACCAATAGGATGTATATCTCATATATATGAGAGTTTAATATTTATACACATATATGATATAGTATACTTGATATATGTTATACATCTTGCTATATATATTCTATACAACTTCATATATATCCTGTATATCTGCATGTGTATGTATGTGTGTGGTGGCAGCGGGGGGAGGTGGAGAGAGAGAGAGATAGAGAGAGAGCAAGAGAAAGAGATTTTAAGTAATTGGTTCATACGAAGGGCCAGTCTAAAATCTGCAGAGCAGGCCAGCAGGCTGGAAGTTCATCTAAGAGTCGATGTTGCAATCTGCAGTCCAAAATCTTCAGGCTGGAAGATTTTGGGTTTCTGTGTTGCAGTCTTAAGATAGAATTACTTCTTCAATACACTTCAGTCTTTGCTCTTATGGCCTTCAACTGATTGGATGAGGCCCACCCACGTTAAGAAGAGTATTCAGCTTTCCTCAAAGTCTACTGATAGGAATGTTAATCACATCTGAAACTATAACCTTCACAGCAGCATCTAAACTGGTGGTCGACCAAACAGCTGTGCACCGTAGCCGAGCCAAGTTGACACATAAAATTAAACATCGCATGGGGAATTTGTACATTGAAAGTGGAACTTTCTATTTAAGTGCCTATAGGTCAGATGATAGAAATTTCTTTAAAGTAAGAGTTAGGGTATCAGCCAGACTGTCTCAGTGACATGCTTGCTGGCTTTCTTGTGACGGATTGTACTTGGTATAATCTCTGATCTAATGGGCATTCATGGGAAATAGTCCTTTGACCCTGATGTCAGGAAACTAGCACACAGCCAGCGCAGACACTGAAAGAGCAGGAGTTCAATTCCTGATACTGCTCCGTCTTCGAAGAGCCTGAAAGTAATTAATTTCTGTCACCAGATCTGTACTTTGAGAAGTATGCGGATAAGGCACAGAGGCTGCGTAGCTGGAAGGGAGAGTGTGAACCCTGGATGAAGCCGCGTGGGTTCAGATCTCAGCTCTGGCACTAATGGCATGCTGTTTAACCTACCTGTGCCTCAGCTTCCTCACCCATACAATGGGGCCATAGTAATAATTTCTACTGACTAGGGCTCTCATGAGGATTAGATATATTAACATTCATAGGTGTCTGCATGGTGCCACATAAGCGTTTGCTCTAAAATGATTACTTCCTGAGACTTGGAAGAGATAAAGTATTGAGTAGAGGATTGAGAGAGTTGAAGAAAAGTTTTTAGAGATAGATTAGACGTCAAAAGCGTGCTATAATTCGGTCCTTATTTGAGACCATTTAGAGTGTTGTCCTTCAGAGAATTCTTTTCACAGTCCTCTTAAGAGGAATTGAAACCAAAATGGAGCCTCCTGGTACCAAACTACCTTCTGCAGTGTAGTTAATAGTGTCATGGAGAACTTGCAGGGTATTAATAATGAGCTAATACACCTATGAATGTTAAATGTCTTGGAAGCAGTTTCCTGATGAGCAAATAGCAGCTGTGGCAATGGCCATGGTCTAATTGCCCGAGAGGCAGTTAAATATAGTTTTTAGTCCTTTTCTAAGCAGTTATTTGAAAGCTGAAGTATTTCCCTAAATGCCCGTCAGTTGTTCTTAACAGCCAAATGAAGTGTAGGGGTAGGTGGTGTACAAGGACTGTTAGGAGTGTGTTTGCTTCCTATACATCTGATTTATCGTTGTCAATTGTGGTTTTTTTCTGCATAGATTTGCATTTTGTATACTTCCATGTCTGACCTCCTGGGATAGAGTGGTAGCTTTTATTGTTCTGAAAATTCTAATTAAAAATAATGCTAGTTATCTTTCCTTGAAATCTTTTATGTGTCAAGCACCATATTAAATGCTTTACATGTATCATCACACGTAATCTTCAGAATCATCCACCAAAGTGGGTACCATTATCATCACTATTTTCCATTTGAAGACACTGCGGCTTAAAGAGGTTAACTTGCTCGAGGTTCACGACAGGTAGCTGAGTTCTAGGTGGCAGGAATACAAAAGCCCAAATGCTTTACCACCACCCCTTAATGTTCTTTAGGTCCCATAAATTAAAATCAGCCCTACATTCTACAAAGGGCTTGGAAGTGTTTTTGCAAAATGTAGGTTGAGCTGCTCTCTCGGGTCTATAATTCTTCCATTAAACAGTACTGATTGCCGACCTGTGTGTAGGTTCTCTGCCATTGACACAGATTCCATCTCTGGAGGAGATTGGGGACAACCCTTGTAGAACAACAAGAGCTAGAAATTGGGCTGTAGTTGTCCATGTCCATTTAGCGAGCAACACTTCACCGCCTTGAGAGCAAGATGGAAAATGCTGTTCAAATAGTGATTTAGAACTAGAGGAAGGACAAGGCAGGGATAAGTTTTACCAGAAGTGGTAAGAAAGTCTCCACTCCAAACAAAAAAATTAAAGCAGGACAATTTTCATGTCTACCATGTGTGTATTTTCAGAAGGAGCGATGCTTTTATGCAAAGGAGACACTGACGTATCAGTGACTAAAGTTAAAAAACAACAATCAGAGAGGTTGCACAGTGTGCAGAGTTTTTCTCTATATTTAGAATAAAACTTCGTGTTTTTACTGTCAGGATGTGAGCTTAATTATAGCATGTTGGAAACTTTGCTTTTGTAAAGGGCGTGTGTGTGTGCGCGCGTGCGCGCGCATGTGTGTGTGTGGCTTACTCTGCCTGGAAAATTTCAGGTGCTATTTTTTTCTTTTGAAGCACCAGAAGGAGTTGATATAAGGTAGTTGGAGAAATAAAGTATTTCTTGACCCTCGATGAACTGATAAGCTATCTGCGGGCAGGATATAACAAGTTTTATTCCTCTGTTTTAGCTCTTACCATACTACTTAATAATATTTATTTAGTTGGATTAAACCAGGGATGTCAATGGGGGCTATTTAGAAGGTTTTCATTTCAATTTTTACTTAAGTAATGTACGAATTATTCTCCAGGAAATAATTTTTTTTCTGGCCTAGAAACTTTTACTTTAAAAAAATCTGTACTTATTCATTCTGTTATTCCCAGAATTCGCAATATGTGTTTGGTATAGATATTTCTTAGCTATTCAGAGATTACCTTTGTGTGTGTGTGTACATATCTGTGTGTTTAGCATTGCAAAATTATTTTATTAAGATTATTCAATATTGTCAGGCTCATTACACAGACTGAAAGCACTTGATTTTAGCCATAAGTCCTTTCATATTAACCATGAAAATTGGCTCACACACTTGTTCCCTGAATCTGAAAGAATCAGCTTGATGGTTTGTCCAGATGATAATCAATAAGCCCCACTTCACCTTTAAAAACCACCTTTTAATATGAATCTGATGCATATACTATCTTTAGCTTCCAACTATGCATACCTTTTATCATACCTTGCCTATCGTAAGTTTCATATATGTATATGTTAGATGATGAATTCAAAAGAAATGAAGGTGGAACCCAAGAAAGATGAAACCATTTACAAGCTCACATTTTGGGGGCATAGTGCTCACACGGTTTATTTGCTATTTTCCATTCTGATTCTATCATTAAACCATTTGGGGGAACGTAATAACATTTTCTCGTTAGAAGGTGTCTGGTGCTAAAATAGAATGTAGTTAATCAGGATGGGATGATGTGCGGTGCCTACACTTATTACGGGGAGAACCACTGGCTGCTTCCTGCAGCTCTTAGTTCCCCGGCAACGCCTTCCACTTTTTTCTGTTTGTTCGTGTCATACAACGGCTTGTGCAAAAGCATTGCCTGAGTAAATGCTTCGATATGACGTACGTGGATAGGTAGGTGAAACTGTGCAGGTCAAATCATGACCTGGAGGAATTAATACATTTCAAAAATTTAAATAAAATTTAGTTATCTTTTTACTAATTGTGGGGAAAAAAATATGCCTGGACATTTATTAAATATCTCTCTAGTATCAGGCTGCCTAAACTCAGTGAAACAGTTTGTGACGCTAGTTTAAAAGTTAACGGGATCATTTGTTAACATTTAAATATCTTCATGCAATTAAAACTTTGACTTTAAATTATATCTGAAAGACTAAAAAAAGTGTTGTGGAATATGCCGTCTTGTCTGTGGTTTGGTTTTAGGAGTAAGGATAAATCTTTGCTGTTAAAAAAAAAAGGAATTGGTATCCAGCATTCTTCAATCCATAATACTGAGTATGAAACTTCAGGTTTTAACGACAAATCTTTTAAAAAGTGTCTCTTAACAAAGTTTTAGACAAAGTCACATCAGTGTATTTTTTAATTTAAGTACCTGAATTCATCAGAAGCAAATAAAATGATAATTCAAGTAACATACAGGAATAGAAAGAGTTATTTACTGGAATAATTCAGTCTTAATCAAAAGACCAACATTTTAAAGCAGGAAAGCTCATCTTCCCTTAGTAGCCCGAGTCAATCAGAAGGAAAAGGAAAGCCTGGGAGGGTGAAGCTGCCAGAGCAGACCTCGGGTCTGAACGTCCTGGAGGTTGCCTCCGTCTGTCCCCAAGGGCGGGGTGGAGCAATCCTCCTTTCTAGAATTCGTGTTTGGGCCCGCATCCGAACCATATGGTGCCATGTCATATTCTAGACTTTTTGTCGTGGGCAGTCAACAGTGCGGCTGATCAGCAGAAAGGTCGCCATTTAGCACGTAAGATCTGTTATTGCAAGATCTCCATTGTACATATTCTAAACAAGCAAATCACATATATTCAGTGTAGACACTGAATCCAGCTCAGTACACATCCACTCTTGGTCCTGGTTCTTTCTATTTGGGTTTTAGCCCAAAAGATGCTCTGCTTAATCACTTGGATCCAGAGCTGGTCGTCGCCTAGAATTCCAGGAATGCTGCAATAGGTTCATCTCCTTAAGCCCCAAAGCTTCCTCGTGCGCCCATCCCCCATGGCCCACCTCCCACCCAAGGCTCACATTAAACTGGCTTCCTATGCTCCAGTAATATTCAGTTTGTTTCTTCTCTCCTTATTTTCTCTATTTTCAAAGCATGTCCATTTTCTTTCCCAGCCCCCGGCAGTCGGTGACCTCTGTGGAGCTCCAGGACCCGTCAGTTGTGGGTCCTCTTTATTCTTTTCCTATGAATCATGTGTGGCTTCTCCAGTCTCTTCCTTTCCCCCCAAATGCTGCTGTAATGGTTATAAACCCTTTTATATCTATAACAGATTAAGCTTTCTATTCTTTAACGTCGTGTGATTGGACAAGCACGGTACTATTCAAAACAACCCTATATTTTGAGGTTTTCGTTTTGGAAGAATCTTTTTATTTAAGTAAAATATTCTTTTTTATTTTATTTTTTCTTAGCGCCCCATTTCACATGCATAAATAAAATAAATTTAGATTTTTTTTTTTGTTGTTAAAAAACATTTTCTGAAGAAAAAGATCAAAATGCAAACACATTTATATAAACATTTTACCTTGGCAGAATTTAACATAAGTTGTTTTGAGCGGTGATGGTTGTATTTCTAATACAGCAGAGCAAAAAACGTTGCCCAAATTAACCTGTCAAACTGAAAATATTTTGTCTCTCCGTGATTTCACAGATATCTGTTTTATTTAGCGTCAAGGAAAAAAAAAAATCACGATTCAGTTTTCTAATGCAACTGCTCCAACATGTGTTTCTATATCATTTACACATATAATATGTACTTTCTTTACAAGGGAACCCTATAAACCTGAGTGTTTATAATTACTATTACGACTGTATACAACAGGAGCAAGAAAAAAATAATAAAATTGTATCTTCTTGAAAAACGATTTAAATCATCTTTCTGATAAGTAATTTAAATAAGATATAGCCTAAGACAAAGAGGGCCCAGTGACCTCATCCATGGTCATAGAGAGATGTCTGTTCTAGTTCTGGACAGTGTGTCCATCAGCCTTAACAGTAGGACAGAGCCGCAGACGTGAACTCAAATCTCAGCGTGGCTGTTGAAGAATGGAATAGAATCCTCTGGATTGTGTTCTCCTTGGTGTTATGCCTCTTCGTGTGGCGCTTAAGGTTTCTCATGTGAAGTGAGGAAGGTTTGCGTGGTTTATTTAGGTGTGTGCAGTCATACTGAAATACAGGGCCATATCATACCAAAGGTCCTAATGCTGATCATTGCTCTATGTCTGGCCCCTAATGATGTTTAGCGTCTAGCGACCTCTAAACACATACACGACACACACATATACACATCCATGACTATGCATACACTGGTGCACAGGCCTTAGCGGTTGTTTGGTCAGGCTTATTATTCTTTCTGCCCCCAGAATTTTCCTCCCACCCTGAATGAAAAAGATTCCAATGACACTGCCGCCACCACCGCCACAAAAAAATTAGCATTACGCTCACTTGGTGCGCCAGAATTCGGCTGCGGCATGACCCTTAGGGAGAAAACTTCTTAACAAGCACGATACAAGTACTGATGAAAGTTTTATACCTAATTCATCAGCCTACCTCTGTGTGTTGATGGCTTTGTTTCAGAAATTTACAGTGTTAACATTCATGAGTCCATGGGTCATTTTTCAGAATCAACATAAAATACTGTAGGAAAACCAAAGATTAAACACATAGAACAACTTAAGCTAGAAAACTTTAGACCCTGCAAAGAATTTTCATTGATAGCATAAATAGAATGTATTACCAGATTCCATAATCTTGGCAGCATATGTTGCCAATAATGTACAGCTAAATCTAGAAATAGAAAACAAAATAAAAAGCCAGCATGTCTTTATGAAAACTGAGAGAGTATTATGTCATCATAATGAAACCCTAGACCAAATCTACATTGTAGGGGTTGAGAACATTTAAATTTATGATTGTAATTGAACTAACACAAATGTGACATCCAACTCGTTCATCAGCATCACTCATGATCTATATTTAACATCGATTACAGGACAATATCATTAATAACAAAGTCTGAGAATTGAGCCAACTCCTAAGTTACACAAGTAAATCTTAATTAGCCACAGTTCCCTGACGCTGTAGCTGTGCGTGCTGGCACGTGACGGAAGCGGGGGCTGCGCGGCATGGTGCTCTGAAAGTGAAGGCGCATGTGCCCGGCTTCGCACCGTGCTGGGCACCGTGCTGGGCACCGTGCTGGGTGCGTGATGAAGGAATGCGGAAATCTGGAATGCCGGCAGGAAGCCAAGTGGGTCCCTAAGGAGTCCGCTGGGTTTCGAGGATAAGTATGAGGGCTCATTCACAAAGCAGCTAACACAGATTTCGGGAAGTAATTTGCTTTTTCTTCTCCGCGGGCTTTCTTTGGCCCGGTCTCAAATATACCATGTACTATTTATTGAGTGCCTTGTCTATGCCAGATAATTTACCTATATTACTGCCATAATTATCCTCACAGAAACTGAGGAATTATTATCCCTTTCTACCGGTGAGGAGACCAAGGCTTAAGTTAAGTATCTTTTCCAAAGTCACATAGCCAAGATGTAAGGGAGTGTGGAGTCTGGTCATTCTGTACTCTGGTGCCTGGTAAATTTTTTTAGATATTGCTGTAGACTGTTTGGATTGCCCCTCCCCTCCAAAAAAATTCATATGTTGAAACCAAACTCCCAAAGTGATGGTATTAGGAGGTGGGGCCTCTGGGGGGTGATTAGGTCGTGAAAGTAGAACCTTCAGGAAGGGGATTAGTGCCCTTATAAAATCGGCGAAGAAAGCTCCCTGGCCCCTTGCTCTGTGCTGGAGTACTACGAGAGGTCTGCAACCTGGTGAGGGCTCTCGCCTGACCACGCTGGCACCCTGATCTCAGACTTCCGGCCTCCAGAACTGCACCAAACTTCTTTTATTTATAAGTCACCCAGTCTTTTGGATTTTGATATAGCAGCCCCAATGGACTAAGACAGATATTGTGCCAATGTGACAGAGATTGAGTAGGATACATGGGGAGAAAACAAGCTCACCAAATACCAATGGAGATGTTTCCTGGCAAGTTAAATGAAGCAGCCACAAATATTATTAGCAGTGGAGCAGTGGACGGAAGGTATAAGGATGAACCTAAAAAATAACTTGAAACAATGCAAAAGAGCTGTGATGGGTGGGAAAATTAGAACACTAACAAATGATTTAGCCCGTAGAAGTACATTCAGATTCATTTCAACCAATATTTATTGAGAGCCTACCACGCACGCAGAAGGATCTGTACCAGTGGCTTGCTCGATGCATTAAGAGCTGTCATTAGAGATATTAACAAAGAATGTCTCCTGAAGAGTAGATGGACCTTTGGCCACCGGTGATGGAGCCTGGGATAGGGATGGGAATGTGTGAAAAGGGTATTTCTGGCACTGAGGTCGGTAGGCACAAAGCCGTATGATGGGAGCACCAAGGGACGCCTAGAGGATCGAGTCAGAGTTTGTAAGCCCGACTGAGCCATCTTTTGGAGAACCTGGAATGTCATGCAAAGAAGTTGGGACTCACTCAGTTAGCCATGAGGAGCCGGGGGAGATTTTTGAGCAACGTGATTGCTGGCGTCACGCGTTAGAATGGTAATTCTGATGCCTCTGTCAAGAATGAAGAGAAACAAGACTATTTACAAGGCTTTAGCAATAATAGTTTTATGTAAAAGGCAAGGGAACCTCTGGCAAGTCTGTGGTAGCAAAAAAGGAAGACATTTGTATAAGAGGCAGTCATTGAAAAGGTGGCATCAGGCAAGATGTAGAGGATGAAGAACAGCAAGGAATCGGTGATGTGGCCGTGGGTTTTCTTGAGTGAAGGAGTCGTGTGCTCCAGGAGGCAGAGGAAGTAAAGCTGTTCACAGACTGTAGACCTGAGTTAGAGGCCAGTCTTCACAGGATGCAGAGTGAGGAAGCATTATTGACCCTTCTTTAGTCATATATACATCAAGGTCGTAAAAGATTAGTAGCAGAATTGTGGCTGAGAAAGATAATAGGTATACCTATCACTCATTATATTAATTGGGCCTGTGTATATCCAAAGGTGTTTGTACGTTGGGTTGGCTCTGTGAATACCTTTGGCCGTACATTAAAATGAGTCTTATTATTTTAATTATAATGCATGTTTTATATGTATGCACACATACATTAATATATTACTTAAAATAAGTATATATTGAATATAGCATGGATACCTATAAAATAGCCTCCATTGACTTGAATTATCCAGTTTTGTTTTAATTGAGAGTTGTATCTTGATTTCTTGTGTAACCCTTGAGGCAAACTGAAACTGTGCCAATATTTCAGACTGCAGCAGCCTATTAAAATATTTCATCCCCGTTCATAACCATCACCACCACCATCCCACTCACACAATATCATATCTCATCACCCAAGCCCCATCATAATGTGTATATATTATAATATATGCTAATGTAATTTGAGTGTATATATTAGAACATCAGTATATTTTCTGGCTTTCCAATCTAGAGCTGGCTTGAATAAGTCTTAAGAAGCCTTACTATCTGATAATAGACCTAGGTTCTGGGCTTAGCTTGCCTCAAACTGGCTTGGCGACCTTGAGCAAATCACTTCATGACTCTGGATGTTAGTTTTCTGTGTGGGATGGAGTTGGACTAAGTCTGGGTCAGGAGGGTCTCCCCGACCTGGAAGATACTCTTAGCTGTAAGATACTCCACCTGTAAGCCTTAACACACCTGCCCCCATCTCCCGATCTCTAGTATTGAGCATCTACCTGAGGACTGAGGGCAGTTCAAAATGTTTGCTATTATAGTTTCTGAATATGTCATTGCCTATACTGTAGCATCTCCTGGCCTTGGGGACCACACACAGCCCTTGGCGCCAGACTCTGTAGTCTGTGTCCACACTGGCACAGGAGACAAGGAAGAACGGGGAACACTGTGTGTGTGGTATCTTAACTAGCAGGCAGCCACTCACTCAGTGTTTGTCTCCCTAACCTCAGAATCCAACGGGGACATCGAGTTGAAGTCTGTGCATCTTGATCTGTCTGGCTTGTGAAATTTTGAAGTCTGGGGAAATTGCGTGACGGCAGGAGAGTTGTGATATAATTTATGGAGGCGGCTCGAAAGGCAGAAGCAGCAGGCACGTCTGTGTGCAGAGAAGCCAAGGAAAAAAGAGATGCATTAGGAAAGGTCCAAGAAGCTAGAGGAGTGGAGTTGAATTCTGCTGTGGTTGCCTGTGAGGTTAAGTAATAAAAATGTCCCTTGATACAGCATTGTCTAGACCAGACTTTTGTCATTAACCCTTCATTCACTTTAAATTGTCACTGACGTGAACCCTTTGGTGTTTTGTTGCTGTGGGTTAAATCTATGAATGAGGTTAAGAATAAAATATTTAGTTCTAAGAAACGGGAATGAGATAATTACATTTCCATGAGAGGCAAAATTTGATGAAATTATGCAGGTTTAATTCAGGACTGAAAGGAAAGTATCTCTACAAAGCTTTTTATTTTGAGTGGATCTTTTAGAAAATTTAGTTAGAAATACAAGTTGACAAATAACACTGCAGCCTCTCTTTCTTTCTTGTTCTTGTTGAAAAACAAAAGTTAAAGTTAAAAGTTTTCTGACTTATTTTTGTTTAACACCTGTGGA
>NW_006431918.1:1262424-1298432 GCF_000325575.1 Pteropus alecto | reverse complement strand
TTCACGCTTCTTGGTTCTCAGGAACAAGATGAGTTTCTAATGTTTTCGGTTCTTGAAAAATCCTACCGAAGCCACGATTTCAACAGGACTTCCTTTCAGGGGGTCACTTTTTAAAAAGCTATCCAAGTGGCATTGTTGGGGAAATGGGGAGGGGGCTGGTAAAGAGGAGGAGGTGGGAGCAAACAAGGGTATCTTGGAAAATTTTTCAAACAATTGAAAATTTTTCAAACAATTGAAGACAACAACAACAAAAGAAAATAGGATAAAGCAGCTTAGGAAAGCTGAAGCATTGAGAATGAGAGTCAGATTAAAGAAACAACCGTTTTCTTAAGAAAGGAGCTACCCCAGCATTGGATGTGATGGGTTTATGATTTTACCAGGGTGGAGAAGAAAGGCAAGGAGTGGAGGGCCTGTTAGCAAGATGCTACTGAAATCGCTTTCGCTCGCAGAATACAGAGCTTCCTGAGTATTATTTGTTGACTGTATGTTTACTGCTTAAAGCTATTCCATGTATGTTATTTATTTATAACTTTAAAGATAATTTAATATGTAAAACCTCCTCTGCTGAAATGTGGGTATTAATTTCCAAGCATCATTTGTTGTGCTTATGGCTGATGGATTGTTATGAGTCAGAACTAATAAACTTGTTAGGATTAATAGAATATTGGCCTGGAAAAAAAGAAGTATCTTTATGGTTGCCATGTAACTGCGTCTGCCAGGAAGGCTGGTTACTGCTGGGCTCCGTGTCTTGTGAGGGGCAGTAGGGGAGAACAGTAAAATGCATGATTAATACCTTCGAATAGCGTAATACGTTGCCCAGGACATTGAGGGACTGGCAAAGCAGAGATCCTTGGCTGAACATGGTTATAGCCGCATGGAAGTGCCTGTTCTGTAGACTGGGTCAGGTGATGCTAAAAAAACCTGGCTTTGTTGAAACAAACCAGGCACAAGATTCAACAAGCAGAAAATTGCTATCTGCCTTCGGGTTTATTTTCTCTCTGCAGATAAAGAACCTTGCACTCCGTGTCTGTTACAAAGTGTCGTTAGGGCAGAGGGATTTAGGAGAAACAGCAGCAGCAGCCCCCCAGACTTCCTTGACATTTAGGGAAGAGCGCCTTGAGTTGAGTTTGGTTTCTTCCTGACCCCCTGAGGAATACCCCTTTGGAAGCCGAGGTCCCCTCGCTGCCCAGTCTTTCCAGTTCAGTGGAGAGGGCCACGTGCTTCATGTCTATCTTCTGATGGAAGGAGAGAGAGGAGCGTGAAAGGGCCCCAGCCGACGTCCGCAGCCGCTTTCCCAGAGCGTGATGGGTGAGAACGGGGGCCAGCGGCGCCTGCCTCCTGGTGAATGGAGAATGACATCACCGCCACGTGGAAAGCCGGAAACCCAGTTCATGGCTTTTTTACACGTTAATCTGTATTTCCAGCTGAGAAAAGAGAATTTCCATACGTTTTCACACAGACCCTCCTTTTCCATGTTATGTTGCTCCATTTCTTCCCCCCTTCCCCCCCCAGCACACATCCATATTCACACACACTCCCAGTCATACACATCCACATTCACACTCACTCACTCACCCTCTCTCTCTCACACACACACACACTTTCTTTCTCTGGGTTTCCCCCTCTCTGTGTGCTAATGGTTGTTTTCAGACAAAGCTCCAGGCCGACCTCAGGAAGCAGAAGAGTACTCTGGGTTAAGAGCTGTCCTTTACTGTAATCATTTATTAGACCTGAAGTTGGATTGGCCAAATGAGATTAAATACGGTTTAGCAGGCTGAAGCTGTCTCGACATTGAACATCAAAGGAGTATGACAGCGTCCACCACCAGACTCCTGACACAGGCCCAAAGGTGCAGCAGCCCCCGCCGGCTCTCGCTAGCAGCACGTAGGCCTTGCCCATCCCAGAAAAAGACTCTTTTATGGTTCTCGTATTGGTGAAAATACAGACATAGGTAAGCAAATTCGCCTTTATAAGAAGGAAGGCTCTTCGTTGTAAAATGCGGTGTGCGTTGGATGTCTCCACATCTTGCCCCGCTCCTCCCCTGACCCCAGACACACACCCCAGAGCCCCTTTCCTTAGCTCCTCTTATAGGAAGATGTTTTGGGGTGTTTTAGTCTCCAGCAAGAAGCTGCGGAGTCAGCAGCATATTCACTGTACGTCAAAAGACAGAGACTCACTCTACGGAGGCTTGCGTTATGGCCCTGGGTGGCGAGAAGCCAACAAGGGTGTCTCCAGGGGCGAACCGCACCCCCTCAAGGGTCACACAGCCCGTCTGTCATCTGTCTTGTCTGTGTGTGTGTCTGTGTCGCTTTCTCTCTTTCTTCCTCCCTTCCTCCTGCCTTGTTTCCTGTCTTTTTTTCCCCTCTCTGTAATTTCTTCGTAACTCGGCTTTCCCGCACAGCTCATCCCACCTGCAGGCCTCTCTCGTGTGTGGCCGGCCTCTCTCGTGTGTCACCGTCCTTTCGGTCCCGCTGCCATTGCTAACGGCCTCTGTTTTTCTACGTTCCCAATGAACGTCTCTGAGTTGAAAGCTTATGGAACAAGCTTATCTTTCAGGTTAGCTTCTCATGCAGAGACCGCAGGCTTTCCTTAGATCAGGTATTCATACCTGGTTCGATCGGCTATAACCAAAGGAGATGGCCTCATGTACAGAACTTGTGAAATTTGGTCACTCCCCTTAAAATGGAGCTATGGGAGATCAACACTGCTGGTCACAGGGTCTGGAACTTGATTAGTCCTATGAGTTTCGTATTATCTTTTCCAGTTGTCCGTCAATCACACAGATCCACTTTCGAAGGACATCTGGTAACATTTTTCCATAAGTAAAGATTATTAGTTGACTATACTTATTTGGAATCTGTGATGCTTTTAGCTATTTGGATATTTCCGTGGCCTAGCAAAGCTTTGGTTCTAAAATAGTATCTACTAGTATTGAAATAAACAACTTGGAAGACCACGTTTAAAACTCTTAACAAGCTATTTTTCAGCTTCCCTCAAGCATTTTGTAAAGAAACACAGATTTATATATAAACAATCAACAGGCTAATTACAAACATCTTATCTATCTATTAAGCATTTAACTAGCTCCAAGTCCCTGTTAACTAAGCAACGTTTTGTTAACCTCACTTGAGGTACTGTGTAATCCTGAGATCAAGGAGCTTTAAGTTCTTTTGAAGTATTTTTAATTTATTCTACCCACATGGTGGCATTTTTCTATTTCTAGTCTGTCTGAATTAGAGGGAAATATCAAAAAATTCCAAGATATCCAAAAATATCAACATAATAAATACTTTACACCAGTAAGGAACTAATATATAAGTTGAGCAGTGAAAAATCTGAGCCTCGAGATAGGGAAGGTACAGGAGAAATCTCTGTACCTTTGCTGTAAACCTCAAACCACTCTAAAATTGTAAAGTTTTAATAAGTCTTTAAAAATCAGTCAAACAAACCAAAAAGTCTGAGCGTAGAAGACAGTGTCCTGATGGGAGAAGAATGAATACATTTTATTGACACGATACTTTTGGTACATAATTTGGTCAAAGAAAGGTAGTTAAAAACACTATTCGAAGCATTATACAAATCGGGAACTTATTTCCGAAATGCTTCTTGAAAGTTCTCTTCACTCTCCGAAAGTGATTTCGGAAGCAGTGATTGCCGGAGGCTGCCTCATGCCAGAGGAGAATAAAGTCACCTGAGGAAGAGAACGCACTGCACTGACCCACGCGAACATCGAGACCATCAGCACGGTAGAAAAAAATTAGGGGAGGCAGGGGGACACGTCCCAGAATGTCAGACGCCACACCGAAACATAACGACGTAATTAAATATTTCTAGAAATGACAAAACAGGAAGCGGAGAACGCTTCGACATGTCTTTGCAGCTCTAGGCCGTACGAGGTGAGATGTGATGCGTAGTGTCATGTTGAGCAGCGCCGGGTGTGTCGGTGACTTGGAGTCGCCAGAACGACAGACTTGCTCGGGCCACCAGCATACTGGTGAAGGTGAACTGCAGCACGGCTAGGCCTTGTGGCACCTGGAACCTCGAGCTCTCGGCTTATGCTGTCCTGTCACCATCTTGAGATTCTTCAAAATTTTCGATCAAGGAGTCCTGTGTTTTCATTTCCCACAGGGCCCTACAAATTGTATCGTTGGTCCTGCTGGGACCAGAGTTCCTTCACGGCATCTTGGGACACAAGAACCATAACCTAAGTTATCCCTGGAGGAAGAAGGATACGTGGACCCCACCTTTCTCCCAAGTCGTCTACGTCACTTCTGTTTTAGAGAACTGCAAATAAGACAGAAGCTGTTCGTCTTACCATGCCACTCACGTAGCCTATGACTGGCCAAGGCTGACATTCCTATAGTGACAAAGCCTTCAATTTCATAATCTGAAACAAACAACTCCCCCCCCAAAAAAGTCGCAGAATCAATTGGTACCATGATAACCTAAGTAACCAACGTATTAAAGTAGTACAGTTCGTCAATAAATAGTATAAAAGTCTAGCGTCAGATTACTCCCCATTTAAACATTCAAAAAAGGGACTTAGAAGAGGATGCGTTAAAGGACAGAGGAGAGGGACCGTGGCCACAAAGGGAGGCGTGTGTGCTGGGGGCAGAACAGCACACAACGACATGTGTCTTTCCTGCTTCACAGTTTTCACCTTTGACTTTTCCTCACTGCTGTGTTTGAGGGCTTGTAGTTCACCCTTCGGTCCCGCCGATGCTGCTTGCCTTACCCAAGGAAGGTGTTTTTAGTACGGCAACTTAGTGATGACGGAGCTCAATCCCTGCGGGAATGGCTGTTCGATAGCTTCGCCAGTGCAGAGCTCCCTGGTGGCGGGGACCATCCCCTCTGTCTTCGCACCCTTCACCCATCTTTGCGCTAGGTCCAGTGTGGCGTCCTCAACACCATTGTGAGGACGCCACAGTGTCCGAATCCGGTCCGTGCAGTGCCTGGAAATGCGTTCCGGTGGTGGTCAGCTCCCACGGTCACTGAGCCGTTCTCGGTAAACAGCGTGGACCTCTCCTTCAGTGTGACTCTTTCGACTCCCTTAAAGAAGAAAAATAGCTCCTATCTTTCACCAGATTAAAATGTCTACATTTCTGTAGGAAAATGTCTGTTTCAGGAACCAGTTTAGCAGTTTCATTCTGTGAGCACCCTTAGGCCAGGAAGGACATTTGGTAAGACAAGGCTCGAAGTCCATTCTCCTCTACAACCAGGGGGAAGGAGGAGTAGGCGATAGTGGGTGCTGACCCATCCGCACGTGGTCACCAGGCTGGGACAAGGCTGGACGTCCAGGTCAGACTTCCTTATAGCCAGTGGGTCCGCAGTTCCAAACTCCTAAGAGAAGAAAAATTGTTAACTCTCTTTTCCTCCGCTTCTGCCCTTCCCGTCGCCCTATGGCCTGGTTAAGTCGTCTAGCATCTTGCAAAACAAATTTAGCTCTCTCCTTTCATCTTTAAAAAGAGCGTAATAAACAGAGGCTGGCGTAACAGCAGTTGACTTGTCGCCGCATCTTGAGCCTGGAAGCCGGATATTCTCCAGCAAGCACAGCCTATGCCTGCACAGTATGTACTAACCAATAAAGGCTGTCATGATCGCATAGATGCTAGTATTTTGAGTTTACGCTGTTCCCCGAGATAATCTACCACATCTGAATAGTGATATAATATTAATAGAGTAGCTGTGATGATTTCATTCTAACCTCAGTGTTCTAAAACTCCCTGGTGACTGAAGTTCTATGGCTCCGTTTTAACAGCCTTCGCGTCATAATGGATGGAATGTGAGCAGCCTGTAGTGTAGAGAGTGCTAGCTATCTAACTTTGAAGAAAATCCTGCTTCGTGGTGATTATCAGTGCCAGTGGCTAACCAGCACCATGGGTAAATTAAATTTCATTATCATCTAGAAATTTCACTTTGCTCTTTAGTAGTTTTCCATGCTATTGGAGATTTAGCGTCGCTACTAAAAAGTAATAACATTATTTGATTTAAAGTTTGATTTTTTTCTCTCCTTCTCTGTCCACTCATAACTGAGCACCAGAATAGTCACGGGGAGGTGCTCTATCTTGACTCCGCCTTCTGGAGGCTGTGGGACTCTCTCGCCATCTCGCTTATTTCCTTATTTCTAACTCTGATAGTTGTTAATGTGCGTCCTTGAAATCCGAAAGTCGCCTTCGACAGTTTCCTTGCTTTTCTCCTCTCACCTGCTGTCAGGTGTTGCTGGCTGCTCACCTGTACCCCCTCGTCTCCGTGCCTGCTGTCCTCGCCCACATCAGACCCTCTCTGATCCCCTAACCTGTATCGATGGCTTCCACATCGATTTCCCTCCTCCAAAGATCTCACATCCCCCCTCCATTCTGAGTCCCACCGTGTCACTCCTGTCAGGTCACTTCCTGCTCACAAACTCTCGGGAGCTCTTTCCGGTCCCCTGAACAGAGCCCAGCTTCTACCCTCGCCAGTTAGCTGTCCACGGTGCTCTGTGCTCCAGCTCCAGCCGTGCGCTCCTTTCCCAGACCCTGTTCTCCACCCAGATACGGCCATTCCCTTCCCGCGTCTTGCCGTGCATGGCCTCCTTTCCATGTTTTTGTCTCAGCTGTTCTTTCTTCAGGAAAAGATCTCACCCTGCCCATCCTCAGAGACCCACCGCTTCCTCAGGAAGCCTCCTCATATTCGTTCAATAGGAGCTCATTTCTCCTTCCTCTACACGCCCATAGCAATTTATTTGTTTCTCTTAACACTCCTTACTTTTTGTATCATTTTTGTATATTTCCTGGTAGCCCCATAAACGACCTGAAAAGAGACTCTAAGAGTCATCCTTGTCCACCAAGAGCACCTGGTACAAGTACATGCCCATTAATATTTGTTAAATTAATAAATCCATTTCCTATCTAATTGAGGAAGAGCTTTGGAGCTGATAATTAAAGTTAACTATTTTTTAAGTAAAAGAAAGCTATTACGGGCATTGTGCTGATGGAGAAAGAGTTGCCAGTAAGGAAAGGGTAAGACTAAAATGAACATCGTGATGTTGGATTAGAAGCAGAGTAGCAGTATAAACAAACTACTACTATAGATGATAGGTAGGTAGGTAGGTAGGTAGGTAGGTAGGTAGATAGATAGATAGATAGATAGATGATAGATAGATTAGGTAGAAAGACAGACAGGTAATAGATAGATGGATAATAGAAGATAGATAGATAGATAGATGATAGATAGATAAGGTAGACAGACAGGTAATAGATAGATGGATAATAGCAGGTAGATATACATGTAGAAATGCATACATATGTATATAAGGAAGTCAGTGCCACACCTGTATTAGCTACATCTGTCTGCTGAAAAGGCCTAGAAGCAATAGCTTACTCACCACCCACACCTGGTTTCTAAATATCATGTCCCAACAAAAGGGAGCAAGCCTACTTGGAGAAGCAGTCGATCTCGAGTCGATCCCGGGGCTCAGGCAGGGAAAACACAGAATGAGCCTGGAACATGTTAGAATGCCAATAAGTAAGGAAATGCTCAAAAAAAAAAAAAAAAAAAAAAACAGAGCTTCTTAACACAGAAGTAAAAAAAAGACAAGAGCTTCTTAAAAGAACACAGAAGTCAAATGGAAATGTGTTCCCACTGACCAAAGCTGGGCAACCAAATAAAGAACGATAGCATTGAATTTTAACCCACGGATTAAACTAATATCCAGGAGTCCAAACTGATTAGAAAACAAACAAGTAGGGGAGAAGGGACAGCTCTTCCTTAAGTCGAATTCCAGATAATAAATGTGAAAGGAAAATGAGAAATAGAATCGCCATTAGGCAGACCCCACAGTAGTAATCATTTCAGACAGGGTCCACAGATGGATGCTAAAATTAGTGGGCAGCCTTTGAGGAGCAGGATTTGCATAGTCTCAGCACATTGCCCCTAAAATACTTATTTACTGCAAAGGGAAGATGGTAGCTTTGCAGTAAGGAAACCAACAGACGCCAACTTAACCAAGCGGCCAAGGAAAACATCACCGGTAATAAGACGTGCTGACGTCACACGCCCCTTGATGTGAGGCACTGAGGACGCAACATCATTTTCGTAGTATTCTTGCTAAAAATGCTAGCCGTGAAAAACATTAGACAAACCCAAAGCGAGGGACACTCCACAGAATAACTGTTCCGTACTCTTCAAACGTGTCAAGGCCAAGAAATGCAAGCGAAGACTGAGGAATCGTTCAAAACCGGAAAAGACGAAGGGGAAATAACAACTAAATGTAATATGGGATCATCGTGGGTCGGATCCTCAAAAGAAAAAGGGCATTTGTGGGGGAAAAAATGGTGACATTCTAATAAGGTCTGTAGTTTAATGATATCGTATGAATGCTGATTTCAGGATGAGTCTACTGTAGTTACGTAAGACGTTAACATTAAAGAAAGTGGCATAAATGATGAGAAGGGCTTTGTAGTATTTTTGTAACTTTCTGGAGGTCAAAAAATAGTTTAAATTTTTTAAATAAATTTTAAGAGAGGCTATTAGTAATTGACGTTGCAAACATTTCTTTAACCAAAGAGGCTGTGTAGTAAGTCAAGCGGTCGAACATTCTTTGTATTCGTTCTACTCACCGTCCCTTCCCGTGTCTGGCCTCTCTCATTTTCACTTGTTTCTAGCCATGTGGGTTTAACAGCCCGTGCAAAACGCTCCTTCCTTTCGTTCAAAACAAAACAAAACAAAACAAAAAACACACCTAACACGTGCCTTCTCTGTATGTGGCTGTTTAGTTTTTCGAGCCGACCAGGGCTCGCTCTGAAATCTCTTCTGAGAAGGTGATGCAGGCAGCGGCATTTCCTCCTTTTCCTGGACCTTCTTGACCCTGGGGAGTTCTTTGAACAAGACCGAGGCAGTCTGCTCAGCACCTGTGCTTTGTCCACCCTCCCGTTTCTTCTTCCACTGTGGCGTGGCAGAGCGCTCAGTCCCCAGTCCTCATGTGACTGGACCGTTAGAACATTCACTTCCTTGGCCCTCAATACCTTCTTCTGTTCCGTTCAACATCTTTCGAAATGTTTAAACATACAGAAAAGTAAAGAGAATATAATAAACTCCTTGTCAGCTCGTTCTTAGCTAGACAGGTCATCAAGGGTCTCTGTTCTGCATGGTGAGGATGCCGGTGACAGTGCTGGCCCCAGTGCCCGTACTTCTTTCGTGCTAATTTTTGTATTCTTGGTTTGGGGACAGTACCTTGTTTCTTGGCCACTTCATCTTATCAGTAGGATGAGCTGCTCCGGTGCAGGGACCCACCAAAAGATCTGCTCTCCCACCCACTTTGTACAGTGCAGATTGTGGTCATTTCTGGGGCGGCTAATGAAAGAGGGACCTCTTTAAATGTTTTGCATAAGGACCCAAATTTAATTTACGATTCTACTCTCATCTCAAAATCATTTTTGGCTCCAGAATTCAAATTCTCCCAACAAGCTGAAATCGTGTTCTGCCGATTAGACCTCTGTGTCACTAAACACCGAAGAGGAAAGGTCACGAAAGGTCACAACCCAGAGTTCCAGCTGTTAATCTGCATTTTTCCATCAGTAACTCGGGTTTAGGAATCTCCAGTTTTATTCCTAACAAAGGATTCCAGTAATTTTTGGTCATCAGAAAGCGACGACCTAAATGGATACCGCAATGACATGGATAAGATGCTCATTTCCTGAGGGGAAGAAAGATTTTTATATCTGCATCCAAGTCGGATATCAAAGTGTGAAGCCACACCTCTTTGGGAGTAACAGTTGGGAGAGAAGCTTGCCACGTGATGAAAGTATACTTTAGAATAGCTGACTTCAATGATTTTAATAATCACCTGGCAATTTTACAATGAGATATGATTTTTATTTCATGGTGATGAGAAGGAATTGCCATTTCTTGGTTCAGGATGACAGAATTCAAGATGCTTACCTGGAGAGAAAATTTCATGTATTACAAATATAAACAAAAAGAGAAAACATTTTATGTAAATAATATGAAAGGTAAAGATTTCAAAGGTAGTACCCTATATATTTTAAGTTAAAACAGCCTCTTATGCAGTGAAAAAAAGAAACCCTTATGTCCACCTGTCATTGCCTCTACTAGCATCATCTCTGAATTGCTGTTACGAAAATATTGTCTTTTATTGCCACACGTCTCCATCTTTGAAGTAGAATTTTTTTTTCCGTGATTTTAATACAGTTCAGCTACTATCTCTGGATTAAAATGACATTATGGGAGCATGGAGATTTTGTGAGTTTCTGTGTCTAGGGAGAGAAAAACAGAATAGGTTGAAGAAGTTTGGGGTCAGTGTTTCTTTTTTTTAAAATTTCACGGTGATATTTCAAACACTGAGAAGAAAAAAGAAATTAAAATGTGCTGTTTCGGCTGAGTGGAGATGGGAGAGAGTTCATGTTCGTTGAGAAACAGATCTAGCATCCCTACAGACGTTAGACTCTGGACGTATAGCAAGGTGACATCTCAAAGCGGCTATAAACGAGTCTCATAAATGTATCAGTTTATCATCTTTCGCAAGGTTCTCCTCTTTCCTAATAAAGATAGGTGGTAATCAAATAACTAGCCCTTTTTTCCTAGACAAACGAAACAGCAGATCTGTAACCCATAGGTTCAATAACTTATGACCCCTGTGAGTTACCAAAACAAAGTTAGCTACCTCTTAATAACCTAGGGAAGCATCCAGGTATTTTAAGAAAGCTTTTCATCACAAAGTTTTAAAATCTTTAAAAATTGTTTTGTAACTTAAAAGATTATAGATAGGCAGACACCACATGTCTATGAATATATATGTGTATATACACACACGCACATACAGAACATACGTGTATACATACGCGAATGTGCAGGACACACAAGGCGTGCATTATAATTTTCAGAAGGGCTTTTACCGTCGTGCACGCACCTATACTTCTGAGCCTGAGATAATGAGGCTACCCCGTGAATGTTACGTCAGGAAACCAAGGTGAACACGAGAACCAAATAGCCTATTCGTGCCTTATGTAAATCCAGTGACACTTGACCTGGCATCGGAAGTTACGGGCAGTGAAGGTTACGGCCCTCTAGGAGTTCTGTGACTGTCCTCGGTGACGGAGCGGGGTGCAGGAGTGCATTTGTCGCTGCTGGGCAGGGCCGGTGCAGCCACGTGGCTGCCTGTCTGGTGGAGCTTCACAGCCTAGTTGCCCCACCACCTGGAAGCCTGGCGTGTGGAAGCAGGATTTTTCTAAGGCAGGTGCAGTGAGTAACAAAAGGGCAAGTCTAGGCTACACGGCCAGGTCCTCTTCTGTTGTTCCAGGGACTCAGTGTGTGCCGGACTGGAGGCCCCATAAACATGCTTATCGGTCGAATACTTCTCAGTCTGCTCATGCTCATTCTGGAAACCTACCATGGGCAGAGCTCACTCTGTCTCTCTCAGCCGTGGGGTGCAAAGGCTCACATGAGATTTCAGACCCCCATAGCACTCTGGCCCCATGGGTCTTGAAGGCACAGCTTTATTCTGACGCCCATTAGATTGGAGTTGCTGCCTCGTGCTGCCAGCAGCGCCCCAGCTCCATCTTGGCTGGACCCCTGGTGCCAGGAACCTCGGGGAATAGACAGAGATTTGGCAAAATTCCTGGTAAGTGGAAGAGGCTCCAGCGAGCATTGTGTGTAGCATTTCTCAGGGTTGCCAGACACATACATCGCCGCTTTCTCATTTTTTCCTCGGCAAGGAGGGCCATCGCAGGGCAGATCTTTAGGTGAAAAACAGGGAATAGTAAAAGAAACCCAAGCCCCCGCCCTTCACTTCCTGTCCGCAACTTAAAAATAGAGGAAAGGATACACTTACCCACAACTTTGGCTTCTTGGGTGAGAAATAAATTTAAATCCTGAGTCTGATTTCCCTGATTTTTCAGACTCAGCTCAGGCAGAAAACCAATCCATCGCATTATCGACTGGTTCCATTAGCCCGAGGTTAGGGACCCACCGTTGTCTCTGAAGCAGGCCCGCCTTCTTCTCTCTGCCACTTTATCACCCCTCTATCATTTTTGCTCTCTTTCTGTTGCCTTTGATATGGTAATGACCTCGGGTAAGAAAAGCTATTTTTTTTATTTGCATGCTTAAGGATGAAAAGTGAGCGAGAGGTGGAGGGTGTTAAGAAGAATCGTCAGTTCGTCATTAAAAAAATAAATAAGTACACCTCTTGGAATAATAAAAGGAAGAAAGGAAGGAAGAAAAGGGAGCCCGAAGTCGTCGGAGAACAGAGGGTGTCTCTGGCAAAGGCGGGGCCGGGGTTACTAACAGGCTGGCTTAAAGCCCTGTTAACGATGTGCCCGAGCTCTCCCGGCTCCTCATCGATTTCCCTCTGCCCTCCACAGACCTGGCTGCAGTTAAGCCTTGAGTCCTCCACGTGATGCTGAGCCGAATCAGATTTTCCTTTTAGTTGTTCGATCAGATTTCTCTTCCTAGAGCTTAGAAGGCACACTTGGGACCACAGAGTGATTGCCTCCCCACACCGAACTGCTGATACCTTTATTGGATTGGCATAGGGTTTCAGAGGACTGTGTTTAACATGCAGTGAGCCGCGGCAATGCAAACAGCTCCAGTGTTTAAACAAGCATCCATTAGGCCAGGAAACAAGGCGGTGCCAGCCCATTTGGTGCTCTGTAGTGCTGGCAGCTTGAGGTGAGCAGGGCAGCCGAGGCGCTGGAGCGGGAGAGGGCAGACGCGCGTGAGGGGAAGCGGAGGATCTGGAGTGTCGGCGAAGGAGCAGATTCTCTCTGGATCTGCGGAAGATGGGGTGCAGGGTGGAGGGAGAGAGAGACGTTGTGGCTAGGGACATGTGCAAAGCTCATTAATATCTCATTATGTTAGAAGTGCAGTCTCCCCACAGATCAGCGTTCACGTTTGCGGTGCCAGAGGAAGGGTGGGGTGGGCTCTGGGAAAGCAGCAGGACCCCCCCCCGCCCCCCAGTTTTTTGCAAGCCCCAGCAAGCTCCAGACGCTCGCTTTGCACTGGGGAGGCGCTGGTGTGGAATTTGCAAGGGGAGGCGGCGAGGAAACCCCAGCGGAGCGATAGTGAGCAGTGCGGGAGAGTGAAGTGAGACTGGAAACTAGTTTGTAAATAAGCAAGTGACCAGCCTTCCAACTTGCCAGCGGGCAGTGCAGAGGGATGAGAACTGACCGGAAGCCAGGAAAGGGAAATCGTGGCTCTTCCGTGTGAGCCACCCAGAGTCTGGCTGTGAGGGGCAGTGTGAGGGGAGGCAGATAGACGAGCTCCAGATTGTGACCCGGACCTCCCGGAGAGTGTGTCACTTGCCAGCTGAATGTGCCTGGGGCTCCTGGAAGGTCCCTGGGATCAACCAGGGTAGCATAAGGTGCACAGGAGGGGACCGATGAGGAGTAAAGGAGAAAACAGGGCAGGAGGAATCAGCCAGTGGGATTTGGGATCCTGCCCCCTCAGCTGTTCCCACCTGTCCACATCCGGGAGTGGAGCAAACAGACAGTTATGAAGCGGGTAGAAATAAGATGGGGTCCAGGGGCTGCGTGCTCATCAGATCTAACCTGGCTACACCCGGACTGGTCCAGGCTTTGCCCCAGGGATTAAATCCTCCTGCTGTACCACTGTCCCGAGCTTGACCCCTGCACCTCACTCACCTAGGCAGTAACCGTGGGGACTCCAGCACAGAGACGGTGGCCTCACTGGAGGAAAGGTTGGAGCCACGTCACGTTGCAGTTCCAGCTTCCCTGCAGACACTAAATCTCGCTCTGTTACAGGATCAGCTCTTTTCCTCTGCCCTGAATGAGCATGCATCCTCATCCGTTACGGATGGTGGGCGGTGGCCGCCTCGGCAAAGAGTTACATGACAGGATGTCCCAAAACACAACAGTGTGTGCATCTGATAATTTCAAGGCCCCTGGAAGTAATTCGTGTTTAAGTTCTTTGAGAAGATCCCATTTCTGCCTCTTTGTTTTCAAGAGTTCTTAGTTCTACCTTAGAATTTTCTTTCTGCGAACAGTGTTAAGGTTCTGTTTCTAGCATAACTGGGCACAGTGACACACACACACACACGCACGCGCACACACACACACACACACACAGACCCACAGAGACGTCACCCATGTGGACGCGTGACCAGCATCCTAGAAGAAGCAGTGGGCAAATGGAGGGACAGGTGTATTTGCTTAATATCATATAAAGTGAAGAGGCCAGTTTTCAAGTATGGTTTATGAAGACCTTTATAGTCACACTTTGTTCTGACAACACAATATTCCATAAAAATATGGATTATCCATTAACTTACAGAAAGGTGAAAAGTTAATGTCGTCATTGAAAGTTGTTTGTGTTCCTTTTGGATAAAAAAAAAAAAAAAAGAGTCCTATCGGCCATTAGTTTGTAATGCACAGCAGTGCTTGTAATGAACACTTAAAAATAAATGTATTTGATAATCACAACCAAGTTTATTTAGGTTAGAAAAACAGTTATGACATACAAATACCGCTGAGAAACAGATTTAACAAGGCTGTATACGGCGCGGGCTCTGTAGTGAAAATAGTAAAATTCAGGCTTCTGTGTATTAAAGTCTATTATTCTTTTGACTGTACAGCGTTGACAAATCAAGCAAGAGCTATAAGAACAAAGCTAGGAAATAGTTCCATTGCTATAATTTCATCACCAAATATAAGAAAAAGATCCCTTGATGTTGTTTGCATGTTGACTTTCCCAAAGCTGGATCTTATTAGAAAACAAGACAAAAAAACGAAGAATCAATAGTTAGGAAGAGTCAACAACTAGACTTCTAGGACTTAACCTCTGCTTTTAGCTGCAGCCCGTCCCTGCTGCGGGGTACAGCACATTCCACAGGATCGCCCATTTCCCTCATGCCGCTCCTGGTGTGAGCGGGACCCACACCCTCTTCAGGCTGTCATCTCCCAACGTCTGAACTCTTTCTTCGTCAATCCTTTTCTCTTTCCTTTCTAGGCAGGAGAGAATGGAAGTTAAGTTCCATCCAAACTTTCTACATAACAAAAAAATTACGACATCCAAATTGCCCGTTTGAGCAGAGAGGGAGAGAGTGATGCAGCAGAATCACAGTTCGAAGCAAAATGGGATTTAACTTTCAGTCACAAAGAAAAAAAGCGAATTCCTAGCTCCTTTCCGGCTTTTGCAATGAATAAAACCTTAAAGAGAAATATCAGAAAATCGAGGATGAGATGGGACTTAGAGAGATCTTTCATTCCCTCTTCCATCCCCCTTCTTCAATGAAGACCATATCTAAATCATCCCAGATGGCTGTTCTATTTTTAAAGCTCTCCAGAAAAGGAGATTCTGCCACCTCCTCAGAAACCCATTCCAGCATCTCTTGTTGCTCACTGCCAGAACATTTTTTTTTTTTTCCTGAGAGCCCTCAGAGACAAAAAAGACGCACTCTCCTAGATGTAGGGACCTGTGATTATTCCTCTCTAGGATTTCACCCCACGGTGCATATAAGGACACTCCAAGGTATGGGTAATGTCTTTCTCTCTTCAGTGAAAAAGATGGTTTTCTCTAATCTTTGGCTTTCAGTTACATTAGTGAGCCTTGTGGGGTTCCATCCAAAATTCTCTTGAGGGCCTGCTGAGTGCACGGCCCTGTCCTAGGAAGAGGATGAGGCATCAAGGGATCCTGTTCATACTTAACCATCTAAGAGAACAAGGTCACACACAACCCCAGAGCTGACCGTCTGTCCTGGACAGAGGTGCTCTCACAAGCACTCATTCATTCATTCTTTCATTCCAGAAATAACTTACTGACCACCGACCATGTCCCTGTGCGACACAGACACGTTACTGAACAACACAGACTAGGCCCGTATCTTCAAGGAGCCTCCGCTCGGATGAGGGGGAGAAGCGCGTGTGGCCAGCTGAGACAGGGTAGCCAGGAACGGCCTTTCTGAGTTGATACTTGAGCTGAAACCTGGAGAGCGAGGGGGAGCTGGGGCCAGCAGGTCGCACACAGAGAGGACCGAAATGCAGAAGCACAGGAGGAAACGAGCAGGAGGAGAGGCCAGTGGCGAGAGTGCCGTGGAGAGGGGAGGGTGGCAGGAAGTGGCCTGGAGACGCCCGGCCATCCAGCGCCTTGTAGGCCAAGGTTATGGATTCGACTTTAAGAGGAATGGGAATCTGTAGAAGGACTTTGCGGCAGAAAGACGTGCCTCGATTAATGGTTTTAAACGATCGCTCTGGATGCCCGTGGAGGGTCGATGGGAGGGGTTAGGATGGCGAGTAAGGCTAACAGAAAGAGAGCGTGAGTCCAGGGGAGAGGCGAGGGGGGCGTGAACTCTGGCGGGGGCAGTGGACACATGGGTGCACCCCGTTTGAAGAAAACGAGACACATAAATATCAACAGTGAGAAAAAGAGTGTTACTCCCTTTTTAAAGTGATTTGCCACAAGTATCATATGAAGTCAGGGAACATGTGTATGGGTCTTTGATCTAATTCCATGATCTATTAAGAGATATAAAATCTTAATAGATCATGGAATTAGAAGGAATTGTAGAGGTCATTGGCTCCACCTTCCACCCAATAAAGAATCCCCTTCGCAAAATCGTGACAGACAAACATGCAGCCGTGGCATGAAGACTCACGTGACAGGAAGCTCGTTAGCCTCACAAGGCAGCCCTTCTAGTTTGAATCTCTCTAATCATTTTTAGACGTTCCTCCTTCTATAGAGGCTGGATTCTTTTTCCAGTAACTTCTAACCATTGTTCTTAGTTCCATATTCTGGAGCTACACAGATTAACTCTAATCCTTTTCCTATGTAGCAAGTGTCAACTTTTAAGGCTATGGCTTCCCAACTCATCTCGTCCTCCTGCGAAATGTCCTCAGCGCCTACCCCTCTTTCTCGCCTGATGTGGTTCCTGGGACCTCCTCTGCCCTGGTCATTCACTCCTGTCGTAGCACTGCCTGAAGGGAACGAGGACACCAGAATAAAAACCAGCCTTCCCAATGCCACCGGTGTGGGACATAGATATGTCTCCCTGGACCTGGAGAACATACGCTCAGCCACGCAACCTGGAATTGCAAGCGCAGGTGCCTTTGAACTTCGCTGAAACCAAAGCCGTTTATAAGACGAGTTCCCCACAATCATCTGTCACTGGTAACCTGGAGGACAGTGGTCCTTAAACTTTTGAAAGATCATGGACCAAGCCGAGACTCAGATCAAAGCTTTAGACCCTCTGTCCTGAAAAATGACACACACACACAAAATTCTGCCTATGATTTTTGGAGGGCTCCTAAAATCTGTTTTTATATAAACCTCAGATTTAAAAAGTCAGCAGTGTCCATTTCATGGAAACGTGGTTCTGTCATCTAAAACTGCGTATTTGCATGATTTCTATATTTGATAACAGTATTGTACAGGGGGGTGAAAAACACACGTGAAGGGCCCTGCGGTTTACTGTGGAATTACTGGTGGAAGAGGACAGTGACAAAACGTCGCCCAGTGGCCTTGTTGGATGTGCCGCGTACGTCGCCTCATTTAGTCCTCACAGTCATCTGAACTGGGTGGCATTTGCCGTATCTTACAAAGAAAGTAAATTTAGAGATATTCACAAAGAAAGACAGAGAATTGGAAGCGTGTGGGTGAAGGCGGTGCCCGTGTGTGATGAGCGTGTACGGCTCCGTCAGTGAGCCATGGTTGGTGGCCGAGGTGGGCTTACGTAGGGCACAGCGCTTCCCGTGATCGTGAGCAGGCTCAGTTTCCCGGGGAACGTCATGCTGTCCCCAGAAAGTGGTCATCAGTGTGAGCGGTCATTGCCCCGGCCCCCACGGGCAGGCACGCCATCACCTACACCCTTCTCCTTAGGATCGGACGGAGGTTGTGTTAGTGGCCAATGTATATTTTATACCCGAGCCACTCAGACAGCTGCCGAATGGTCGAGAACATCCGAAAGGGCTACAGCCGTCCCGGGCGGCTCGTCCCCATGTGCCAGCCGACCGCGGTGGGGAACGAGCACTTCGGAGGATGCCTTCCCTCCTTTTCTGGTTCGTTTCAGAGCCACGCTCGCTTCTGAATAGTTGGGAAATCAGAAACACATCCCATTCACAAATGGGGAGGCAGGCAATGGAAAAGCATGGGCTTCAGCACTCCAATCTCAGCTAGCTGAGTGACCTTGGGCCATTTCTTTACTCTCCCCGAGCCCCGGTTTCTTCATTTGTATAAATGATGTTTATTGGGATTGATGTGGGAATTCAGAGGAAAGATCGTAGACTTGCCTGGCATATGAGGGATGCACAGTGGATGTTGCTGTTTGCTGGTAACTTCAAAGAGAGCCTAAACTGCTAGGGCCAGTCTGGGTAGCAGTGGATTTGGCCCGTCAGTCTTACCTTGGTTTGGACATGGATCCCTGAGCGACTCCAGAGGAATTCCTGTACCGATCCCCACCCCTTATCCTCACCAAAATTTTGCTTAAGACAGGGAGGAGGTCAGAGTGCGTCCACCTTGAACCCATCCTCCATGTGAGGTCCCGTGTTACAGGGGTGTTCAGAGGACACCAGCCAATGCAGCAGTCCCCAGCCTCACCAGGGTGCCGGATGCTAGTGCCTCGGGCTCACGCTCACACACAGATCTCTGCGATGAGGCAGTGTGGGAATTCAGCGGTTAGCAGACCTCATGGTACTTCGTACGGACATCTCTGAGAGCATCCTTGGTTCAACAGTAGTAGAAGCAGAACTAAATACTGGGTAGGGCGAGTACTGCTTATCCAGATTCTGTGAGACTGTCTGAAAGTCGAGTTTAAAAACAGAAATGGGGCCGGCTAACCTCATCATTCTGTGAGTCATCAGATGTGGACAAGACTTGGTCATCTCCCTTTGCTAATAAGGAAACTGGCTTAATTAACTGAAGGAAATTAACTGGGATGATTCTGCAGCATGAATCTGTTTCGAAAGAGGGGCTGAATTTTTCCCTTCCTGTGAGCTGACGCTCATACGGCAGTTAATTCAAGAGGCTGTGTGAACACACTGCTGTTGCCAGCTGACAAATGTAGTATTTTCCTTATTCCTCAAACAACTGGGAACGGAGTAATAAACTATCCAGAATGATTTTGCAACATGGGAGTCATTTGCATGTCTTGTAATATGGAAGTCAAATGCCTATTCTCGGTAAACGTAAGCCTCCCAATTGACTTAAGGTAATTGAATGATTTTAGATTGATTGTACATATATGTTTCTCCTCAGCCACCGATTCTAAGTGGGCATAAAATCCCATCAGAAAACCGGAGTTTTGATATTCTAGTTGGTTCATCTGAGTTAAAATCAAAATATGTAGAAATGGGCTTATCAATTTCCGACTGGGCTCCCTTTGTCTGTGAAGCCTCACAATCTCCAGTGGAGCTAAAGGTGACGTCTTTCTTCAGGTGACGCTCGGGGGCAATTTTGAAAAGAACAAGGAAAGAAAGATGCTCTTGACTTGCTATTCCGATTATTCACTGATGTTTGTACTATACATAATTTCCTTTTCCCAATTAGTTTCGAATTTCTCTAATTTAGTCCCACATGTTTTTTATGATTCAGATGTTTTTTGCAGTACCATTTGCTTGGGCGTTTTGCTGTGTTCTTTTCTTCCTCTGTCCTTAGCGTAAAGGAGGTCCTAGCTCACAGTGTAGCTATATTTCGGGAGAGAACTGCCACCTTTACAGGATTTACTGTGGTCATTTTCTTTTTTTTTTTTTTTTCTCCCCACAATATGGCTCTTTGTGCATTAAAATCAAGGTTCCTGGAGCTGGAGGTAGGAACAGGGCATGGGAGGCCTCGCCACATTGTAATGAATAATCATAATAACTGTCCCTCTCCGTCGTGAGCTCATCCAGGCAGAGTGTCGTATTTGTCTCAGCATCCCCAGCTTCTCGCATGGAGCCCAGTGCATAAATGATGCTCAGTGAGTGTGTGTTGAATGAATGAACTAATTTTTGCAAATCCTTTTATAATTTATAAAGATATTCCACATAGCGACATGGGATGACTGTTTTCAAGACCTCGACAAAACCATTTCCTTCCTCATTTCATCAAGATTGTGAAACTGCTTTGGAATTTTGGAATAGTGATACTTTTAACTGTATGCCTTTCATGAAAAGCCAAAGTCTAAATGCCTTTTTCTTTCCTTTTTTTTTCTCTTTTTTTAATGTGAGAGGCTAAGGAACGAAGGTTGGAGAAAGAAAGGGTTTGTTAACTGGATACGTTTCTTGTAAAGAAATTTAAAAATTTCGTTTTCTCTGGATTTCTTTTTCCTTCTCGGCTGCAGCGTACGGTTCTTCCTGTCCTCTTGTAGCAGGATGTAGGTGAGTCTTAACAAAAGCAAGACGTCTGTTTCAAAAGGAGACGAGTTCAGGCAGCAGAGGACAAACTTTGTTTCTATCACTGGTGTTTTGACTTGGCAAACACTCAAGGTTGTTCCACTTAACCAAACGATCCACATTGTCCCCAGCTGAGCCCTGGGCTCCCCTTCCAAGTACGCCAGCCAGACCCTTCTGACGAGACGGTAGGAAGGATTTCGACCCTGGCCTCGCAGCCCAGTCGAAGGTGATGCTGACCCCACGCAGCCCCTCGGCTCTGGGAGAGACTCAGGAGTTCATCACCAGACAGCTTTTCCACCAGAGGCTCAATCCGTTGGTACTCATCACCTGAACGCTGACTTTTTCCCCCCTAGAACTCACATGTAAAAGAAGGAAAATCATTGTGTTACTGCTTTCGTGACATCATTGGCACTTAGGACAGAGACCAAAGTCAGCAAAAGCAAACAAACTTATACATTTTAAAAATTAGAAAAGTCTTTGATTTTAACAGGGGAAGCGAGAACCATACTCAGGCTTATAACTGAGAGAAAAAAAAAATTTAAGGGCACATTGTAGGTGAAATAAAATCCAGAAGAACTTCCGGGTCATGACAGAGCGGAGGCATCGCTTGCCCACATTGACTCCACATGCTTCTGCCCTGAGGCACTGAGAAGTTTTTTCCTCCTCTTGGTCCTCAGAAGCATGGAATTCAGTATGTGTATGTGCATGCCCCATTTGGGCCTATGAAAGACAGAAAGAAACCTTTGAGTAAGGACTATGATTCAAAATATGCTTGACATTGACTCATTACTTATACAGATGGTTCCCGATTTAACAATGGTTCCGATGGCTATTTTTTGACTTTATGATGGTGCAAAAATGATGCACATTTGGTAGAAACCATACCTCGGATTTTGAATATTGATCTTTTCCCCAGGCTAGCGATATGTGGTACAGTGCTTCCTCGTGATGCTGGACAGTGGAAGCTGAATGATTTTGCCCAACTGCAGACCAGTGTAAGTGCCATGAGCATGTTTAAGGTGGGCTAGGCTAAGCTCTGATGTTCAGTGGGTCAGGTAAACACACTTTTGACTTACGATATTTTCAACTTAGAATGGATTAATGGAGACATAACCCCATCGTAAGTCGAAGAGCATCTGTATTGTCACAGGATGTCAGAAAGCACATTGCTCGTAGGTGGGAACACACCGTAATTTGGAAGTACACATTTTGGCCTTGGCGTGAGATGACCTTGGCCCATTGCAGATCCGTGCCGTGCACCAGTATTCATTCCTAGGCCTGCCGTAACACAGCACTATAGAATGGGTGGCCTGAAACACCGGAAAGTTATTGTCTCACAGTCCTGGAGCCCAGAAGTCTGAAACCAAGGTGTCAGCAGGGCTGTGCTCCTCTGATACTCTGCATGAAACCCCTCCTTGCCTCTTCCAGCGGTCGATGGTCTGCCGGCACTCTGTGGCATTCCTTGGCTTGCAACTGCATTGCTCCCGTCTCTGCCTCTGTCATCACGTGATGCTGTCCCTCTGTGTCTCCATGTTTTCCTATAGCCATCTTATGCGACTGATACCACTCGTGTTGGGTTAGGAGCCCACTCCACTCCAGTAGGACCTCGTCTTAACTAATTACATCGCCTTGTTTCTAAGATCAGACCTTTAAGTTGGTGGAATAACTGTATTTGGATATACCACTACTCTTGAACACAATAATGTTAAAAATGAAGTTGCTGTGTCTCTGCCCTCTCTGGCCAATGAGCTGATGCTTCCCAGATCTCTGGGAATTGTTGCCGTGTATTTCTTTAAGTGATGTTGAGATGCTGGCATGAAGAGCTCCATAGAAATGTCAAGTATTATGTGTACCTGTTCATTAAATATTCATGCAGTTAGAGAAGTCACCACTGCAGTAGGCTGAGTAATTTCCTTAATGCCTTTCCTCCTGGTGACCAACTGTTTTATAGATTTAATCTGCTTAATCCAGTCCATGAGATATAGTAGGGGTCACATATGAATATGCCTGTTTTCAAATTAAGAATCGAGGTGTAGAAAAGTTTAAAAGAGTGACCAGAGTCACAAAGCTAGTTATACTTCTGCCAAGGAGCCCCAGCTCCAGTGCATGACTGCCATGCTAAGCCCCCAATTCTCACGCAAAGCCCCCAACTCCCATGCAAAGCCCCACTGTTAGAGAACACTAAGCTTCTGGGTTTCCAACATGAAAAGAAATTGCTGAATGTGATTCAACGTGTACTTCGCATAATGCATTTCTGTGACACTTCATAGTAATGAGATAATTACCATGGGTACAGTATTAGAGTATACATATTCTGATAAGTTACAGCTGCAGAAATCAGTGATGGCCATTAATCATTCCACGTTCATTCTTTACGAATCTCAGACAAGAAGTTAAGCCGCAGAGTTCCAACAAACCTAAGGCGAATTTTATAGTCATCATTTCTGCCATTTAGATGAAGAGTTTATGAATACAATAGACTCTCTAATTTAAACTAATGTGGGCAAACAGCTGCCTGAATTGAGAAAAATCTGAATCGAATGCTAGTGGTAAACATATACTACATGTGATATATTTAAAAGTAACAACTGCAATTCAAAGTAGGCTATCAAACTGTTAGTAAATAGACATCCTTGGGGAACTACTTTAATTAATATATGAGAAGAATTCATAATACTGTATCAACTGTTTATTTAAATTTGAGTCTCTTAAGTCCTTGAGTTCTTGAGACCTATTTCTGTCTTAAGGAGGCTGAGCATTCTCCTTATAATCTTTATTATACCTATTTTTTTACATAGGAAGCTCTTTTCTTGGCACATAAGGATAAATAGCAGGTTGGCCCTTAGCCAAGTTACAGCTAAAGGCAAAATTAGCAGGAATCGAATTAATCAGGTTTTACCACACAATGCATAGAAACAGCAATAGACACAAACTTTTCCATTCTTTCAAATTTAAGAATTAGTTACATATTTTAGAAAAGAACCACAAGCGTAAGAGGAAATATAAAATGTCAGTTGATTCATCTTCTAGCTATATCTAAATTAACCTAGAGAGATCATAAAACTCTAGGCCGTTAGATCTATAAGGGATGTTAGAGATTATTTTGTCCAGTCAAAAATGGAGGTAGAGAATAGTTGACTGATTTTCACAGAACTCCTGGGGTGGTCATGAGGGAAGTGAGCCCAGGACCCAGGGCCCCTGGCTCTCAGCCTGGGATTCAGCCCATACCCATCAGCGTCTTCTCGGTCAGACGTGCCGTAGGGGACCCCCAGAAAAGGTGGGCAGCGCCTGTTGTAACCTGGCCCAGTATCTAATCCCCCAAACTGGCACATTCCGTCCTTTCGTGTAACTTAAGGCCATTTAAGCAAAATCACTCGTGGCGGAGATGGAGAACCATCACCGTTCTGTAAGTCAGTCAATTTGGCCAGGTGGTGGTGGCCACAACGGAAACGTCACCGTCGTCGACGTCTGACACATGTCATGCAAAACGGGAATGTTTTCCCCACAGACGCTTAGGAGCAAAATGAAGACATGCAACAGGCTTTGAATTTCTTTGAAAGAAGTGGTCTTGTGCATCTGCCACACTCCCTGCACCCAGCTCCGCACCTAACAAAATGTAGACCACCATAAAGTGAAAAATTCTCTTAAACGAACCATGTAATTTACACACTTGGGTTTCTGGGTTTTTTCAAAGATGCTCGTGATTAGGATTTAAGTGTAATTTTTCTTTCAAACTTAAGTAAAGACAAGAAACCTCCGCAGAAGAATGTAATGAATTCTTGCTTCTCTGACTTAAAATGAGGATCTTAGTAACTCAGTAACGACCTGCCAAGTTCAGCTGTCCATCTGAGTTAATAGTGCCTTCCAGGGTGGTCTTGAAAGTGAGTCATTGATTTGAATCCAGAGTCCAAATGGAGACTCTGTGAGAGCTGGAACAAGCATCGGAAATCACGTAGTCCAGCCCTCTCATTTTATAATTGAGGAAACGGGGTCCAGAGAGGTTAAGTAACTGCTGCCCCGTCACATAATTAAGTTTGTTTAGTTGCTGTGCTTTAGTGAGATCTGGAAAACGCGACATGCATATTTTTGCTTTTCAAGTTCCTGACATTTTCTGTTGTGTACACTCAGGGTATTTTTAAATACTGATAAGCTTGTGAACGCAAACCTCATTTAGTTAAACCTGGCAGTGTGGGCAGTCTTCAGTGAAATCTATTACATTTCTTTGCTTGATGCAACTACATTCAGCTCTTTTGGATTTGTGGCGTTTGATTGGACGAAAGGTAACAAAATATTCACTGCAGTAAAAATTCTCCTTTTTTTTTTTTTACATTCGTATACTTCAAAAAAAAAATTCCTAAAGTATCATTTGTTTTATAAAGAAAAAAAAAATTTACTTTGAAACTGAGACCAACATTAAAAAAAACAAATCTGTCCTCGGGGAGTTTTAGAGAGCCATAACCATGCAAAAGCAGGTAGTTACAGAAGACACTATGCAGACTTAACTCTGGCAATATAATAGAAACTGCACAAATAATATCTGGATGGCTAGATAAGAAAGATGAAACCACCGAAATACATGCCTTTGACTCTCCACTGGTACAGGCCATTTACAGCACACCACACTTTGAACAGAACGTGGCCAAACTCTGAACCTGATACGGGCAAAGAGATTTATTGCAGGCGGCATCAGAACCGCCTTGTGACCTGGGCTCCCTGCGCATTTCTCTGCGGTCAGGTGGACGATCCATGTAAAGTAACGGGTGCTAAGTCTTGGGGAGCAAAGTCATTATTCAGAGCCATCATGACAGGCCCCTTCTGCCCACTCTTTGCTTTGCTCAGAGTCATCTCCAGCTACACTTCCTTACTGATTGTCAAGGGGCGAATGTGAATTGTATTTTGAATGCGGGATTAAAATTGAAAGACAAACACTTTTTTTTAAAAAGAGGGTTTTTGTTGTTGTTGTTGTTGTTAAGCTCTGGACCAAATAGCATTTGTTGAACTACTTGCCTCAAGACCAAGTCTGTGTCATATCAATTTATCGGTTAAGGATGGCTTTACCCATTTGCTTAATCAGTCATGTAGGAATGATATTGGATCACGTGATGGGCTGAATTGTGACCTCCCCAACAATGTCTGTGTTGAAGCTCTAAGCCACACTTACCTCACAACCTGACTGTATTTGGAGATAGGGCATTTTAAGAGGTGATTAAGTTAAATCGAGACCGTTAGGCTGGGCCTGAATCCGATCTGACTGGTGTCATTATGAGAAGAGAAAATTTGGACACACAGAAAGACACCAGGGAGGCACGCACACAGAGGAAAGGCCACGTGAGGACACAGCGAGAAGGTGGCCGTCTGCAAGCCAAGGAGAGAGGCCTCAAGAGAAACCAAGAAACCAGACCTGCAGACACCTTGACCTTGGACTTCCAGCCTCCAGAACTGTGAGAAAGTAAATGCTGGTCTGTGGCGTTTTGTTATGGCAGCCTGAGCAGAATAATACAGATTACTTCAAATATTTTACCTTTTGCCAGCAATGTCTATCACTGTGAAATCAGAAGTTAGCATTACAAGTGACTGTTTTCCCTTCGGTGTGTCCCAGAGCCTCTGGATAAAGCCCAAACTTCTTAACGTAGCAAACAAGCCCCTCATAGCTCTTGCTTCTCCAGCCTCGGTTCTCAGCCCTTTCCCGCTTCCACTCTGGCTCAAGCCGGGAACAACTACTCGAGGCTGCACTCGGAAGCCATGCTTTCTTCCTCCTCCACCTCCCTATGAATCCTCGGAGTCTCAGCTCACATTCGCGCGCCTCCAGGAGGCCTCGCCTCGTCTGGACCGTAGTGTGCCCCTCCTTTGTGATTGCCCCGCGCAGGTGCCACTTCACGCCACCTCGTCCTTGCTCACCTGCTTCTTTCCCCTCCGCTCTAAGGCTCTTGAGGTCGGAGGCTGGATCTTGTTCACCAGTGCGTCTCTCGTGGACCTGGCACACAGTAGGTGTCGTTAGTCGAATCAAAGCATGAACAAATTTGTGCAGGATGTTCCTTTAAAATAGTTACCGAGTGCCTCACCAGTGTGAAACCCGCAGAGAACAGATACCTTTCAACCAGACATTAGTTTGTTAGTTTGCTAGGACCACCATACCAAGGTAGTATACAGACTCAGTGGCTTAAACAACAGAGGTGTGCTTCCTCACAGTTCTGGGGACCAGAAAGCCAAGATCGTGGTGTCAGCAGAGTGGCTCTTTTCTGGGACCTTTGTCCTTGGCTTGCAGATGGCTGGCTTCTCCCTGCATCTTCACAGGGTCTTCCTTCTGTGTGTTAATTTCCTCTTCTTATAAGGATGGATTAGGGCTCACCCGTATGACAGAATGGATTAGGGTTCACCCGTATGACCTCATTTTATCTTCATCACCTCTTTAAAGACCCAGTCTCCAAATGCAGTCACATTCTGAGGTCCTGGGGGTTGGGACTTCAACATATGAGTTTGGGGAGGACACGATTCAGCCCATGACATTAGTCGTGAGCACTGGCTTCGTAGACTTTTACCACCTTGGCACGTCTTTGGGGCGAACATAGACCACTGCATTGCTGACGCCTCTGGAACGTTGTTTGCCATAAAGGTTCAGTACTAACGCACGTCTTTGTCAAGAAAGGGACGTTTTGGAATTGTTAGTTGTGTTCAGCAGTTGGAGTGGGCTATTATGCTGGGAACTTCACACTGCCAAGAATAAAGGCCCAGAGGATGAAAGTAATGAAAACACCTCAGAACGTATGGTGATTGCCCATTCTTGGTTAACCCCCAAAAATTCGGTGGTCACATGCCCGGTTCCCATCCACAGGATGGAAACATCCTCACAGCTCAGGACTGGGAGACCTCTGTGGATCATAGTCAAGTCTTGCCTTTTACCTTCAAATTAGACAGAGAGGATCTAGACTTCCACTCCTTCAAAGGCCGAGAAAGGGTCCACCCAGGCTCAGACGTGGTCACTCCCTATACATAATTGAAATCACTGCCCACAGAAGTCAGAGTGAGGTTGCGGGGAAGAGGCTGTGTAAGTGACTCTGACTGTTGCTATAACAACAGTACCTTGGTCTAATTTCTTTTGAAAAATGAATTTCAGCTGGTGGGATGGAGCCAGGCAGCTTCTCCCCACAGCTGACCGCCTCCAGAGCACTGCCGTTTACGGACCGAGTGTGTGGAGCTGTGCACGCTGCTGCCTGGCTGAAAACGCTCAGAGCCGATGCAATCGCGCCCATGTTTGTCTGAATGTGAGAACGCTCCTGTCCGCGTGCAGACGGCTTCACCCAGCGGCGATTCATCCTGGAGAGAAAAATCCTCCAGTTCTGCCTTGTCTCCTATTTGTGAACAAAGTTACTCCAAAGACATGTAAATAAGGGCGATCCCCTTGCTGGTAATGACAGCTAGTCCCTCAGCTTCCAGTTTGGATGCAAAACCTGCTACTGTGAAATGGAGGTCTGGGTGTCAGACGCCTTCTAGAAATATGGTATTCTGTGTCCTGTCGCTTACTCACTTAGGGCTGTGTGTGTGAGAGAGAGAGAGAGAAAGGGAGAGAGAGAGAGAGAGAGAGAGAGAGAGAGAGAGAGAGAGAGAGAGAGAGAGAGAGAGAGAAAAAAAAAAATTCCTTTTCCAGGAGGTAGCTCTTAGCTTTGCTTCATGCAAACCACAACTCACAAGGAGGAGCAATGTCTGCCCGCTCTGAGGGGAACGAGGCTTTTGATAACTAGATCTTATTTCAATACTTTTGTTTTCCAAAGGGAGATAAACACGTGCTGGGATTTTATTCAACATCAGGGTCAGGTCTGGGCACTGTGGGCTGTTTGCGTCCCTTAAGCTGGTACATGACTCCAGTGCCGCTGAGACGCTCCTGGAAGGGGCTTCTCACGAAAATCAGAATTTCTCCTTGAAAATAAGGGACATTTTGAGTGAACAGTGAAATTAAAATATTCCTGATTCCTACCCAAGGGAGAGGAAAGTACTCAGCCTCCCTGAAGTGTTTCTTCTTCCCAACGCCCTCCTCCCAGAAAATAAACAAATCAAAATCCCATGCTTCGTCCTGACATGCCTGTTCTTCGGTGTGTGTTGTCGGTGTGAGGCTCCAGCTGTGAATGATGCAGATGAGATCTGATCTTTTCATTTGCCCTCGTCCTCCCTATGGTTTTCCCTTCTTCCTCACCAACCCCCTTTACCATCATTTCTTTACAGCTCTAAATAAAATCCCATTAGGAATTTCAGATTGTACTACAAGGTCACGCATGCAGGCGTGTTTGAATAGATAATGTATGCATGACTTCTAGTAAGAGAGATCGGGAGCTATTCCTAAGGAAATTGTTTCTTGTCCTTAAAAATAAGTGGAATGTAGTGTGTGTGTGTGTGTGCGCGTGCGTGTTTATGTGTATGAACAGAGAGAGCAGTTCAGGGTTCAGCTGGTAGAGGCTCACGGCAGCTGCAGGGCTCAGTGGAGCTTTTCCCACAGAAAGCTACCTGGCGGAGGGAGCTGCCGCTGGGATGCGCACATCCGCTCCCTCCCGAAGCGCTCGGCGCTGCAGCCTTCATCACTTCTCAAGCACGCTCTAAGTTTCCTCGCAGAGAGGCCCGCTTTTCTGTGAATCAGGCAGATCTGACTCAGAGACATGAGCACGGCTTCCTTAGACCGGCAGGACACAGGTGTCTAAAACACGTCCCCAGAATTTCTGAGCGAGGTTTGATCAGGGCAGGAGTCATCAGGCTAGCAGAATAGCAGAGTAGGTGAGAACACAGATTTGAGAGGCAGGTGGGACTACGTAGTGCTCTGCTGTGTGTCCTGGCACAAAGTACCACCCTCTCTGGGCCCATAACCCCTCTGGGTTATGGTGAGGAGTAATTGAGGTCATATGTGTAAAGCATTTTGCTTCATGCCTGGTACATGGTAAGCTCTCAGCCAGTTAGAATATTAAACGACACTAATACCTCGAAATATTTAATGAGCCATGAGTTCGTTTCCTTGATAAAAACTCAGAAGTTTAGAGCTTTCTACCGAAAACTGTGTGAGGAGATTTGAAAATCATATAAGCGTGGCCTTCGCAGAGATGACGGTGTCAGTTTTAATGAGTAGTTGATAATTTTGTTAAAGCACCAATTTGAACTCCAAGTGTGGAGCTTGCGAAGGACTTTATAACTTCAGATGTAAAGAGTACACAGGACTCATGTTACCTGTGGTGAAAATGTAATTTATTTTTTCAGTTGAGAGAAAGCCAAGAGCCTGTACCAACACTTACGTATTTGGAAACATGGAGAATTGAGGAGATCTTGGGACATATCTTTTCTAAATATCACGGGCCTTGACTGCCACTTCTGGTGCTTCAGGGTTCATTCTCAAGACATTGTACACTCAGTTGATGTTTATTACACATTTAGCATACCTAAAGGATCAAAGCATACCTAAAAAGCGAGAATTTAGCATACCTAAAGGATCAAAGCATACCTAAAAGGCGAGGCACGCGTGCACACATACACACACACACACACACACACACACACACACGAAAAGATTTAAAATGCTTTTAAAGACGACCTTATTCTGGCACCTCAGAGCTGGAGTTGGGTGAGCATCCATGTTCCCGAAGGAGTTAACGACCACCCTTCGGAACACCTAAGGCTACTTGGGGATAAAGTGTTAAACTTGACTCATGGTAGAAAGGAAACGGATAATGGTCACTTCTGAAAATCACTTCGAAGTCACCCAAAATGTTCTGAAGGATCCTGATTCCTTGGACTGGGGACCCATCTGTGCCCCAGCAGGCCCTTCAGCCTCTGTCGCTAAGGTTTCAGATGCCCACTAAGAGGTGAGGCTTCTTTTAAGATGATCTTTTTCTTCCTGGAGCATTTCAGAATGGAATTTTTTTAACTGCTCATGGCTGACAGACGTCCTCTCCGGTGACCCAGCATTACCCGCTGACCAGGGCCAGAGAAGCTGCATTCTGTGATGGGTGCAAGTAGAGGTCTTGAACCCTCGGCTCTCAGGGGAATCGTGTGTGTGTGTGTGTGTGTGTGTGTGTGTGTGTGTGTGTGTGTGTGTGTGTGTTTATTCATGTGACTTATTGTGTGGTAAAGTTGTTTTCTCTCTAAAATGCTGTTAGGAGTGTATAAGGCTGACAGGAGAGATTTCAGGACCTGAGAGAAGATTTCTCTTTCTTTGCTGCTCTACCCTTCACGTAAATCTCCTTAAAATAAACATTCTCACCTCGAACTCATGCCTGACACGTGTTCACTTTCTGGTGTGGTCTTTGATCTTGGGCATGAGTCCACCCCTGAGCGCGCCCTTCGTTCACTTAATGAAAATGCAGATAAGTATTTAACATGGAGGGAGAAAACAATCTAGGATAGTCCTGTGCTCAGAGAAACCTAAAATATAAAAGCTAAACATTGTCATGAAAAGTCTGCAGAAGTCCAGCGAGCTTCTGCAGAATTCGAGATCCTCTGAGGTTTGAAATATGTCCATCTAGAGCATTGTTTCGTACTCTTGTTTATGAGCTATCGAAGAGTGTCACAGATTAAGCCAGGAACGATTAACCCAGGGGTTGTGTGTACGTGTATTTTTTAAAAATCCAAACCAACAAATTCAGAATGTTAGAACTTCAACAGAATTATTAGATTAGGTCGGAATTTCTGAAAACTGGGCATCTTGGACCAACTACCTCAGAGGATCCTGCACCAAATTTGGTAAATTTTCTTTAGATACCTGCGCCTCCAACCTGTGTCCAAACCTGAGGCCCACCTTGGGCTGCTAAATCAGAAACCGGCAGTGGGACCAAGAAATCTGCATTTCTAACAGCTTCCCGTGTCACTTTAATATGGGATAATCACTAGTTTAGAAAATGAACCTCTAACTAAACCTCAAAAGATTCTTTCCAAGGGTGCTTAAATGTAGAAGACAGTTCTGAAAGTGTTTTGCACACTATTCATATTCTACTAATTAAAATATCTAACACATGAGTATTCTGGGTCACTCATCAAATACATTAAATAAGCAAGTCGAATTTATCCGTGTGTTCGGATGCTTATTATCTGCTGGTAGCGCGAGAGGAGAATAACCGTATGAAAATCGATTCAGTGAAGCATCTTCTCGTTTGACCAGAACAGATCAAAATGACAAAAATGTTCTCTTTGAGCCTCTAAATTAGTTATAGCATCTGCAAGCTGAGATTCCAACTCATCTTCGAATCTCGGGAAGGAGCTGTGTCTCTAATCGTCGGTGAAAGTTCACCCGCGGTTTTGATTGGATGGGATGCTTTGGCGGGTAAAACACACTTGAAGCCATTGTGTGGAAATTTAAAATTCAGCTATGAAAATATCTAGCATTTTGAGTTCACCTAAGTGTCAAAACATGCGACCTTAGTAATGTCACATTTGGTTCTGGGTTTCGGTTTCAGTCTTTTCATGATTCTCTTCAGAGGCTCTCATTGTTTTCAACATAGATTCCCTGGATCCTTATTCAGAATTAATAAGGAGGGGACAGTCCACAAACCATTTGTAACGTTTTTAAATAACCAAAAAATATATATGCATTTACTCAGTTGTCATTAAAACACTACACAGGTCAATATTTTCAAGTAGCTGCTTTGGGGATCAATTATATAAACTCAGTGTGGTTATTTGAGAGCTCTTTCTAGCATTCGTCCATCCGTATAATCCCGTGAAGGCAAAGGAAAGCGGTTATAGAGTGATGCGTATTAGGATGCCCTGGGAGCACATGGAGGGTCTCCGAGATCAGGAGCTGTGGGGAGGGGCTGTCAAGGGAGACAGTATAGAAGGTAATGTCTAAGCTGACTCGTGAAAGACAAATAGAATGGGTCAGATGAAGAAGCAGTATGAGAGCATAACATATGCGAAGCTCAGAGAGAGAGATAGAGGGTAAACAACTTACGGCCTGAGAACTGCTGAAGGTTTAGTCGATGGGTGTCGGAGGGCGAGCGGGTAAGACGGTTAGAGGTGACGGCTAAGACTTGGAGAGGGAGCAGGGAGGAGGACCAGGCTGTTGGCGGGTGGGGGATGGGCCTGCGTGCTGGCCTTAGATGATGCTGAAGACTCTGGACAGCTCTAGAAGAGCTGCGCGTGGGGAATGGGCGTGACCAGGTTCATGTTTATAAAGAAAACCACAGCCACGTGCAGAGAAAGGGTCGGAGGGGAGGCAAGCCAAGGGGTGGGGCGGCAGGGAGACCAGTCAGCAAGCAGCGGCTACGGAAATCGTGAGAGACGTGTCGATGGTCGGAACTGAAGTGGTGTGTTGGGGGTTGGAGATAAGAATTAAAATGCATTCATGATAAGAACAGATAGTCCTTGAGGTTTAATTGGGTCTGGGTGGTGGGGAGACTGTGGAATCAAGGATGACCCCGGGCAGCAGTCTGAGGCAGCGTCACCACCGTGTGCACTGGAGCCCGTGCCACAGAGGGAGGCAGGGCCGTGCTCCGCCGTCCGGGGCGAGGGTGGCGTGTGGGCCGTGGAGTCAGACTGCGGTTATAATAAACCTACCTCTTAGAACCGTTAGGAGCAGGAGACAGGAACCTGACGGTTCACCCCGCTGTCTCCAGCCTCAAGTCATCATCGGTAGCATCATCATCTTTATTCCCACACGTCGTGACTCTGCCCCATTGCACGCAAAATCGTGACTCTGCCCCATTGCACGCAAAATCAAGGACAAGGCGGTAAGAGGTGGTGTTTTGTTTTGGTTTGTTTTTTAGTGGGGGAGGGGGAGGTTGGGGGTCGTTTGTTTTTTAACTGACTAGCACTGCTAAAAGTCTAATGGAAGAAAGAATCTCTTCTTCATGGACATACTGGTCCAGGGGACCCCTAAGACTCTGCTGGGAATGGGGTCCTTCTATGTCAGCAGAGGCTTGGTAATCTTAGTCCTATTCCTCCGTGTCAGGGGTGTCACACACCCCACCCCATTCCTCCTCCAAAGCAGGTCAGTGCCCGACCTGCCCCAAAGGTTTGCTATGAGGATGAAATATGGCCTTGCGTGAAAGCACTTTATAACCCCAAATATAGCTATTCTTACTGCCGCTGGTCTGGTTGTCATGTCGCCCTCCCAGACTGTTCTTTCTCTCTCAGTCTCTCTCTCTGTCTGTGTCTCTCTCTCCCTCTCTCTTGCCGTTTTTCTCTCTCTGTCTCTCTTTGTCTCTCTCTGTCTCTGTCTCTCTATCTCTCTGTCTCTCTCTCTCTCTCTCTCTCTCTCTCTCTCTCTCTCTCTCTCTCTCTCTCTCTCTCTCTCTCTCTCTCTCTCTCTCTCTCTCTCTCTCTCTCTCTCTCTGTCTCTCTCTCTCTCTCTCACACACACACACACACACACACACACACGCAGTCTCACAGAAACACAAGCCGTGGAGCCACACCACCACACACACACACACACACACACACACAGAGTCTCACAGAAACACAAGCCGTGGAGCCACACCATAGACGAGACACCGGTGTTGGAGCCAGCGTCGATGAGGAATCGTTTCCCTCCGAGTAACTGACACATGATAGCAGCCCATGGTGTCACAGGCATTGCACGAACAGCATACTTCAGCTCCTGGCACCACAGCTTCCCTTAATGGGAGAAAACATTTATAATAATGGTAACACGGGAGCAGGGAAGCTGATTCTCAGCGAAGAGTGTCTGTGAATCTTCCATGAGGGCACAAATCATGCTTCGAGGCTTCCAGCTCTGTAAGGCAGAAGGGCCAGGGACTTCTTAAGATAAGACCGTTTTGGATGAGACTGCGACCCGAGTCCTTGGGGGCGGGGGAGGCGCTCACGAGGACATTACCCCATGCAGTCAGCCATTCTTGTGCTCACTGAACAGAGTGCTTGTGAGTCACTCTGGCTTCTCTGAGCACGCAGGTTTGTCTCTTCCTGCCCACTCTCCTCCTACCTCCCAAGAGGACCCTCAGGAGAGGATGAGGCTCGCAGGCCACCTTGCCATACAGCAGAGGATGATGAGGCAGACAGTGGGATGCTAAGATCGCTCTGCTATTTTGGACACAACTAAACAAAAACATAAAATTCATAACATAGCTTCAATGCCTTCAGTGATGTCTCTCTTATACTCCCTTATGCTGATACATAAAAATCTATGTCAAGATTTGGGTTAACAGGGCCAGCAGTAGAGAACTTTAGGCCCGCAAGGAAAAGGAAATACTTGGCAGCCGCATTCAGGTCGCATGCTGGACATGCATTGGATTCGAACCTCCGCGATCTAGTGCTGCTTTACAATCTAGGACGTGAATGCATTAGCACTTGGACTCAGGCTTGAATTGCAAATTTGATTTTTCTTGTGCACGTTGAAAAAGGTTCACCAGATGCCTGGAAAACATTAGGGTTTTGCAGGCTAGCAAACAGAAATATCATCATTCTACCTATTTGCTGTGGAGATCCAGAGAGTAATCCATCTCAGTTGTAACGATTGGTATCACCGAATTTTAAAAATGGTAATAGGTAAGGCTTAGCGGGTGCTTACTGGATGCCAGGCATGAAGTTACGTGCTTTCTATATTATTTCATTTAAGTTCATCCTCACAGTAACTCCGTGAGCTAGATACTATTGACCCATTTTGCGGATGAGGCAACCAAGACTTGAGAGAGGTTAAATAAGTTTTCCAGGACTCATTCGTTCAACATGTATTTTTCAAGTGGCTACTGTGAGCTACTGGGGATGCGGAGTGAGCAAATCAGAAAAATCCACGCCTTCATATAGCTCACTATCTAGTGGAGGGTATCACAGCAACATTTATGAGGTTCCGGGCAACATTTATGTGTTTTAACTCTTAGGTGAGTGGCCTTCGGTTTGAACCCAGGCGTCCTGACTGAAGAGCCAATGCTCCTTTTCTTATATTACTACCCTCTACTGCTCCACCCAGCTAGGCCCCCACTGCCGACAAGATGTGAAACTTTGGGTTCCCAGCCCGGCCTGTCTGTCTCCATCATCTTGGGCGCAAACGGAGCGTTAGTCTCTATTTCTCCGTCCTGCCCCATTCATTCCACGACCCTAGAACAGAATCGTGGACCTGGACTTTCTAAAATAAAGTCAGGTTCATTTTTAAGACAAGTGCTTATTTTTTTTTAAGTTTACGTAGCTTGAGGAGGTGCTGCCAGCCGCAAGCCTTGTCTCCTTTAGGCTCCAAAGCTGCGATATTTGAACTTAGCGCTATGTGTTGGAACTACATTCAAGTATCTGCCATACCTGTGATCAGAACCACGTTTTCCTGGTTTGTTCAATAAATAACGTAACCTTCTGGCAGTGTCTGCCTACTATGATGGATTGAACCAGTGTCTTTTTGAAGTTAAAGTTCAGTGTGTGCCAGTTAGGACCTTGTTATCAGCAATTCAGGGTCTTCTACCAAGTGACTGCAGACAGTATTTGGTGTTGTGATTAAAAATATAAGATGTAGGAACAAAGGCTAGACTGGATTTTTACTCAAGGACCTTTTCTGTTTACCTTGCAAATGGAATTCTCTACTTAGGAGACAACAGCAACCAAGTGGCACTTGTTAGATTCTCCAGATCGGTTTTATTTCACACGGGGCTCCTCGATCGCCTTGTTGGTTCCACAGGCCACAGTGTGGGGTCAGCGGCGACCCCTCTCCTCTCTTCTCTTGCTTTCATAATACACAGCACCCTGCCCAGGGAAGGAGAGCGCCCGAGAGAAGGGCTGCCCCTCCCC
>NW_006431918.1:1233369-1262397 GCF_000325575.1 Pteropus alecto | reverse complement strand
GTCCCCATGTCATTCTGTCTTCTGCCTTCCACTCTGCGAAGTTACTAAAACCCCTTCCCACCCAAGCTAGGCTTCTCTTTGTCTTTCAGCGAGCGTTTTGCCGGTACTTATTCTCTGCTGAGCTCCTTCGTCGGCGTCTCACACACTGACCCTTCCTGGCAGAAAGGAAGGGGACAGACAGACGAATTAGGTTTACGGTTTATAAATTCGTACAGTTAGCAAGACTTTCCTTAACCGGACTTCTTAAACGAGTCCAGTTAAGTGGACGCCACACTCTCCAGAGTAGGAGGTTCCATGACCAGGAATCGGGAATGTAGACTCTCAAAGTCAGGCGTCCTTATGGTCAGTGGGGCTGCCTCCTGCTCCGACTCAAACTCACCTCGTTTAGCCCCTATGAATTACACAATAGATTAATTCATTCAGGTTGTCATTATCTATTAACCATGACGATGAACTTGAACTTGAATACTACACGCAGTCCCATGGATATACCTAGGATTCAAGTTCGTGGTTAATAGGTAATGGCAGCCCCAACCTTCTTGGAGCTCATTAAACAGACACTTAGCAATTGCCCCAAAGTATGGTAGAAGCTACGGTGGGGAAGTAGAGGTTGCTTGGAAAAATGTATTCCAGGATATCCAACCAGTCTAGGTGGGTCGAAGAAGGTGCCTGATGGAGTTGGGGTGAGGAAGGGACGTAAGAGAAGATTTTCTAGAGGCAACGAAATCTAAGATACAAATTGAGTTGGGTAGCTATTCATCTGGCAAAGGAGAGAGGGTTTGGGGGAGTAAGTTCCAAGAAAAAAACAGTATTTACAAAGTCCTGCAGGCAGAAGGAGGCTTGGCCCATTTAAGAAACTGGAAGAGTTTCAGGACAGTGGATAGAAAATGTTCGGCAAGGGATGGGCAGGTGACGCCAAGCCGAGAGGCCAGACGATGAGCCTCGCGTAATGAGCAAGAGCCAGGTGAAGGAGGCTTGGTTTGGGTTTTAATCTAGAGACAGTGGAAATCATTTGCAGGGTTACAACCAGGAAGGGCAATGTTTTTTGAAAGAGGTGGCAGTATAGCGAATAGGTGGGTGGAGAGCAAAACAATGAATCAAGGAATAGACGAAAGAGTGAATGGATAGTGTTCGAGGCGAGAGAAGGAGGCTGTTGCAGCAAACCAGCAAGAGATCATGGCGTCGCGGCCTAGGGTAGTAGCAGTGAGGTTGGAGCTGAGTGGGCATGTTACAGTGATATTTTGGATGCAGAAGCCATGGGACCTGGTGATTGATGATGAGAGATGTTTTAAGGACAGGGTAACAGGGTAGATACTGAGCTAAGAACATGAGTGAGGATCACGTTTGAGCGACAAAAGATTATCAGCCCAGGGTTGAGACACACTGAGTTTTAGATGCCCGTGAACCATCCAGGAATTGAGCAGTGAGTTCGTGGAGCTCGGCAGAGAAGCCTGGGCGGGGTACGTCGTCATGGCGACATCGGCCAAGAGAAGAGAGTCGAAGCTGCTGGGATGGGCGAAGTCATCCCGGCACCATGTAGAGGGGGCGAAAAATAGTAATGATAAGCTTAAGACCAAACAATGAAGAATCCCGTCGTTTAGGAGAAGGAAGGAAGGAAGAATCCGTAAGAGACTGAGAAAGAGCGGACAGAGAGAAAGGAAGAAATCCGGGGGTGTGTGATAGCCTGGAAACCAGCGAAGATGTGCTTTTATTTATTGTTGTTGTCATTTTCATTGTTATTTATTAGTTATTTATTTATTTGTTTATTGGCGACATTGGTTAACGAAATCCAGTAAGTTTCAGGTGTACAATTTAACAGTAAGGTGTGTGTATGCGTGTGTATATATACATACATTGCGTGTTCACCTCCCCTAGTTAGATTTCTTTCTGTCGCCGCATATTTGACCCTTTTACCTCCCCCCTCCCCCCTCCCCCTACCCTTTGGTAACCACATATCTGTTGCCCATGTCCATGAGTCTCTGTCTGTCTTGTTCATTTGTTGCTTTTAGGTTTATATCCCACATATAAGTGATGTCATGTGGTTTTTAACTTTTTCTGTCTGGCTTATTTCGCTTAGCGTGATTATCTCGAGGTCCATCTATGTTGTCGCAGAAGACGTGCTTTTAGAACAGAGTGGGCTACTGTGTCACGAGGTGGTGGGAGGTCAAGTAAAACAAGAACCGAAAGGAAGTTTTGGGTTACGTTAACCACCAGTCTTCATTTCTACGCTTTTAGTACGTGTATTAAATTCTGTATTCTCAGAGGATTTTTAGTGTTCTTTAAAATATTGTTGACTTAATTCCTTGATGTTCTCAATTAAGATGTGATAAGAATCTAAGATAAGTATTAACATCTTTCTTGCATATGACACATTTGGGTCCAAGTTTCACATTTAGCGTTCATTTGGAAAATGATAATAGACGATTCTTCTGTATGAGAGAAGTTCTGCCTTTAATGGTCTCTCTTCCCTTGTTCCCCACTGTCCGATTTTTGGGTTGTTTTCTTTCTCTTAGCTTCGTGAGCTCTGCTTTTGGATAAAACCTTTCCTCATAGGATTTGAACCGAAGCCTGGCCAACTTTGAAATGAGAAGTATAGCCCCTTTACTGTGTGTCGTAAACCATTTAAAAGTGAGTCGATAGCGATGCCTATCGCTCTGCTTAAAGAGTAAACTTCTCAGCTCGAGATTTAGTCATCCTCTTTCTCGTTTCTTTTCCAGCTCCAAGAGACTGTGAAAAGGAAGTTGGAAGGAGCCCGATCACCTCTTAATGGAGACCAGCAGAATGGTGCTTGCGATGGGAGTTTTTCTCCAACTAGCAAGCGAATACGAAAGGACATTGCCACAGGGATGGAAGCCATCAGCAACATGCCACTACCTTCCGCTTCTCCTCTTCACCAACTTGACCTGAAGCCTTCTTTGCCCTTGCAGAATAGCGGCACTCACCCTCCCGGACTTCTGGAAGATCTAAGTAAGAATGGTAGGCTCCCCGAGATTAAACTTCCTGTCAACGGGTGCAGTGACCTGGAGGACAGCTTCACCATCTTGCAGAGCAAGGACCTCAAGCAGGAACCTCTAGATGACCCCACTTGCATAGACACATCAGAAACGTCTCTTTCAAATCAGAACAAGCTATTCTCGGACATTAACTTAAACGACCAGGAGTGGCAAGAATTAATAGACGAGCTGGCCAACACGGTTCCTGAAGATGACATCCAGGACCTGTTCAATGAGGACTTTGAAGAGAAGAAGGAGTCAGAATTCTCGCAGCCGGCGACCGAGACCCCGCTCTCCCAGGAGAGTGTGAGCGTGAAGAGCGACCCCTCTCACTCTCCTTTTGCACACGTCTCCATGGGGTCTCCCCAGGCGCGGCCTTCTTCCTCCGGTCCTCCCTTTTCTGCCATCTCCACGGCCACTAGTTTACCCTCCGTTGCCAGCACGCCCGCCGCTCCAAACCCCGCCAGCTCACCAGCAAACTGTGCTGTCCAGTCCCCGCAAACTCCAAACCAAGCCCACACTCCAGGCCAAGCTCCACCTCGGCCCGGAAATGGTTACCTCCTCAATCCGGCAGCAGTGACAGTGGCTGGTTCAGGGTCGGGCCCCGTGACTATGCCCAGCTCCGACATGTCCCCAGCGGAGCAGCTAAAACAGATGGCTGCACAGCAGCAGCAAAGGGCGAAACTCATGCAGCAGAAGCAGCAGCAGCAGCAACACGCGAATCAGACTTCCAGTTGGTCTCCTTTAGGGCCACCATCCAGTCCATATGGCGCAGCTTTCACTGCAGAAAAACCAAATAGCCCCATGATGTACCCCCAAGCCTTTAACAACCAAAACCCTATAGTGCCTCCAATGGCAAACAACCTGCAGAAGACGACAATGAATAACTACCTCCCTCAGAATCACATGAACATGATCAATCAGCAGCCAAATAACTTGGGTACAAACTCCTTAAACAAACAGCACAATATTCTCACTTATGGCAACACTAAGCCTCTGACCCATTTCAATGCAGACTTGAGTCAGAGAATGACGCCACCCATGGCCAACCCCAACAAAAACCCCTTGATGCCGTACATCCAGCAGCAGCAGCAGCAGCCACAGCAGCCGCAGCCACAGCCACAGCAGCAGCCGCCGCCACAGCTCCAGGCTCCCAGGGCACACCTGAGTGAGGACCAGAAACGCATGCTTCTCATGAAGCAGAAAGGGGCGATGCACCAGCCCCTGGCGTACGCGGCCCTTCCGTCCCACGGGCAGGTAAGTGTGAAAGCGAGCCCCACTGTGCGTCGTTCTGGTGGTGCGCGTCAGACCGTCAGCGTGTGATGCTCTCCATGCTTGAGAGCTCGCGGGGTGCGCTTACCTGCGGAAAGCCTTCCTACGCATCCTCACGTGTCGCCATGTTCGAGTTATCTTTTTTTTCCTCTCTCTCTCCTTTCTTCTAAGAGATGGAAAAGGATAACACAATTAACTTTCCTGTATTCGATCCCCCAGGAATCAAACTTCTTTTATTCCCAACAAGCAGATAAGAAACGATAAATTACACGAAGTTCTCACAGGAGGGAGGCCGTGCTGTAGAGGTCACAGGGCCAAACCCAGAGCTCTTGAATTCAGCCTTAGACTGGGGTGGTGGGAAGGCCAGACGCTTTGGTATCCCTATAGGTTTTTTAAGGCTCTGAACAACCTTCGCCTATATCTTACTGAATTATGAATCACGGAAATTTGGATTCTCGATGTTCAAATGTGGGAGAGTGCCCTGTATTTTTAAAGTGAACTGGAGGATAGATTTTTGTGGGACCACTCAACGTTTAAAGGTTTGTTGCTGAACTAACGCAATTAGAAGCTGTTTCAACCTCGTGGCTTGGGAGTGCAGTAAAGCCTCTCCCATGTATTCGGGTCTAATTCAGGGAAATTCGATGGGGAGTATATCTTAGTGCTGTCTCAAAGTAAAGTCTCCTCTTTCCCACGTCACGACTTCTCGGTTCAGGGGTGTAGGGCTCTCAGTGATCCATGGTAAAAATGAGTGGCAACCGATTGGATAGTGAATACTCACCGACAAGCATTTACTCTCCTTGTCCTGACCAGGGTGGCAAGCAGCCAAAGCTCTTTTAATTTAACTCTTTCTCTACCTTGAATGAAAGGGGGAGTGGGGAAATGCATCGGTTCTACTGACCTTCTTCACACATGGGTGAGTTCACGAGCCATCTCTTTACTGCCAATTTCTATTTTGTTCCCGAGTCCTGTGGGAGGTGTTGACATTTGCATTGTAGTTGGAGATTTTGTAGAAGAGTCTTTGCTTTAAGGGCCCGCATGTGCAAATGGGTTCTAACTAGTGCTTGGATATGTGTCTAATATGCGTCTACAATTGGATGCATCAGAAGCACTGGGAAGTAATGCGAGCAGATCTTGCATCACTAGGGAGGCTGTTTGCATCTTGTATCTCCTGTTGTGTGCCCCGCCCCCCCCACATCTACCCAAGCCTCCTGAACTTGACGGAGGCTGCAGAGCTGGAGGTGGTGCTGGCCTGCAGAGACAGGCCTGAGCTCTGTGGCTTGATGCTTGTCCTTCACAGCCTTCCAGCCCCAAAACCTCACAGTGGTTTCTTGTCTGCACATGCCGACTAGCTCTAAAAAAATTCTGTCTGGAGAGATAAAAATATAGCTTGGTTTACATCAACTGCAATCAGTAGCTGGTAGAAAAACATCACTGCAATGTGAACTTCTATGTTTTCTCTTGGTTTCATTAAAAAATATATACCATTGGAAAAATAGAACATTTTATACCCTTCGATATTAAGTTCTGAAGCAGGCAAAAATATAGGCAATGTACAGAGGTGTTTGTTGTAGCCCAGATGTGTTCGAGCTTTATGAGATCGCAAGCCATCCGAATGGTCTGTTGTTAATCTTAATACAAATTGTACTTCTACATTTGCCGTTTTCACGCCAGCTGCAGTAGAGAATTTCCTCTGAGCCAGACCAAAGATGATTAATTCCAACTCGCAGGCTCTGCGGACATGTGGGTGCGACGTGAATCCATCCTCGCTCCCCACCCTCACTAAATGCCTTTTTGAATTTGCTAACTTGGGATGCAGTTCTTGTCTCTGCTGAAACGCGAATCTTAAAGGGACTGATTTCAGGTCCTTGTGCGCACCTATGAGTAACCGAAGCCTGGGGCTGCAGAGGTCATGTTTTGAAAGGACTCAGGTGAAGAAACGAAAAGGGATGGTTTTCTGGACTAAACTTGTGGGTGTCTGGTCTGTCCTTTCCATCTCACAAGGTACTTTCAGGTGGACAGACTCCTCCTTCTTGAGGCCTCATGAGAATTATGACGTCCTCACCATTAAGAACCATCGAGCAAAAGCATGCTTTTTAATGAAATATTAACTTCCCACTGTTTGAAACAAGCTTCGAAACACATATATAAACATGTGAATATCTTTCTGCAAACATACCATTTATTTCATGCTTTTACCTGATTGTGGAGCAGTATTTACATAGCTCTCAGAAGAGTTAATTACACTATATGTGAGTACCTCGCACAAATACGTGCACAAGTTACAGGCGAGACAGGAAACATAATTATGCATTGGTGTAGCTCAAATTTGTTTTCTGCTGTTGCTAGTGAAAATTCACCTTATTCTTTGCTGGTCACGAGGGCCGTGATCAACACTTAGTTTTAATGAATGACTTGAGCACCAGCATCAATGACACTAGAACATTTATTTCAAGATAATTATTGTACACAGATATTTTCTTATTTGGGATATTTGCATAAAATGCCATTTCTCTCAGAAATGAATAGAAATTCACTTAGTTCCTGGCTATTTCAAAAAAGGGGACTAAACATAGAAAGAAACAAAAAAAAAACTTATTTCAAAATTTTGAATATGTTTTATCTAGAAATTTTACTTCTCAGAATTTATGTAGTATTTCTTATAATTAAAGAATTAAACAAAGATTTATATACAAAGATTATGTTCATAGCGTTACTTATGATAGTGAAAAATTGGAACCTAAACAAGTATTTTGGAAAAATAACGTACATGAAAATCATGATATTTAGTGATTTATCGCATGGAAATGCACATAGGATGAGTGAAATAAGCAGGTCATACAACAGCTTGTGTGTTATAATCTAGATTGTGTTTTTTTAACACATATAGAAAAATATGCATAACTAAAATATTAGGAATGGTATATCTGCTTGATAAAATTACGAGTGATTATTGTTTTCCTCTCTATACTTTACTGAATTTTCTAAATTTTCTATCACACCTGTATGTTAATTCTACCATCAGGAAAAATACTTTTTAAGGAAAGGAAATCCCCTATTTTAAGAAAGTTTATACTTTGGCAATTCCTTAAAAGAAAATTCTTATTTATCCAGTTTGCTGGAACATGAGTCTTAAAGGTACTTAGGTCGGATTGAGGTGATAGCATTATTTCCTTTTCATTTATATGTAGTATTAGTTGTGAATCCCTGCTTTAGAAGATCGTTCCAGAACCCTTCTCCGCACGCTCACTCTCTTATCCTTTTTCACTCCTCCTCCTCTTCTCTTAATTCCAATAAAACTTGAGCTCAAATAGTGACAACGAAAGCGTCAGTCGAACTTCTCCCACAAGCTTCCGACCTTCTCTCGGTTATGTTCTTGTGCGACTTCTTCGATCACTTCTTTCTCTTTTCTCTTGTTTACTTTCTGGAACTTCTGTTTATCATATATTGGACCTAGATTGCTTTCTGATTTTTAAAATACATGTTTCTGTGATGAAATAACTAAACTTACTTTGGTCATGTCAAGCTAGTATATCTTTTCCTAATTTCGTTGTTTCTCAAGGACAAGATTCTCTCTCTCTCTCTCTCTCTCTCTCCTCTCTCTCTTTAACTAGATGGTATTAAGAACACGTGCTTACTAAAAATGATGTGAATTCTATGCAGTGAACACACACACACACACACACACACTTTTTTTTTTGCAGAGTACCTAACATGGTGTCTTAAACATAAGGATGTTGAATAAATCATTAAACATGGCGATTATCAAAGTTCAGGCCAAAAATATGTCTACAGCGGATTCTCAGCTCCAATGGAAAGAGCATTAGCACAAATAACACAGAGCTGCTTTTGAGAGCAAACGGAAGAACTGGAAAGACAAGTCTAAAAAAGAATCCTTTGATAGGAGGTGGTTATCTTGAACCAGTGAAACAACAACGAGATTGTGGAGAAGGCAAACTCAGTCTCTGTCTGACAAACAAAAAGAACACAATGAAGCAACTATGAGAGGAACGAGCCAAAGCAAACGTGCGCTTGGTGGTCAAGGATGGTTATAGGGATACCTAGAGCCCAAGAATGACTTACGTGGGGAAAGCGAATAGTTTCCCAAATAGGATGTGAATTTTTAGTGGTTGCATTCATAGGACTAGATAAATCATGGATGACCATGGTACTCTATACTTTAATACTTTACACGCTTGTTCACTGCGTGTGGCCGTGTGTATCAGAATGAGTAGAAGTGTGCTTGTGTTTTAAAGAATGTTTTCCCCTTCCAATTTTATTTTACCAACATGGGTTGCGTATCATGTAAAGTATATTATCATAAGCTTTTTGGCCGTAAAAATCTACTCAGAAAGAACAGAGCTCCAGTATTAACAGTCATCATGGAAATCTCTTCGAAGGTACCTTTTTCTTAACTTCAAAAACTTAGCATCCCTTTGCTTAGTTTTCTTAAAATGTACAGTTTATTTTATCCAAATAAAACATGACGTAGCTCAGAAAGTCAAATAGTCCTGTGAGGCTCATGATGAGAAAGTGCAGCTTCGTCTCCTTCTTTCCTTATTTCTGCTCCCCTGAGGTGATCACTCCAGTTCATGAACTTCTGTCTTATTTATTTCCATAAACTATTTCTCAACATTTCAATTTTCTGATTCTGCAGAAGATGAGGATTTAGCTCACTCATACTACTTTTCACAAACTCAACCCCCTCCACACACGTCATCTCTTTTTTCTCTTCCCCATACTCTCAGTATAGCTAAATATATCACAAATGATGGTTTTTAAAGTATTTCGTATTTACGTGACTGCTTTTTGCACAGCACGTCACAGGCTAGCTGCGTAGTGCACTGTGGCTGTACTTCCTTTCTTCATAACTTTTTGTTTTCCATGGAATTAACAAGGCCTCTTTCTTTTTAAATTGGTGTTGTCTCTGCACCTACCTTAATCTAGCCTCAAACTTTTCTGACTCTATAAAACTTTCAAGGTAATCATACACATCGGATAATCTATTTTTCTTAAATATTTTTTTCTTTTCTCTCTCCTTCCCTCACTCCTTTCCCACCTCCTACTTCTCTCTTTCTCAAAATTCCTCTTCCTCCAGCCACCATAATAGCATGTGCCAATTTCTTATAATAAACTTCTTTTTACCCCTCTCTCTCTCTCTCTCTCTCTCTCTCTCTCTCTCTCTCTCTCTCTCTCTTTCTCTCTCTCTGTCTGTCTGTCTCTCTCTCTCCCCCTCTCTCTCTCTCTTTCTCTCTCTCTGTCTGTCTGTCTCTCTCTCTCTCTCTCCCCCTCTCTCTCTCGCCCCCTTCAGTTCTCTCCTGAAGGTTCCTGTCTTCCATCGTACAGGTTTGGTCATGACTTAACTGAAGTCTCACAACTGCCCTTCACCGTCATTCTTGGAGTGTTTCACGGCCCTTCGGTGTCGCTTTACCTGTTTTCTTGATCCTTCCTCCTTTTTCTTGCTTAGTCCTTCAAATGGGTGGAGTGCGTCCCCTCAGCACTTAGGAAAGGGTGCATGGGAGATTATTTTTATGGAAACTATTTTCGAGAATGTCTTTATCCTCACATTTCATTGATAGCTTGCCAGATATAGAATAATAGTTAAGAAAACGTATTCCATCAGAATTTTAAAGGCATTTCTTCACAGTCCTGTGGCTTTCACAATATCCAACGACATTTGGATCTCCCGCTCTATGCGTATAACCTGTTTGTCACTCTGAGAGCCTGTCATATCTTCTCTCTGTCCCTGAAACTTCGTGATGATATGCCTTAATGTAGCTCTCTTTCATTCACTGTGTCTGGTACTGTGAACTTTCTTTAAAACATCTGGAAACGTGTGTCTTTAAGATCTGTTCTCATATTATTTCTTTGATAATTTTCCCCCTTTTCTCTTTTTTAACTTTCTGGAACTTTTATTCATCACGTAGCGGACCTCCTGAATTGTTCTCTAATTTTCATATCTTTACAGCTTTCCATCTCTTAGTCCTTTTCTTCCGTGTTTCATGAGAGTTCCTTAACTTTATCCTCCAACCCTAAAATTAAACATTTCATTTTTATTTATCACATTTTAAATTTCCACAACTTCTCTCTTATTCTCTGAGGTACCCCTTTCGATCCAAGGATATTAATTATCATTTTTAAATTAAGTTTTCTTGTGCCCCCGCATGATCAGTTTCTCCCGAACACCTTTTCCCATATGATCATTGTATTTTTTTTCTTTCATGTTAGAAACTTTTCTCAAGTGTCTGTTTATTTTAAGAGCGAAGCACAATAAAGTTAATTAGTTGTTCCGTATGCTTTCACAGAGTTCGTCAAACGGGGGGCTTTGTAATATGGGGATTGGGCTTGAACCCAACCATTTCACTGGATCGATGTCTGTAGATTTTTTTATCCCCCTGAAGGCCAATCAGAAAAGACACCTTCAATCTCATTGCTGAGATTTATAAATCTGGAGGCTGGCTTTCTGGCGCTGAGCAAAGGAATGGAGTCGGAAGGTGGTGGTGATGGTGAGGGGTGGGTCCCTAAATACTATGTAGACTTTCATTAACCTCCCTGTTGTCATATGGCTCCTCAACCCACCCTCGGCTGGGGCTGGGATCCTGGCTTCCTGAGACTTGTGGCTTAGTCTCTCCAGAGAATAATGCACCTTCTTCCTTCTGGTCTGGGGGAGAGTGCCTGATCCACCTCTTAATTCAACAGGACTTCGGCCAGTTTTCCTTTCTCGTGCACCCCCACCCTGGCTTTCAGAGGTGCTTCTGGTTCCTGAGACTTCATAGCATTCTTCTGCTTGAAGCATCTTGCTTTATTTTTGGCTCTCCCCACTGCAGGATTAAATTGAGCTTTCTCTAAGCCGCTAAGTCGTTTACCATTCAGCCATCTGATTTTCATCTTCCAGAATTTGGTTGACATCCCTCGATTGCTATTTCCATCTCCCATCCTCTTTGTTCTTGAATATTTATGTCATTTTTATTCCTTTATTGTCATTGTACTGGGGCATTGTACAAGGCCAAGATAAAGGTAGGCGTGCAATCTACCAGAGGCTTTTCAGTATCGATCGAAATGTCAAATATTATCCAATATTGAAATTTATATTTTACAGCAAATTTCACATTATCGCTCCTAATATTTCGGGCGTTAATAGAGCTGGTTTCATAAAACCTAAAGTGCTCTCTTAACGTGAAATTTACATATGTCAAACACATGCATTCACAAGGCCAGCAGTGTCCACGCGATCAGCACGCTCTTTCAGCATAAGGCCTTGTGACTATAACCACTGAGTAGTTTTTAGAATCTTGAAAATATTGACTTACTTCAAGGACTATAAAAACAATTTAGGTTCCATGACCCCGACTAAGCCAATAGTATCTGGCAACTCAAATGCAAGGTAAAATATTGACAGAACACTCATCACTGCCTGAACCCCTCAGGGCCCCCCAGCTGGGCGGACACTAGTGGGAAGAACCGCTACAGAAATGCAGATAATAAATGAAATGTTCCTACTGATGAGTGTAATAATCGTTTCCATACACATGCTGACATATTTTGAAAATCCTGATTGACATTCTTCAGAGTCCTAGAAAGATGGAACTAAGAATGAACAGCAAAAAAGGAAAAGTTTTAAGGAAGGGATTCATCTTATAATAAATAGTATCGTAGAAGGAAAGAGGTTTTAATTAGCCCCCGTCAGAATACTCTTTAAAAGTTTTGTAAGGCAGGAATATTCTTATTTACTGAGAGAGCTTACAGCCCATCAAACAGTGGTTCTGAAACTTGTGGGCCTAAGACTCACCTGGAGAAACTGTCCAGATGCAGGTAATCAGATTCCACTGCCAGGGATTCAGAATCAGTAGGTCTGGGATGAGACCCGGGAGGATGCATTTTAATCCGCAACTCACCACCACCGTTTTCCAATGGAGAAATAGTACATAATAAGATCACCCTGAAACTTCAGTTATGCCCAACCTGTGTGTATTTCATTGCTCAATATTTGCATATGCTCAAATGTGGCAGTTATTGTCTGTGGAACTATAAATTCTGTAAGGTCCAAGGCTAGTATCATTTCAAGTAAGATGGAAAAATTAGGTTACTCTGCGCTTAATGGATTTCTTTCTCCTTTTTTTTTTCTAAGATACTATAAATTTTTTAAGAGATCAGATCTTCTGGATATTAGCCGTGTTTTGTAAATCATAGAATTACTCCTGTTGATTTTCTTCATAGGGCAAAGCAGCGCATCCTCCGCCGCCTCCCCCGCTCCCACCACGGTGAAGGGAGAATCCCCCTTTGCCTCTCCGAGAGAGCTGCTGGTCATTCGTCCATCCCTCTCCCTTGGTATCAGGACCTCCTGAGGGCAGGCATGGTCTTGTGTGTGCACACTGCCTTCCTCAGTATGCACAGGAAGAGAGATTGCCATGGAATGGGGGGTGCACACATTAAAGGAAGTGCAAGGCTTACTCAGGCCCTCTTTTGGGGCATCTGCCTCAGGGCAGGACTGCTCCCAAGCATGTCAGTCAGTAGGGTGGCAATTGGTATTCCACGCTCTGACACGGTTGCATCAAGGCTGGCATCCAGGCTCCTGGGCTTTGAGAAGCTATTGCCTCAGCCAGATACCTGACTTCATTCTGCTTCCTGAGCTGTGGATTCCCTTCCTTTCAAGGTCATTCACTGCTCCCTGGGCCCCTGCCCGAGGCCCCCAATGTATGGATATCCAGTGCCTTCAGATGTAAGACAGTAGATCGGCTTTATTTTTTCTCGGCAGGAGCCTAAAGCCTAATTGTGAAACTTGACCAGGCATACCTTCCCCATGTACAGTCGCTCCTAAAGTCCTAAATATGATGGACTAAAACGAAATACCAGAATGATACCTTCTACAGTGTCTGGCGATGTGCAGTTTAGTTGGGGAGATGAGGAGCACATACCTTAGATCAACACAAGGCGGCAAGTGGTTAAGTGCCACCTTTATTAATTCTGATAAGAACCATGGGCAGAGAGACGGCGAGGGCTGGCCCAGCCTGGGGTGGAGGAGAGCAGGCGCCGAAAGAGAGATAAGCTTTGAGGTCGACCAAGCACGATGGGAGTTAGGGGGCTGGAGGGTGGATGGAAACGCATCCTCATGCGGGCCAAGGGCTGTTCCTGAAGGAGACAGTGCCGATGATAGCCAGGCTGGAGGCGAGGGTTCCTGTTGGAGAACAGTAACTTGGAGACTTATTTGAGAGACCTGTTAGGGGACTTTCTACTCTTTAAAGTGTGAGACAGTAAGAGTCTCTATCTGGTTGGGGCATTTAAAATTTAAAGGAAAACAAGTATAGTAGCATTTAAAGGAAAGAAATAAGAGAACTTGATGATTGACTATATGATAAGACAAAAGGGAGAAGAATCGAATGTTCGTGATCGATCGTAAGGTTAAATGCGAGGGTGGCATAATAGTTTCTGAAAGATGATGGTCGCGGCATGCATAAGTCTAAATATTTAAAAACACTTCAAACACTCGTTATTATTTATCTTATTCTTCTGATTCACATTTCCCGTTTGTTAAGGTACTTCTTCCACACTCAGCAGAAGGTATGAAGCAAGTTCACATCAATTATTTTTAAAGTCTGTGTTAAATGGAGCTACAAACAGCTACTCCGGTGTTTCACAGTTGGGCTTTTTGTTTTTACATGTGTTTATATTTCGGTAAATTCATATTATTATGAAAATGGTTCTTTTCATTCGTCAGAGTAGTAACAGACAATCATATGTTCCTTTTGCTTAATATTTCCATTATGAGGATTTTCTTGGTCACATCTTATACTTGAAGAGAGAGTGCTTTAAAGATGGCCATTATGCAAATATATGGAAGGAACAGAGTTCCAGGCTTTAAAACGTATTATGACATCATTCACTAGCTATTCATAGCAACTTTGGGCTTTTCTAGAGGTTGCAAAGCTCTTTGGGGGGAAAAAAATTACTGTCCTGTATAAAGGTAGTCTATTATATCTTGGTTCCCGAGCAAGTTTCTATGGAATTAATCTGTATGACACCAAATGGTTTATATCTGACCCAGTGCATAAAGAATCAAAATACCTCTCATGTTAGTTAGATTTCCAATACATTGTCATGATTAGCTAATATGATCCATGAGGTCATGCAGGTTACCTGTACATTTTTATTTACTAAGCAGTAAATATGGACCCCAAATAATATCCAAACTTACAACTCCTATTTATTAATATTATGATTTCCTAGGAGAGGTTTTTTTAAACGTGGCTACATTCTCTAATTGCTTTTGCATCTGAGACCTTCGAAAATTTGTTTGGGTCACTTTTCAGCGCTGGGCTCTAGCCAGTTCATACAAAGGATGTTTTAATTAGCTTGTTAGGCCGAGAGCACTTTAAGTACTAAGCTGAAGTTCATCCATGGTGCAAGGAAAAAAGTCATTTCTGGGTGTAGGAGTCGTCCACCTCAGGCCACCGCTAGTCTTTCTGGCCTTGGTGAGAATCAGGAAAAAGGCGCCTCCTCTGAGCAGATGAAAGCCGCTGCCCCACGGGCACCCCAGGTGTGACAGCAGCCTCCCCACCCCCAGCACCCTCCACCTGATACTGTAGTGCTGTCCACAAGCCGCACAGCCAGAGGTGGGGCTCTGGGCCCCTCTGCTCATTCACGACATGCTGCTAAATGCAGAGTAGAGAGCCAGCTTCTCGGGTCAGAGAAATAAGAGTCTGAGTTACATGTGCCGCTCGGTGCTGTGGCGTGCTCGTGCTCTGACCATTCACGGCTGTAGGGTAAAGCCATGGGGCCAAAGGCTGACCGAAGGCCCTGAGATGCAGTTGGTTCATGGCTGACTGGGAAGCGGCCTTCGTGGGGGATGCTGCTGGTCTCGAGATCAGCTATAATGGATCTTCATTCATGTGGCAGAAAAGCCTAGAGAAAATGCCTTGAAAATCAAGTGGCCTTTGTGACCCCCCCACCCCGCCCCCCCCAGAGCACTGACAGGTTTAGCTGTCCCAAACTCCAGAGCAGCAGCATCCAATAGTACGACAAACTGTGGGATTAAAATTAAAATTTTTTAATTGTAAAAGGCAAAAAGGAACAGGCGAAACCGATCTTAATATATTTTTATTTAACCCAATATATTAAAATATTACTACCTCAACATGTGATCAACATCAAAATTATTGAGATGCTTTACCTCCTGTTTTTCATACCAAGCCTTTGTAATCTGATGGGTCTTTTACACTTACAGCACAGCTCAGCTGGACCAGTCATGTCGTGAGGCCTCACAGTCCCATGGGGTTTGACAGGACAGGTCTAGAACAACCAAAAAAATCTTCTCTGGTCAGAAAGGCAATCGGCAGGACCAGAGGTGGAGCAAAATGAACAGAGCCGCTGACTCTTCGTGTCACTTTTAAAAGCTGTATAACCCTACACCGGACAGAACAGACTAGTGCTTCCCCTTGCCCTCCGCCTGGTCGGGGGACCCGCTTCACAGTGGCCCCGAGCCCGCTCCCCTGGACAACCCGCCCACGGCCAGTGCGTGCCCTTGTCATTAGCATTCACCTGCTCTGTGTGGCCTGCTGCCATTCGTGTGTCGTGTGGCTGCTTATTGGGAAAAGAACTCCTTCGTGCCCTTATCCGTGCCTGCCCCGTTGTGGACGTGTAATGTTGGCGGCGGCCTTGGGGCCACACACATATCCTGTGGCAGGTGGGGGAGCGCTGGACTCTTACCATGTCAGTGAGAGTGGCTGGTGCTCTGGGCTTGTTTTCCAGGGCTTTGATGAGCTTCGTTAATTATGTTGGGGGTGGCGGGGGAGGTGTGCGGCTAGAGAGGAACACGCTTAGCTCTGTGTGAACATGAGGAATCGGACAGTTGGCAGCATGGCGAATCGGCGGCCTAGGGAGAGAAACGCGTGAATAAACACATTTCCCCAGAGCACTGCAGAACGGGCCCCGTGCTCTCGGCCTGGGCGGGACCGGTCCCGGCCCTCCCGCCTTCCTTCACTGGTCTCCCGGGCAGCTGGCTGCAGCTCATGAGATCAGTTAGGGAAGCACCTGGGTAGGGAGGTGGCGGAGTGTAGCGGCCGATTGCTGGCTCTGAAGCTAGGACAGACATTCAGATCCTGACTTGACCGCTTCAGTAGTGGCAGGACCTTAGGCAGCTTACCTGACCTCTCTGAGCTTTAGGGTTTCCATCTAGGAAACAGTGATGATAATGACAGGGTTATTATGACAAAGCCGTGTCCTAATTTATGTAAAGCATTTAGCACAGGATCAGACCCATAGTATGTACGATACACATTTTTTAAATTTAGAACATTAAACACATCATATACTATTCACAGCCTTTTAACCCTCTAGGAAAGTGAAACTATGCTTCAGTTTTCCTCAAAGCCAGCTTCATTCATTCTCATGCATTCATTCGTTCATTCAACAGACATTTATTATATACCTGAAATGTCTAGGCATTAGGCGTACAAAGGTGCAAAGATTCTGGAAGAAACATTTTATCACATATGCGTGAAATTACATGGACAGGGACTGCGAACAAAGTGGTAAAAGTATATGAATTTGCCTTTAAAAACCAACTGTTAGCAACTATTAAATAATCGTAAAGTTTTCTTTCATTTGGCTATGAGAAGATTGTTCCCTTTTATATATACCTCTGATTAAAATAAGAATTACTTATTAAAAGAATATTTTAACATATAACATAAAAATGCCACATTTTTTGTTCATTTATGTTAAACGATCTTACATGAAGAAAACACCTCAAAAAAAAAATCTATCCACAATCTCACCTTTCACACTCCTAGAAGCTTTCTAGTGCTTTCTAGTGCTTTCTAGTGCTTTCTAGTGCTTTCTAGTGCTCTAGTTGTCTCTGGAACCTTATGATATGAGAGAAATCATTTGTCTTTGCCTTAGTTAATCAGAAGCTAACCATGAAGGTGGCATTTAATTCAGCTGAGCACTTACAACATCTATCCTTTTTATGTATTAGGAATAGGTAAATAAGTATTCCCAAAATAATGAAAACTATTATTACTTTAAACTCCTTTTTTTTTTCTTTTGGGGGGTTACTTAGATTAAAACAGGCATTTCAGTCAAACTTTTAAAACTTAACTCCAAAATAAACAAGAGCTCTGTTGGAAAATCTATTGTATTAGTTATCTGTTGCTGTGTAACGAATCACACCCAAAACTTAACAGCTTAAAATGAAAAGTGTTATTGTGCCACACGGCTCTGAGGAAATCCAGGAGCAGCTTTGCTGGGTAGTTCTGGCTCAAGTTCCCTCATGAGCCTTGCAGTCAAGTCGTCAGCCGGGGCTGCGTCATCCAAAGGCGAGACTGGGGTGGAGACTGTTTCCCAGGGGCTCCCTCCCGTGGCACCCCACTTCCTCACCTCAGGGATCTTTCCATATGGCTGCTTGAGTGTTCTCATAACATGGCAGCTGGCTTCCCCAGAGTGAGCGATTCACGGTAGAGCAAAGCAGGAGCCGAGCCACCATGTCTGTTATGACGTGGTGTTGAAGTCACACACCCTCCCTTCTTCCTTATTCTATTCATTTGAAGCACATCATTAAGTCCAGTCACGCCCTGGGGGAGGGGAATCAGTTCTGTCCTCTGAAAGACTCTCTGGACCTGTTCGTGGACACCATAATTACCAGGAAAGGCTTTGACATTTCATAAAGTGCTTAAGTGGTATTGGCACCGAGAAGCTTAGGATGGGAAGGACTGAGCTGGCAAAGATAAGCAGAACCACCTGGGGATTATGTGCACTGGGGTGCCGTGCCCGCGTAGGGGACAGGAGGGCGGAGCGGGAAGTCACAGACTCCAAATGCACCAGAAATGTGTTTCTTTTTCACTTGGCAGCCCCAGACCCGATATCAAAGCTGTGCCTCATGGCAGAGGATTAATGCAGAATTCTGCGGTCAAATGTAAAGAAGCCTTTGCTTTTATTTAAAGCAGGAGATAGAATTTTAGAGGACCTTGCATCTGAGCTATTACCTGTTTACACTACACCCAGCCTTGTTAGTTACCTGACTTTCCACTTCTGCTTTAAGAATTCTTTCCCTGCCCTTTTCCCGTTACGGCATTTATTGTTTCTAGCCCGTGGTTTCTGTCCTTCTCCGTGTCCTCTGTGCTAGCTTTCCTATGGAAGTAGTTCCCCCTGACAGGATGGCATGCGCGATGCTGTGATACGCTCTGTGGCACCTCAGAGTTCCTCCCACACGTCTCCCTGGTCTCCCAGGCCGAGCGCTGCCGTCAGCCACATTCTAACTTCCTATTATTGAATATTTCAGGGTCCAAAGCCCTCCGTGCCCCATGCTGTCCACTTAGGCATCTCTCCACATTCGTATTATTCACAGCAAGATGCACGCATGCAAATCCTTTAAGTCCTTCGGGCTTTTCTTTCCATTTCCCCCTCAAATATGAATCGCCTAGCAACATTTATCGAGGACCACATGCAGAGAAGGCTGTAGTCTCTTTGCTGTATCCCAAAAGATGAAAAAGGCATGGTCCCTGCCCTTACAAAGTTTATCCTCTAGTAAAAGCTGGATTTTTAAAAATTTTTTAAATAATAACCACACGGATTTCCATTTATGTTCAGTAGAGTGACATGTTGTCCAAGGTACAATAATCAAATTCGAGGGTTAGTCTTTTGTATACCTTTTCATTGAGAAAACTAGCTATCTTTTGGATTAAGTAAATGCATCTACCTCGATGAGAAATACTGCTACAAGAAAATCATTTCATGAGGTTGACTTTCTAGTGTCATAAACACGTTTCACCCAACTGGTGAAAATTCAGATGTGTTTAAAACCCAGATAAATATAAGCATTTATTAATAATCTGTAAAAATGATCCACCCCGTTAATATAATAAGTAATTAACTACAACTGGTAATTGCAGTATAAACAGAAGAATAACTTATTTACGTTCTAGTTTTTCTCGTTTAGAAGACATCAGCCCTGCCCTTTGATTTACTTTACTTTTCATGGGCTGTTGTTCAGAAGAGGGAGTCGGGGAATTGTGGGCTGTGAAGAGTTGATAAGGAATAAGGAGTGCGAGCTGAGGAGAAGCAAGAGACGGGGCCTCGGGAGGAGAACCGAAGGCGAAGAGGAAGCCCCTCAGAGCCTGTCATTAAGATCTAACCTGTGATACCAGCAGCAGCAGGCAGTGGTCGTGGGCTTCTGAAAAGGGGAGAGTACTATCTTGATCAAAGTGGTCGGCACGAGGGAGGCTAGGACACGGCACACCTGGGACAAGATAATTAGGACCCGGCTGACATGACCCTGGCAATAAATAGATCCAAAGAAAAAGAAAGAGATGGGTGGAGATGACCGTGGACGTGGAAGGAACGAAACCGAGGCTGCCATCGGTTGTCAGTAAAGGATGTGTTGACCGAAGGTGATAGCTTGGACACTGTGGCTTAATTGTCAGTTGGGTGCTCAGTTAAAGAAGTCTTTCTGCGTAGAAATAAAGGACTACTAAGAGTTTCAGGTTCGTCCACATCCAGTGAAAAACATGAGCAGATGAATCATTTTTTGAGGGAAGTTGTCCATGAGGAAAAAATATATAGCATCTAGCACTAGGTCTAGAGATGGCTAGAATTAATACCTGGGGAAAATAAACAAGCATACAGGAAATATTTGTGCATGTGAGTGTGTATGTGCGTGTGTTTCTGCAGATATACACATATATCTATCTGAAAAACATCTGAAAACCCATTCATCATAATGGAAACCCTAGCGAGTTCTACCTGCTAGAATTATAAATGATATTTCTTTTTCCTTCTGTCTCTTTTGCTTATCTGCATTTCTGTATTTTCTGGTTGAACATATATCGCTTGTATATGTTTCCTCATAGAGAAGAAGTCATTTTTAAAACCTGGGTGTAGTCTATGGCCACGCTACCCTGAACAAGCCCAATCCCACCTGATCTCGGAAGCTAAGCAGGGTCGGGCCTGGTTAGGACTTGGATGGGAGACCACCTAGGAAGACCAGGTGCTATAGGCGTAAAAAAAAAAATAAGGGATTGTAAGCTGACAAGGTCCTTGCAATCTGTGAGGTCAACCAAGGGTTGCCTCGCCTAAAAAAAAAAAAAAAAAAAAACCTGGGTGTAATGAAGGAGATAGGAGTGGAATCTTCACAGTCAGAATAAGAGGGAACCTTAAAAAAACTGGTCTCAAGATGGGGACGCTGAGACCGTGACAGTTCTGTGATTTGTTACGAGGCCTCCAAAACAAGAGTCGGATTTTCTAAAGCTGAGGCTCTGCCTGTCGAAGAGGAAAATAGAATTAGCCTCAACTTCTAGAACTTGGATTGATCCGAAGCAGTGGTTCTCAACTAGGGATGGTTGGTCCCCCATTCCCCAGGGGCTATTTGGCAACATCTGAAAACGTTTTTGGTTGTCACAGCCGGGAGAGGGGAGGGCTGCTCCTGGCATCCGGCGAGTAGAGACCAGAGATGCTGCTAAACCCTCTGCAATGCACGGGACAGGCCCCCACAACACAGAGTTATCAAGTTCAGAATGGCAGTAGCGCTGAGGGTGAGAAACCCTGATCCGAAGCCAGGTGGGTATCGTGGCTGCCACCCACGGAATGCTTCGGGTGCCAAGCTCTGTGCTAAACACTTGACATGAATCGTTTCATCTTCAAAGGATCTTGAAACTCGGGCATATGGAGTTAAGTAGCCTGTTCGGGTCACACGGTAATGAAGCACCGAAACCAGGAGCCGAAGCAAAGTCTGTTTGCATGCAAACCTGAGCTCTTAAACATTATGCAATTTTGCCTTCCATCTTAACACTCACAGAGTGAAATGGGAACAGGAAAGCCACCTGAAGGTCACCTCTGACCTTCTGGTGTCATTCTTTTTCCACCCTTGCCAAGGCAGTGGCTTCCGAACCACTTTTACTCTCCTGGAATGTAATAACTGGTAAAAACAAATTTTAACACTTTTCTATGTCTCTTCCTCTTTATCTCTCCCTCCAGACCCATCTTTCAGAGAGATGTTTATTTTTTTAATGACTATCAGGTGCTTTTTGTTGGAATCGGGGGTGGGACGTGGTCATTGGTTGATTGTGCAAATGGGAGCTGACATATTGCTGGTCTGCAAGGCTTTTGGTCATGGAGAAGCAATCTGCAAATGGCTGAGAATTCCCACTTTAGAGCATCATTTTAGCACACGGCGAGAAGGCGAGCCTATGCTTTTACATTGTTCTTATCAGCTTCCTGGTCTCTTCCCCTTTAACTCTGGCTAAAGAGTTCTGGGCTCCAGCATTCTCGACCTCCTTGTCATTTTCACTGAAGGACACCGCGTGTTAAAACCAAAAACTGTATTGCTTTTGGAAAACTGACTTCCTTGGGTCCTTGAAAGCATCGATCAAGGACTCAGTGGATCTTAACTGGTGTGCTTGCCAGCGGAGAGGGAGAGGAAAGTCCCCACTGGTGTGTACTGCTGCCTGCCACCACCCACCTCCTCTTTTCTGCGTGACAATTAGGATTTTAAAAGAATCATGCCTTACATGCACTGAATCACTATGGGAGCGAGAATCGGAAAGTGCCTGTCAGGCTCTTCCATCTGTCTTCTCTTTCCCAGACCAACACGGGATCGAAATAATTCGTTCTAACGCCGACCTGTGCGGAAAGCCCATCGCACATGTCGGAGGCCTCCGCCTCCGCAGCAATCTCACGCACGAGGTCGTTTTCCATGAGAAAATGTCGATCGTGATAAATAAAATTAGGAAGGAAATTTGGATCCACCTTGCACAGGAAAAGACTGATTTTAGAGTTTCTTTTCCTGTGAGCTTTTCTTGTCAGGATTGAGTTTCTTGTCAACGTTTCCATCCTTTATCCTGTTTTGATTTTTTAAAGAGAAATTTTATAAGTTCACTGTGTCTGCTCATCCTATTTGAACTCAGAGCCCTTTTGAAGTCAGAACCCTGGTTTTACTTAACTTCTGTGGAAAACCGCCTTTCAGGTTATATATATATATATTTTTTTTTTTTTTAATTTTTTGGGCAAAGCAACCCTTGGTTGACCTCACAGGTTGCACAGACCTTGTCAGCTTACAATCCCTTATTTTTTATTTTATTTTTTACGCCTACAGCACCTGGTCTTCCTAGGTGGTCTCCCATCCAAGTCCTAACCAGGCCCGACCCTGCTTAGCTTCCGAGATCAGACGGGATCAGGCTTGTTCAGGGTGGCATGGCCATAGACCAGGTTATATATTGAACCAGAAGTTCGATATTATTTTCTTCCAAAGAGCTTATAACACTTCTGCATATTAATTTACTCATATTATCAGCTGAGTAGCTAAATGCAATGAATTCCTCACATCCAGTGAATCTCGAATGAGCCCCTGCCAACCTTCCATATACATCTCATATTAACAGTACTATCTGAATTCCTTCTGAATCTGTAGGTAGTGCTCCTGAGGATCAAAGAGGGGGTGTTAAAACGGCACAGTACAGTGCACAGTCACCATTTTTCTAAACAACTCCAAGTGCAAGCGTGTATCAGAAACAGTCTCCATAATTTTGGTTTAAACATATGATTGCTTTACACACACACACAGAAATATGCTTCCCCATTTCCCGCAGTACCTAACTCAGCCCTAGGTACAAAAGAAGTGCTTTATAAATGCAGAAGGCTTAGACTCATCTCTAGAAAATGTAAAGAAAAAGAATTGAATTCTGGAAGAATAACTGTGGTATCCTGAAAGCAGGGACCAGTGCACTGATTTTTGTGTAAGAGTCAGGGAGAAGCCAAGCCATCACCACTGGGGCCTTAAAGGGCTATTGGGAGCAGTGAGCCTGGGGAGTGGACAGACCTCAGCCTAAATACGGGCCCTTTCACCTTCTGCAGATTGTTATCGATACTTGAATTTCACATCTACTTCTTAACTTCAGTCTTCCCATCTGTGAAATAGGGATAATGATAATCCAAAAGTTTATTTATTATTTTTTATTACCGGTATTATTATTATTGGTAAGGGCATCAGAGAGAGACAGAAACAGTTTCCGTTAAAACTTTCTAATTTGGAATCTAAGGGATCTTGGTTCAAATCTCACATTTGATCCGTAATAATTCTGTGCCTGGGGCAAGTCTCTTCAGTTTCTTTACTTGAAAAATGAGATGGTGATGCTTGTGTTGCAGGGAAGATTAAACCCGGGGGATGTCAAGGGTCTCGGATGTACCAGATGCTCCGCAAATCTCAGCTCTGGTTATTATGTCCCATTTACCAAAGCTGGTGAATTGGTTTTCTGGAAACTTAAGCCAACTTCCTTAGCACCATCGAGACCTATGGATTTTACTTTTATTTTCTTTTTTAAGTAGCACATCCCTTTGAGATTACAGCAAAAGCTACAGCAGTATCATCATAAAAACATACATTCCCCAAACTAACTTGGGTACAGTTACAAGGGATTCACAGGCACCCTCTCCAACACAAAATAAGGCCCAAGAGGGTGAAAAATATGCCAATCCAAATGGAACGATTCTTCGCTTTGTAAAAGGGCTTGCCGTAATATTCCCATCGCAACTCTCCCAGTATCGTTAAAATAGAATTCCATTTACAAAATAAAAAAACAACTCATTTTACTCAGAATATTTCACAAACACATTTTTTTCATTAACAGAGGCAAGCCTCTTCTAACAAAGCATATTTATCAAATGCCTATTATGTGCCTAATAAGGTGGTGGGTGTTATAGGGAACAAAAGAAGCTTAACATGTGGTCCCTGCCCTCAGCCTTTTCTTTCTAATTGGAGAGACAAGTGAACAAGGCGGCATTAGATGTATTAGCGCTATATGCTGATATAATCAAGTACTAAATTGTGTATGCTTGCGTGGGTGGGCGCACAAGCCTCACATATCATTCTCTGACCTTGAATTGTACACAAATCATTAGCGTCAAACCGGAATTGCCGACTGCTCCCCCATCCCTCGTCTTCGCTTGGCCGACTTCCATCCCAGCCTCTCCCTCTGTGTCTGGAACACACTTTAGAAAAGATGGGGTGAAATAATGCAGTGAGAAAAAGAGAAAAATTAGTAAGGAAAAAAGAGGTCAGCGTCAGTCTGTGGTTGCCACTGCCGACAGAGTCCACAACGGACGGAGTCTGACCCAGGAGCACCCAAGCTTCGTGAAAACCTATGGGACACGCGACAGCTTCTCTTCCCTGTTTACAAATTAGCTGCTAGGCCTTGTGTCAGTGACTGGATCTGCAGAGAGAAAGGAATGGTGCAAAGAAGAAGGCCTGAATGATAGGAGGGGAATTCGGACACGGCATTCGGTGTTTACACCAAAACAGCATGGGAATCATAGCCCAAGAGAAGATTTATGGGAAAATCATCGGGAGAGGAGAAACAGACCTGCCTGGAACCCTTACAGGCCCAAGGCAAGAGCACACACGCGGGCCTGCGTACCACCGGCTTCATATTTACTTGTCAGACATCAAGCTAACTCTTAAGTGAAATATGTTCTATCATCTGACCTTGATAACTTTAACCTGGGTATTGGAAAGACTGAGGGGGAAGCCAGGCAACTGGAAAGGCCCGGTCTGAATGCAGACTCTTTGCCTCCTTGGGGTTATGCAGCGTGGGTGGCCTAGACCATCAAATCTTCTTCCCATCCCTGGCTCTGTGCTTTACTCCAGAGGCTTCTCGCTTGTGTGAGACGCTCCAGCTCACACCTCCAGGGTCCACACTTTGCACCCCGCCTTGGCCACACTTCGGGTTTAGAAATGCACTCGGCATGTGTCCACCTTCCAGAGGAAAGACCTGGGGGAGCAGACGTGAGGTCTTTTTGGGTTCCAAGTATCCAGAACACATTCTAGAAGGGAGGACATGAGCTCTCACCTTGGCCCTGCAGACTACTTGCCCAGGTAGGGAGAGACATGGCCAGAGGAAGACCCCAATCAGACCCTCTAAAGCTGGGGGCCAGGACCGGGACCCCTCAGTGCCTGTGTTAAGGGCATAACGGAAGAGAAGAAGGAAGACATAGGAAGGAGATTAAAGCAGAGTCATCAGGGCTGCTCAGTTGAGGGGGTGTAAGTTGGGAGGAGCTGACAGGGTGGAAGAGAGGCCCATCTAAAGAAAGGAGAAGGCCGGACATGCACCACCCCCCACAGAGATGGAGCCTCTTCATTTATTATTGTGTTTAGTTAGAGAATGGGGCGGGGGGCGGGGCGGCGGGAAACTGCTATTATAGAAGGCAAAGGGCTCTATAATTCAGCGACAAGAGATATGAAAGGCGAAAGAATGATGGTTTTGGAGCTAAAAGCAGGGGCTGCGAGTGACTGCTCCCCAAGGCCACCTGGCCCCATCTCGTTTCTGCACCTGTCTCATCAGCCTGCCGGTGCTCGCCCCGGGAACCCGCTGAGGAGGGGCCATTCTGCCTTGTTGTTTTCCCCCAGAAGAGAACAAAATTGAAGGTTCGTTTTGATTCCCCCGAGAGAAAAAAAAAATTACTTCTTAGAATATTGAATATTGAGAAATTACTTATGTAGAATATCGGATATAAGTATCGAATGTTTAGCTAGACAGAGAGGATAGTTGCTGTATTTGAAATTACACTATTTGCAGAAATAAAGAGGAAAAGGTTTAAAAATCTCCGCACAAACATACTTGGTAGAATTGAAGAAACTTCTAATGATATTTCAACATTTTAATTTATTTTCATTTCACAATTTTTTTTTTGTTTTATGAATAAAATATTTAAGGAATTTAGGAAGTTGTTAAATAAGTCATGAGTAAACTTTTTGGAGAAAAGAGCAAGACATAACTTTGGGTTACTCTTGTGCTAAAAGTTCTTTCCTCCATCCTTCGCTTTATTCCTGTCAGGTCAGTCACCGAGGAATACGAGATCCTCGAGAGCCCCTTAGCCCCACCTAACACTAACACTGACGTCCCGCTCCCAAGCAGTGGTGAGACAAGCGTTCGTGAACATCGTTGACTCCTGGTATTCAGGAATTTGTCATTAAGGGGTTCCCTTCATCCCAAGTAAAGCCAAGGCATCATGGTATGAGTAATTAATAATTCTACCAGAGCGTGAGTCTGAGGCCAGTACGAGGAGCAGGTAAATCAGAGAGTTTGTAAACGAGCCACAAGGGGGCCCAGAGTCTGTGTCTTTTTACCTTGGCGTCCCTCCCTGCGTGCCATCTACCTGGAAGCAACGCTCGTGAAATAGGAGTTTGTTATTATTCATTGCCACTGTGCAGAGTTTACAAATCTCATCAAGTTCGCGTCTGATATCACTACAGTAGTGGTGTCGTTGACGCCTGTGGTGGGAATCATGTGTGAGAGCTGGGGTAGTAACGAAGCGTGATGGCATCTCCAGAAGTGAGGGCCACGCTTCGAGCGTCTTTTTATTTTTACTCCAGCTTCTGGCCTCCAGTCTCGTCATGGCGGACAGGTATGTCTCGTCCCAACTTTGTCACAGATGACCTGACTCCTGATCCCAGATGATAAATTCAGTCTTACATGCGATTCATTTTCTAAATTTCTTGGGGACCGATTAGATCCTCAGCCTGCAGAACGTTACATCCTGGATTTGTTCACCAGTGTCACTGACACACAGAAAGCGTGGAATAGCCCGTGTGGACCGAGGGCCACTGGGAATGGTGACAGGATAGTCGGGAGTGGAGACGCAGTCTGCACACGACCCTAAAACCGCGTGCGGGCCTGCCGTCGGCCTTCCCTGGGCCTTGGTCTTTCAGATGACAGTACTTCTTTCAGTGATTTTTACTGAGTATTAACTAGCTGTGTGGGATGCAAAGTAACATGTGACAAGCATTCAAGGACCTTACAATGAATTCATTTTTTAAATAAAGTCTCATAATTTGACCAAATGAAATAATTTCCACTGGTATTGCAAAAAAAAAAGAGCCAAGAGTCATTTGTTCTGTCTTGCCATAGTTTTATCCTGGTCAAAACTTTTATGAATGACTTGGAAAAATTATAAAGAGCATGTTTTTCAAGTTGGCCATGACACAGGGCTGGGAAGAATAATGACTGCAATGCATTGAAGGAAGAAATGGAGATCTAAAAAGATCTTTCCAAGTTGAAATACTGGGCAGAGTCTATCAAAATGTATCCAGAACTAAAGTAAGGCTTGCGAGTTACTGTGCAACTTTAAACAAGTTACTTCACCTCTCTGTGTCTTCGGGCCCTTGGGTATAAAATAGGAATAAATGCAGCCCCCGCACAAAGCCTGGCTCCCGGTATTGAACTCGATGTATGTAAAGTGTTTACCTCGCTTGCCACATTGAAGATGCTCAGTAAGTGTAGCAAGTATTTCTTTGGGGGAACAGTTGCCTGATGGAACTATATAGTAACCGGAAAAGGTAGGGATGCTTCAAGCTGACTGGTGCTTGACCGGCCACGTTATGTGGCACACGTCCAATGAATGCCACACTTTAAAAGGGAGATAGAGAAACTGGATTGAGTTCAGAGGAAAATAGTCGCGATGGTGAGAAAGCCTAAAATCATGTGACGAAAAGTTAAAAGAACCGAGTATATTTAGCCTGAGGTGTAGAAAACTCAGGTTGTACATAATAGCATTTGCTAAGACTTGAAAGGTTCTCCTATTGTAGATGGGTTAGATTTATACTCTACTCCGGGGCCAAAGGTGGATATTGTAGAAAGACAGATTTTGGCTCTGACTAAGGAAGAATTCGCTAATATTCAGAGCTGCTCAAGGATGGTAACGAATGCTTCAGGAAGCAGTGAGATCCTTGTCCCTAAAGGGGATCGTAGGCCAAATGGCCACTTGATGAATTAAAGGGTAGACTTGGCGACCTGATCGTCCAGTCTCTGGAATTCTGTGATTCTGAGAATAAAAATGTCGATTTCAATCAAGACGATAGGCAAGAAAAACTTAGTATCAATACATTGTTTTATCATACACCGAGAAAGAAGTTCCAAGACCACCAGAATCTGGCGATGGCAGTTTTCCTCCCAGGGTCACTGAGGAGATGGTCGTAATGGGCGGGGGGACCTCCATCGTGTTTAGGGGGAGCGCTCCCTTGCCACCTGTCCTCCAGGCTTTGTTGGGTGTATGTGAGCCCAGGAGCTCAAAAACAGGCCTTCTACTTGGCTGGATGTATGTGGCCAAATAAAGAGTGGCTCAACAGACTGCCTGCTGTTTATCTTTCTTAATCTCCTTTAAACCTCTTTCTGCCTCAGCCAGCAGTAAACCCTTTACAGAGGTTAAGCTGACTCCCACCCCTCTTTCTTTTTTGGTGTTTAATGTCACTGATATTTGTGTTTCCTGTTTGCTTTGGGTTCTATTTATTGTTTAAAATGACAAAACTTCATTATGCCTATGCTAATTATCTTCTTTTATGTTGTGTTTTCCTGACTTTTTCTTATTAGAATTTTCCTTCAATTTTTTTCACTACTAGAATTTGAAATTTGGAACCGCACAGACCCTCACGGACAGTTTCGCCTCCCCCTTCTGTGTTTCCATTTATGGCGGCCTTCAGCGTCTGTTAATATTACAAAACTGCATGTAGATATGGTTTTTTAGTTGCAGTCTCCTAGGAGCTGCACATTATATTGTTCAATATCAGCAAAGATTACCATTGTTGATGTCCCTTTTTTTCTGGTGGCCGGGATGGAGAACCCTCCCTCCAGTGCTCCTCACAGAATCACAAAGTTTGGAGGTGAAAGACGGCCGCCTTTCTTAAAGGTCCAGGCTTTTCCCAGCTTCTCGTAGCTTTAGCTCCAACTCAGCACGTGACCTTTCCCAAGACCTTGGACGAGAGGCGCGCTTTGCGCCCGCCTCTGACTGC
>NW_006431918.1:1227350-1232442 GCF_000325575.1 Pteropus alecto | reverse complement strand
GAAATGATGGATATAAAGCAAAGGGAGCCATCCACATGTAGGGTGTTAGGATTTGGACTATCCAACAACCTTTTTGGAGTGTGTTCACTCCTTATAAATTCCCTGGTGATTTTAAACCTGAAGAACAGAAATCCTTTAGAAATACGAAGCAAAGCACACTATGCGACGCGTGTGGATATACCACTAGGATAATAAATCATCCATGTGTTGGAAAATGGGTAGAAAAATAGATAGGAGGTGGAGGGCGCTTTATAAAACTACTTTAACGGTAAAACAGCCCTGACGCTATTTTATTTGGACAAATTTCTTTTCTCTAATATAGACATTGATAAACATTTTATTCTGACGTTGGTTCATCTCTTTGTATGAAATGCTGTTTTATCTTGCAGCCACTCCGTGCCCTCAGCCCTCCAAAAGTGTCATCCCCTGAGATTTGTTATTCATCCGCGTATAGCACAGGGTGAAGTTCAGATTCAGATAGGGTGAGGACAGGATTGCTCACCAGGTGACACCTGCTCCAGCTACACCCCATGTCATCCTCTGGGGAGTCTGCTAGGAACCTCAGACATCTAAACATACCCGCCGCCAGCGGTAAGGGACAGAGCCCCAGATGCCACCGCCAGGACCAAGCCCAGTGCTTTAGAATTGAAAGGAGACGGAGGTCGGTAATTCGACAAGCTTGATTTTCCCTTCTCCTGGGTGACAGCACATAGAATAGAGGGGCCGCTGTGAGGGAGACTTGAGAAAGATCACAACGAGGCTCAGATTCCACAACCAGGCTGGGGCCATCGACAGAGCAGGACATTTCCGCCAGTGGAGTTTTCTGACAGCTGCCATGCTGCTGGAGAGAGCCCGAGATGACCAAGGTACCCAGCGCCTTGTTCTGCAGCCAGGGGCAGGCCTGACTCCCTCGGCGGTGTTCAGCGCTGATACGTCATCTTAAACGTGGAGTGGGAGCCCCCTCAGGACAGCGATCTCCGGGGCTGGAGACTGGGGTGTTGCTCTCTGCTGATGCTGCCAGGCCTAAACCAGCATGGAGTGGATCCTCTGCAGCTTGGGCTAATTCATGAAAATATTCCCCACCATCACATAAAACATTGAGAAATGGTTTTTTTTATGTGTTACATCTTTGATTCTGTAGAAGGGCCCTCAGAATCCATTCACTCCATTCAACAGATGGCCATCGCTAGGCATCAGAATTAGCATAGAATCTGGAGGAAAATGTATCGTAACGGTGGTGATTTGATTAAGTGTGTCGTCCGTATTTTGCCACCAATCTGAGCCTTGTGGATTTGAGCAAGCCGCTATCCCTCCCTGGCCCTCGGCGTTCTCATTAGGAATTGGGGGAGCTGAATTAGTATGAAAAACAATGGACATTTCTTCAACGTTGACTGTGTGTGTGCCAGGCGCTGAGATGAAAGCTTTGTAGACATCAGACTTCATTCTCAAACAGCCTATGAGGTTGTTCTCCTTGGTTTTCAGGTGACAGAACAGAAGCGTAGAAAGGATAAGGAACTTCCCTCGAGGTCTGGTAGCAGGTGGAGCTGGTATTGAACCCATCCAGCTTCCTTAAACTTGGTGCAGGGGGTGGGGGTGGGTACTGTAGTTTCTTCCCTAATATCCTCCTGCTTTCTGACTGAGACACCCAAAGACCTCAGCAAGGCAAGACCTCAGCATAGGGAGATCAGAGGTCGTTTGCTTCCTGAAGAGCCTTTGGTGTGTTACCCCCCAACCTCCAACAACCTGCCCCCGAGGGATCTCCAGGCCCTCTCCGTAATCCTCAAAGCATCCTTCCAGCTTTGCTGCCGCATCACCCGAGCGAGTACACCTGCAGGCCTTCACCTCTGCCTCTTTCGCTGTGCTCACTGGAGAACGTAAGGACTGTGTATTCGGTACCTGGAATACACATGCATCCTCAGTAAGGTTAGGGAGCTTGGTTTTTACCATTTTCAAAGGGGATCATAGTCTTTTCAAGAAAGAAGCAACTTTTTTTGATAGTACCATTTGAAATCGAGGAAACTTTGCGTGGATTAGAAGCCTGTCCTGAGTCTGTGTGTACAGGTAGAAGCAGAAATGAGGTGAGCAGTTCCCTGGCCGGGCGGGGGCTCTCTGATCGCAGGTCAGGAAAGGAAGCGCGTCGTGATTCTGGTGGCTTCGTCGTCTTCGCCTTTCTGTGTCATCCGTTCTTCATCTGTAACACGAGAGGACAGCAATCACTTGTGTACCGTGCATCCCCATGTACAGGTCATTTTCACATGCATTGTTCATTTTAATTCTCATCTGACAGTACAAGTCTTTCATAAATAAGCAGACTGAGGCCCAGAGAGGATACAAGAGTTGGCCAAGATCACCCAACAAATAAAGGGCAGAGCCAGGAGACAAACCCCATGTGCTCTTTTCATTTCATAATAGCCGAGGCTGTGAGGAAGGCAGAGATAATTAACCAGAATGCTTCTTATGCGCTTTGGCAAATGCGAGGCTCCTGGAATGGATTACTGACAGTCTGGAAATGGGAAAAGTACCATCCAGCTAAAAACACACGGTCCTCTGAGTCTTTCCGAACGCTAGAAACAAAATGTAAGCTATCAGTGATGGGTTTCACATGTCTTCAGACCTGTGGCACTTGCTGTGTCCTTTACATTTTACTCCGTGACCAGGATGTGGGCGCAAGTTGATTTTTGCAGAGAGGTTATAAAAAGCTGTAAAACTTGCCCCTTAAAGTATTAAGCCTTGCAAAATTTTCTTTGAGCTCCGTCCAGTAGCATGGTAATGATATACTGATTAATTGATGTTTAGCAAAATAGAACAAGTATTCTGAAATGTTTTCAATATTTCCAAAATTTATACTTCCTTTGAGCCCGATTCCATTAGGTGGCGAACCTATGAGTGTGTATTGCTCTTCACGGTTAGCATAGCCTGCGACACAGCTAGTGGCACCACGGCGAAGATCACTGTGTTTCCAGTCTAACTCATTGCCATTACCAGTAAGCCTCAAGGTACTCAGGGGCTTGCAACCCCTACTTTGTCTCAGAGAGGCCAAGGACAGACTTAGAAGGGCAGCTTTCACCTCTCTGTGTCCTGTCCATGACCCCTCAGCTAGTCACTCAGGAAGTCTCTATGGTCAGTTTCATGCGGGAAGAATGGCCCTTGACCCGCCTTGAATGAGCAGCTCCTCACACGTGGCCATTGTTTTAATGTGAGAACATCTATCTTCAAGAAGAAATGACCACAGTCTGCAAAACTAACCATGCTTGCCTATCTCCTTTGCAATCTCAAGAGGATTCCTGAAGCCATGCACACAAGATCCACTTCCTGCATAAGGGCTGGAGACAGTGTGGCCGCCCAATCTGTTTCGCTTATTCTTTACGTTAGCCTCAGATTGCCAAGTGTGACATGGACCTTCTGTTTGGAAAATGAAAATAATGAACTATTTATATGTCGGTTGTCAGTGTTTGAGAAGAGGAAAAGCCTGCAGACATTCTATATTCTAAAATACTGCGGTTGCTCTTTCTTGCTCGTTTTCTTCGTTTTCTCCCTTAATTCCCTCCAAGCTGCAACGTTTACGGCCTCGGGTATTGACACTATAAATTGGATTTTCGGAGAAAAAGGAAGCTAGCCTTCCTTCGAAGAGTCTCCAAAAAGCCCTGAAGAAGAAGAAAGTAATCCAGGTGGCCTTTTAAGTCTGTGACACCAAACATACCAGCCGGCGGCAGATCTAGGCGAGAGGTCAACGGCACCCCAAAAGAAGCAGGGTGTCATAACCGTGATTTGATCCTCTGTACCTGAGAAGAGGCTGGCCCTCAGTTCCTGGTCTTGATCACGTCCAGGAGCCTCAGTGAGGCGTCCGAAAGATTATGGAGCCACGGGTACCTTTAGAAGGAAGAATTTGGAAAAAGAACGTAACTGGAAAAAGTTCTGGAACCCAGGTCGCCAAAGGAGTGAATGTTAAAAATCCCAAGCAATTCCATCTAAAACTGCCATCGTTTCTCACTTTTCTAGAAAGAGGCTCTGAAAATATGGATAATCTTCTAGGGTCGACCGTATTCTACTTTTTTATAGAGTTGGTCTCTCTTCTTTCTTTCATCTTGCAGATAGTCCTCTCTCCCTTCACGTGGGTATGTATGTACAGTAAATGCTTTTTATTCTCGATAAGTCTTTTAGAAGCAAAGAAAATATATGAGGTTCAGGTTTGTGCCAGTGCTAGATGTGGGTAGTGCAACCTAGCTTATCTTATGGGCTCATGGAAAACTTCAGACAATTCCATCTAATTCCTCATCCAAACCAGGACATTTCTGCGGGTGAGAAGGGTTACTAACGAAACAGCTCACCAGGATAACCCCTGTAAGCCAGAAAGGTCCTCGGCAAATCGCGGTGCACGGTCACCTTATAATGCACGGTGAAATTAACTGCATGCACAGAGAGTGCCGAGCGAATCATAATGACGTGAAACTATGTTTTAAGATTTTGTTTTGTCATTGTTTAAATGTTTACTTCTCTTTTACACACAATCACATAGACCTAGATTTCAAAAAGTACTCTCACTTTTTTTTCTTTTGTCCTGATGTAAGCTATAGAACAACTAACTACATATTTTTTCTAGAAGGAAAAAAAAAACATCTAACCACTAACTCTAAATAAAATTGGGTTTTTAGCAAGTGAGAATTTTAAGCAAACTAAAAAGATGGCCTGTAATGCCAGTTCTATTCGTCTATAAATCTCACATAAGTCATGAAACGCATAGTATTTTTTTATATAGTGTAAATGTCCATATGTAATTTTGTTTCTATAAGCTACTGAGCCATGTTTTTAAGATAGTTTTCTGTATAATGTCTCTAAATACCAAATACCATTTAAAATGTAATAATTATAGAAAAATGGCCTTTTCAGAAATGAACCGTAAAGGAATATCTTGATAGGATCAAGCAAACGTGGTAAATTAAAAGCTGAGTAGTTAAGTTACAGTGGATCTCATTTGGGTTAACTAGTCTGTACTCGAGGATTTTGCGGCCACCAGGCTCAGGGATTTGCAGACTCAGAATTTAAACCTAGTCTTTCCAATGAGGACCCTTTCGCCTTCACCATTTCCCATTCC
>NW_006431918.1:1205856-1227280 GCF_000325575.1 Pteropus alecto | reverse complement strand
CCTGCTTTTTCTCCTTCTGAATAGACTCACCATCTAACCTCTGAGCAGGGAAGAGCCAACCCCTGATGTACAGTTTATTTAACCCGTTTATCAGCCGTGAGGTCAGACCTTGTCTTATTTTCCCCCGTGTCTCTCGTAGTCGAGAACTTGGCCCTCCTTTCAATGTATTTGCTCTCATCCTTTTCCAGGAACCAATCAGAGCTACGCAGTTAATGCAGTTTTCCTTTTAACCACTTAGTCACTGGTCTGGAGAACTAATAGGATCCTGTTACAGAATGACAGACTGAAGTGTTTGGTCTCACACACGAGCAGTTCAAGGTCACCTGGTTTTGCTCTCTATGAAACCTACATTTTTGTTCATGATTGTTTGTTTCCCTTTTCCTGTGATCAGCATAGTCATATCTACTCTTAAAAATGTATACATTTGAAAAAAGACAACGTGCACGTACAATGCAAGAAACAGTGAGATTTAATAGTGTTTAAATATGTGTGTCGGGCAGGACATCCGCAGAAAAGAACAGTAAAAAGGGAATATTGATATTGCTAAGCAGAAAGGAGAGAGAAATAGTGGGTGGGGGGGAGGGTACAGAGCTTATCTTGACATTTTGAAACCGGGGCCATTCTTCGATTTGGCTCATTTTTCTCAACTAGTTTATAATTTCAGCCACAAATAACGGACAAAGAATACATTTGGCGTCATTTTATTGCATAAAGCATGTCCCTTTTCTGATCACTATATCCTCTTTGTTAAATTTCCTACTAGTTTTACAGAGAAAATTAGTCTTATTTCCCACTTATTTCATACCTAAAACTTAGAAAAAACTTATTCTCTTCTTTTCTTTTGCGTTTATAAGCTATGAATGCAATAAACATTTTTTTTAATTGGTCAAAATTTTCTTCTCTTGTTATTTTGCTTAGTGTGGGATTTTTAAGTTAATTTTTGTCTTGGTACAAAAACAATATATGTTTTTTACAGAAAATGTTTTTGAAAATACAGATAAGCAAACATAAGAAAATTAAAATTACAAAATCCCAGTACCCCCTAATAACTGCTATCAAAATTGCTGGTGTATTCAGTGTTTTTTGTCTGTTTGGGTTTTTTTTAATGATGAAAGGGCGATTTTTGAGGGAAGAGTTCTGCCCATTTTGACGTTGTATATTTGTAGATCTCACACACTAATGCTGCTGGATCTCTATGATAGAATAATTTTTTTAATGACTGGAATATTTAACCAGAAAATATCTGACATAGGCAGCTTCCGCTCAGCTTTAACGGTGCCCTGGTGAGAAGCAGCCGTCGACACTGTCGTTTCTGTGCACACACACAGACATCCATCCATCATGAATATTTAAAATTCAATCATTAGGTGCAGCAGCGGCAGCGGCAGCATATTTGTTGCAACTGATCAGCCACTAATGGTTTAAAAACTTAGGAATTGGAGGCTGCTTTTGTCAATTGAAGAGGATTATTCCAAGCCACTGGAGCTCCTTGTCGGAATGGAAAAGTGTATTAAAAGAGATGAGATTGCACACCCCAGGGTCACTTACAATATATAATTTACTAAGCACACATGCTTAAGAGAAAAATAGATCCAACGGATGAGATTGAAGATCCCCGAAATAGTCTCCTGCCCAGATCAAACATCCTGACGAATAAACAAACAAACAAAATATTCCAAATTCTGTTTGCTCCCCAAGTCCCACGCACACAGAGCTTTCTGGTTACAAGGGCCCCATGCTTTGCGCCCTAGGTCTGGCGCTCCAGGCATTTGTTCCTCCAGATAAACTTCCCTTTTCAAGCGAGCCCTTCACAACAGTAATAGAAGCAGCCGTGTTTTCTTTTGTTAAGTGATCAGGTGAAGCCTGTTTCCTTTCATTACCAGGAGTTTGATGATCAGCAGAGGCAAGGTTGGAGACTATTTTTGAAGATGCTATTTTTTTGTCTTAATTCGAGCAGTTCACCGGTACCATCAGCTTCCTAGCGCTAGCCACAGCACTAGATCGCTTAATCATTCCCAACCCTCTAAATCACACTCAGAAGGCTCTGTACAGAAGCCCAGAAAAGGTGTTCCAGCTGACCTAACACTTCCTCCTAACCTGAGCTATCAGCAGTCCCTGAAAGAGCCCAGCGGCATCGGGTATGCACGAAAACATGTTTAAAACAAGTGTTATGTGATCCCTGACTTATGACTCTTGCAAGGACCACTTAAAAATGTTTCTATGATTTGCCCAACAGATTGAATCAGTGAGTGATCTTGTTCTTCAGCTCTGCCCTCAGAACCCAGCTTCCCACACTGCCCTGGACGAATTGGGATGTATACTAACGCAGGAGAAAAGAACAGTGGATGCATCTTTTTAATGTTCTAATTTTACGCAACCTGAATAACGGAGGAAGGAGGGAAGAAATGGGAGAAAGAGAGAAGAGAGGAAGGAAGGTAGCAGGAAGGTTTGTTAAGTAAATTTGTACCCATTTGCTGGTCACTTAGAGCTCAGTTCCGTTACCCCATCTCTGTCCTGCCTCAATTCGGAAAATCCTATGTGTGAACTGTGAAAATCTAATTGTATGATGTGAGAAAAAGCAGATCCATACAGTCTCATTATACTGGTTTGAGTCCCTCCTCCCTCCGCCCCCACCCTCACTGCCTTGCCGCTGTCAAAGAGCGGTGACATGGGCCAGCAGCTTCACGGGGAAAACCACACATTTTTCCTCCAAAACATCAAAATGAATCACCTCGATTTCCTGAATGACGGAATATCCCGATAAAGCCATAGGATCAGTATTTTTAAGTGGAGAGGAAAAGCGAAAATGTTTAAATGGAGCTCTATCTTAAGGACCGTAACTGTAGAGAAAAGCTCTTATCTGCCACCGAAAGTCATAAACTAATGACCATTTTAAAATACATCTTCAAATATAAATAATATTTAAACTATTATTAATAGACTATTTCTTAAACTTTTCCTCTTACAGACAAAAAAAGCTTAGTCTGGTGAGAGAATTTGGCTAAATAAAAATAAGGTGCAGTGCTAGCTTGTTATAATCTAGAGTTTGGTCGACAGGGCTTCCGGCAATCTGCAGGAAGGGAAATTAAGGCACAAGATGGCCTCCCGAGGACTGTATTAAAAGTCAGCTGCAAAGTTGGAGCGAAAGCATTCCAGCTCCTGACTCTTTTTGTCATTGTCAAGCTGTCACAAATAACCGTAAGAGAGTCTGCTTGAGGCATTTCAAACTCTGAATTCTCTGTTCATATGATCGTTAGGGTTTCCTTCTGCTCCTAAAACTACATTCTAGACTAAAAATGTAAGGATCAACATTACGCCGATAAACCTTACTCTGACTCAAGATGTACTTAGCCAACTGTAATTTTATTAGTGCACAAATTCAATCTGTTGGGCAAATAAAAATCATTCTGAAAATGACCTACCTATGTATTTATTTAGTTTGTATTTCAAAATTATCATAATATTGGACATAAAGAGATGGTGGTGCCAATGAAACTCTTATGTGCTACTCATCATAGATTTAGGAATGAGACTTCAAAAGAGAAAATAAGAAATCACATCCATAAATGCTTTTGTCCCGGTAAGCATCTGTTTCAAATCCAAAAACATAGAGATGAGTAAAATTGTAGTTTCCAGCTTCGTCTTGGTCTCGAGCCTGTCGAATTCCTGATGTCACTTAACTGTGTGCGATCTTGGTGCGGTCATGGAAGGAACTGGGCATTAGCTGAAACTGATGTCTCTGTGTTCAGAGATGAACTTGTCATACAGCAAAATATTTCCTTGCACAAATCTCGTTTTTCTGACTTTAGTTCCTAGCTGGCTATCTCTGCCAATTTGACCTGATTCAGACGTCCTGACCTGGGATAAACACACTCTTTTCTGTTTTCATTCTTAAGACATTTGTAAGTCTTTTCCCCTTCCTGGGTCTGTGCACCCTTTAGCACGCTGCCCGGTACAGCCATAAGTCTGATTCCTCCCCCATCTCGGTTGCCTTTCCCATTTTTCCCGTGCATCTTCTTACTTCTCTGGTGGACACGGTGCCATTCCTGTCTCCCCCACACGCACTCTCTCCTGGATATCTGCCCTCAGGATTAGGTTCTGGGAGCCATTTGGCTTGAGTGACTATTTAACTGAGAAGTCAACAGCCATTCTCTCTTCTTAAAAAAAAAAAAAAAAAAAAAATCAGAAGAAAAACCCTGTTGACAATATAAAGAAGGAAAGTGTGCGGATAATAGTTTGGGCCAGAGTTGGCTTCTGAGTAGCGGCTCTCGGCCTCTCTGCTCACCACGACCCTGTGTCTCTGCCATCTAGTCTTCTTGTCCACTTTTAGGTCACTCCACTGTCGATGTCCGGCACATTTGGGTTGTTTTCCCATAGCTCCTCTATGTCGCCCACCTGTCATGCCAGCCCCCGCCCCCGTCACATCTGGAGAGTAACTGGCTGCGGTGATGCGGACGGTGCAGTCTGCGATGGAGAGACGGAGAGATTACAAGGCACGAAGGAGTCGATTAAGAGCCGCGCACGCTGCTCTCACAGCCTAATTGTCGCGACCGATTTCAAATGTGTCGGCAGTGACTCGGAAGCCTGTGGGGAAAGTATCGGTTCTTAAGAGATTTGAAAAGTCCACCAGTGGATCTGCTCCGTGAAGGAGTCTGCCCAGTCTGGTATTGTCACTCCCACATCATATCCGTGCCTCGTGAACAAGATAAAGACACCAGGATGCCACCAACATTGAAACGGAGGCAACTCATTGATTTTAATCTTAGTTCTACCGTGTGACCAGAAGGATGTTTCAGTCATGACCACCATATGGGACACCGGTGCCTGATTAGCAGGCTCGCTCCCGTTCTTCACTCTTCCAAGCGGATAGTCGTTACTCTGGGAGTCGTCGTCTCTGCGGAGGAAATCGTGTCCCGGGGGACTCAAACAGTAGGCACGGGTTCTCCAAGGTGCTTCTCGTCCGGCCAGCGTGTGGCGAAGGTTTTGGAAGGGGCTGGGTCCTACGGACGCGGATCCTGTGAGGGCCAACGAGGCAGCAGCTGTGGACTCCCAGTCTCCCCTTCCCTCCCTGCTAGTTGTGAACTTGATAAATGCCATCCTGAAGAGCAATTGATTTATTAATTAGCTGATTCAGAATGTTCTTAGGACTCATTTGGGATATGGAGTCATTATAATTTAAAAATGTCAGAGCAGCGTAATGGAAGACGAAATGGCACCTCCCGGGGGCCCTGTGGGCAGAGCTTTTTGCTTCGGTGGGTGGGGGTCTTCTCCGTGGCCAGAATGCCACCCACAGGCGGTCGCCTCACCTGGTCCTCTGAGTGAGGGCTCGAGAAATGAGGGGAAGTTCCCTCACGAGGCAGCCAGGATCCAGACCAGGACGGGACCAGACCACGCAGGAGGGTTTTGGCTATTAAGCTCAGTTTGTTTAGAAGACACAAATGAACTAGGGTACTTAAGTTTAGGAGTAATTTCTAGAAAACTCCCATCTGCGTATAATTTCCTGTATTTATGACTAGGCAGTCCACAAAATTTCTTCCCAACGAAAGATTGGATGAGCCGAGAAGCTAAAAATATGGGCCACATTAAATTATCGTGACTGTTAACGAACCAGTTTTTGTTTTTCTGTTTGCGCTGTCTTTAAACCTGGGTGATTCAGGCCTGCCGGTGAGTTGACGTGTTAGTTCGTTGCTTTTGAAACACTCTGCTTCCCTGTACTGGGACTGGGTAGTAAATCTAAAATGGTGATACATCAGATTATTGTCTGGTGTGTTTTTTAAATGTGAGGACACATACCCAGAAAGGCGACGTGTCTTGGTAAAGACTCACCTTTGGGCAAAAGACAGGCACGTTCTTCTTGTTCTATGCCAAGTTCTACAGGTAATTGCGGGAGCCCCGTTATCTACCGGATACACTTAGAGCTTTGGGGAAGAACAGATGTCGTTAGTCACAGTACTAGGCCTGCCTTTTCTTTAGGGGGAGAAGTTAAAGAAAGTATCCTCGACTAACAAAAGGAGCTCGCTTGTTTACAGGACACGGGTGGTCTGAAAGCTTCCTAAGGGCCCCAGCAGCTGTGAAAAGCACTGCACTCACCCCCCAAAATAACCAGATCCCCTGGCGTCTTGCTCGGGCTCGGTGCTTGCAATGGCGCTGAGAGCGGCTTGGAAAAGAATGAGCAAGGACCTTAAGAGTCAGGTGGTTCAAGGTGTGGCTCCAGCTCTACCAGAGTGTTTTTGAGCAAGTTGATTCATCTCCTTAAACCTCACTTTCCTCAGCCGAGGGTGTGTGTGTGTGTGTGTGTGTGTGTGTGTGTGGACAGCCTACCTGCTAGGACCGTGGAAATGATTAAACTAGACAATGTAGATGAAAATGACTGATACACAGTAGGTGCAGGTGCTCAGTGATGCAGGTTCTCCATTTTCTGATGTGCGATAGTCACTTATCTGTTCTGTACGTTAGTTTCCTTGTAGATAAAATAATAATGTCACCAAATACTTACCTATTCCCGTATTAAAAAGCAAGTACTTTTTGCATCAATAAAACCACTCTCCCTTCTTTTCAACTCCCCTTCCTGGTCTGCCATCTTTCAAACATTTCAGCTCTCTTCGAACAAGGACAGCAACCCAGTGTCGTCACAGCGCATGAGCAAGGCTGTGCGGTGCGGGCTGTGAATGCATCGTCCTCCCCGGGGACGCCTTGTCTGCAGGTGTGCCCCCAGCCTGCAGTGAACCCGGGACCTTTCATTGATCTTGTATGCATCTGGCTCCGCTGTGATACCAGGACGAATGGAGGTGGCTGGCCTGGACCTGGTCCTGGACAAATAAATGTGTTTGTCAAAGCCCTTTCCTGACATTGGTTGTCCCAAGCCCAGGTGGCACTGTGGAAGGTAATTAGCTCTCTCCTGGAGGGAACGTCCGGAAGCTCTGAACGGCCTTACCGGTGGACACATGCGGAAGGTTTTGTTAATGCAGCTGTTACCTTTCCATCACGCTAATGGACAGCCTGTAAGAAATTTAACTTCCTATCGCTGGCGCCAAGCAACACCTATCAAACAAAGCATTGTTTCTTCTCACTGTTGATAAGTGTGACTCGCGGAGGCCGGCGATAGGGTGCTCGTTTTTATCTGCTAAGTGCACAGTGCTTGTAAAAAACCAGCAGTGGCCTTGTTACCACTTGACATGACACTAGGTTTAGCTGTTTACGCTGACACGCGGCTGCACCCTTTTAGAGCTGCAGCCGGGGGTCAGATTCATTAGGGAACGTCACGTCAGCCCCATGGGGAGGCGGCATCTGTCTGGTGGGATTCTCTCCGCTCCCCTGGGGGAAGCAGCCAGGCAAGAAGCTTGCATCTTAGAATGGGTGACTTTTAGTTCTTTTCTTTGTTGTGAGTATTCGAGAAGCCCTGTTTGTCTTTTGCCCATACATGGAGAAGAAGAGAGAGAGAGAAAGGTCTGGCAGGAGAATACACCCCAGCGAAGAAGAAAAGGAATGTTGGAGCCGGCTGTGTGTGCTTCTCTCTTTACTAACGTGTCTCTTTGTTGCCCAAGAGGGCTGTGGAGCTGAAGCGAAATACACGTGTTTCCTTCTTTTTCCTCCCTGTGTTGTGAGTGTGGCCTTGACAAATTCGGTGATGAGACCACCTGCCGTAATGCTTGAAGCCACACGTCTTTTGGTTCTAGTGTTGTTATCTCTTTGGACGATTGGTGAATGGAGAGTACTATCCTAGGATCCTGGGTTCGTTTTGCAACCACCATGTTCTAGTGTTGTTATCTCTTTGGACGATTGGTGAACGGAGAGTAGGATCCTGGGTTCGTTTTGCAATCACCGAGACCGGACGAGTTGCTGACGACCTAGAACAGCCAGAGTGCTCATCGCATCCAGAGCTGGAGCCCTGGCCTTCAGTCTCGCGACGTACGACTCTCCATCCGTGGATCCATGTGCACGAGAACGCACGTGACAGATGAGAGGCTGCCTGTGCAGCCCTGTCGGATGCTGTGGGAAACACGCCGGCTGCCAAGGCCAGACAGAGCAGCCGTCTTCGTAAGCCGAGGGACCCCTGGCACCTCTACGCATCGCTAACGCGTCTCACGCCCCGTCGCAGCTTCTTTAACAGGCTGCAGAGGTGTCCTTTCCACCTCTACCTCTGCACAAGGATGTAAGGATGATTAGTGCACTTCCTTGCACCTGTTCTAAAAAGCAGCTACCGCCCTGTTCTGCCCTGGCCCCCGGAGACTGGATCACTTTGTTTGTCAAGTCTGTCCCTCGTCAGGCCTTTTTTGGCTGCCGCCGTTAACATTCTACAGTTCTACAGTTCTTCTGTCTGAATGATTCTTACTGGGTCATCCAGGACGTATTTGGGCATTTTCCTAAAGCACATCATACAACATAGTAGTGCCGCTGATCACAAAGCTCTGAGAACTTTGATCAGGATCTAGCGTGGCTTTCCCCGTCCACACGTTGTGATACCCAGGATGCATCTCTGTCATCGGGTCAGCCTGGCCTGAATTCACCAGCTGCTCTGGGGAGACATCCCACCCATGAGCTGTGTTTATATTTACACCTCCTCCTCCTGTATGCCCAGCACACAGCCATCAAGGGACCAGGAGCCTTGGTGCCTCTCGGTGGCTCGGTATGGTTTCCTGTCATTGCCGTCTCCATCCAGGCATTTTCTAGGTCCTGGGATGCTGCCAGGAGCTTCCAGGCACAGGAGAAAGATGCTCTTGGTGGCCCGCGTACTTGTATACAAGATGCTGTTCTTTCCTTAGGGAAGCTTTCGACACCTTTCCATTCACCTGAATTTACACGGAATAAGTCCCATGCTCTTCCAGGGTTGAGTGCTAGGTCCGAAAAGCAGAGGGAGTTGGTTCTGGGTACTGGTCTCCCCTGCCTGCCCCCAGCGGCAGCAGCCTCCCCCTGCAGCTCCTCCCCTCGGCCCTCCCCATCGTCTCCCCTTCACAGCCACCATCTCCTTGTCTCTTTGCAGGTCATTTATAATCAGCAGTCATGGCGTACAGGCCTCATTAGTGATATAGCCATTCCTTCACTGCTTCAGAAATAATCATTTAGAAAAAAATGCACGGTTTCCTTCCCTTGAGAGCCCATGAGTGATGAATTTATTTCAGTTTGGCTGGCTTGGCTGTCTTGCTCAGCCTTATTTCCATATTTATTTCAACAAACAATGTAGGGTGGGAACAAGAAGATGCGTGCTGGGTGTACACACTCGCTGCGTCTCTGCTCCCAAACGTGGTTCCTCTCGAGGGAGGTGTCAAAGGGATGCCAGCCACAGTACTCTCCGTTTTAAAGAAGGACAGAGCTGTTGGGCTAGGATGGGGTGCTGTGTAGCAGAAGACGAGCTGGTTTGTGATTGCTCGTATTTGAAAAAGCGTGGGCAACATGCCAAAAGCAATTGATTCTTAGCCCCCATTCTGGTAAAGAAAGTGTCCCCAGAGTGCTTTAGCCCTTGACCCCACTGCTCCTGTAGGATCTGATTTGTGTGACTGTGGACGGCGATGAACTTTCTGTGCCAACTGAGAATCAGATACTTCTGTCTGCTTCTCTTCAAGCAGACCTCGTTCCTGTGAGGGGTGTGGAGGGGCGCATGAGGGGGTCGCAGGCTGCTCTGACGAGGAGCTACGCCAGCAGGTTCTTGATGGCAAAGCGTGTCCTCGAGCCAGACTTGCAGGTGTGCAAGCCACCTGGCTTCCAGATACCTGCTGTCCTAAAAGACTTTCCAGTATATGGAGAATTTGGCTAAGGCTTGGCACTTAGCCCTCCTGAATATTCTAGGGTGAAAGTTTTCAAGTGACTTGGGCCCCGGTCAGAAGCAAAGACCTCAGAATTCTGTTTGGATCTCTGTCACCGACACTGTTGTCAGGTGGCCAGGCAAGCCATGTCACCATCGTTAACCCCAGTGCCACAAGCTGGGGAAGACAGGCTCCTACCACATCTTGATTCTCTGGGGATGCTTTGAAAGTGACAATTCATGTTTAATAATAATAATAATAATAATAATAATAATAGTTTTTCTGTTCTAGAGCAAAAGGAAGTAGAATGTGCAAAACAGTATCTCATCCTAAATATAACACAACACCATTTTTCCTACAGAAAGTTTAGACGATGCACCCATTTCACAAGAGAAGGAATGGGAAAAACAAATGAGCAGAAGAACCAAGATTAAAATTTTTTGATTTGGGGGCCTGAACAGCAACACTTTCAGAATTTCCTTTTCTCAGAAATGCATTTCACTAAGCTTAGGATTCCATTTTCTAAGAAGGATATTCTGCTTTTCCCCAACTAGTTTAGTAGACAAAGTAGGGGTGCTCAGGGCGAAGAAAAAGGATTAAACAACATCTAATGGATACTGTCCTCCTCAAAATTGTACTCGGAATGATGCCAGCCAGGAGAGACCATCTGTAGGGAAGGTAAGTATCTGTGAGATAGTGAAATACTGCGAAATGCCGTATTTTTTCAGAAATGACCCAACGAAGAAAGTTAAAACTCTAGTGTCTAGTTGAAAATTAATAGTAGATTCACATACATGTTAATATCACTATTACGAGTAGCCTTGGAGCCCAACAGAGGGAGGCTCGTTAGAGAAGCATGCAGGGCAGCCTCCGGTGATGATGATCTAGGAAAACGTATCGCAAGCCCAGTCTTTGCCCATTCAGACTGTTCTCTTGTGGGAGTAAAATCTAATATGGACAGATGCCTCTGCCAGCTCACCCTCCATCCTTTTCATCTCATGCAGACAGAAGAGCATGGTGTTTATTCAGTTTTTATGACGATTACAATTAATAGCATTATAAAATAATTGTAAGTGTGGTGTCGGGGAAAATGCCTTCTCTTACCCTATCTGAGAGAGGTGAACTGTGCTCTTGAGGGAAAAGAGGTTGCCTTAGGGATGGTATCGGGGTGAGTATTGAGGTTAGTAACTCTTCAGCAAATTAAAGGTCTGTCAGCAAGCACCTCATACCTTCTTGGACAAATAGTTGAATCATAATAAAAATAGTGTTGTTTTACAGGTGAGAGTAATGACGTATTCCACCAAGAATAAAGTTAGTCCGCACGCTCCAGCGTTCCTGGGCCTTTGGAGAAATGCACAGGTGCCAGGATGCGGAGAAGGGCCCTCCCAGGGCTGGCTTGCTGGACCCACGGTATTCCACGTTTAATTGGTAATCTGAGCACCCCTAAATACGGCATTAAGACAGCAGAAGTCGGTAATGGAATAAAGTTGAGCACCATTGTTGTTTTGAATTGGAAATAGTTCTCATAACAACCCTCTGAGGGCATTTCCTGTCACCGGCGAACTCGTGCTGATGTAATCTTATACTGCATAGGTCTGTGATTTTATTGTATTGATGCGTTTCTCCCAACCGCCCTTTGTAGATTTTTTTTCTTTTACTGATGAGTTGGCAGGCGGTAGGAGTGTAAAGCAGACAAATTGATTGAGCGGCCGACACGTAGATGGGTCTGTCTGGTTTGGTCCCTGTAACACCTTTCTTCTATATCTATTTACCTGTTCATTTATCTATTATTTTGGCGCATTTTATAATGTGGTTTATCTCTAGAAACTTCTACTTAAGGAAGGAGACAGAACCGTGAGTCTACTCGCATTTCAGCCCTAGAGAGCCGAGGGCCACTGTGATGTGCCACTTTGACCGGCTTTCCTGATAAGGTTCTGTGTAATCTTCTGTCTCTTGCAGAACCCCAATAATGCCCTCGGGCACAGCCGCCAGCTTCCCTCACCCCTGCTCCTTTACCTTCACGGGTTAAGCTTAAAAACGTGTTCCTGAATATCGGCTCCCTGAATTATAAGGTTATTCTCTTTTCCATTACGTAGGTGGAATTCTTCTTAGAATCTTTGCATTTAGATTCGCTTCTTTGAACCACGATAAATTCCTTCTTCATCGAAATAATATTCAGCTCTTCTGTTATTGAATGAAGGGCTTCTTCGGAGTAGTTATATTAAACTTTGGGGGGGGAGACGGTAGGCGGAACGTGATAGGGAAACTCCCAAAGGACAGTTGGGAAAACTGGGTTCAAGTCAGGGAGCTGACGCTTCCGTTGCTCATTTTGCCTCAGTGAGGACATTGAGTAAAAGCGGCAATGGTCCCCACTGGTAAAGTGGAGAGTCAAATTAGGTCATTTCTAGACGCCTCTCAACCTTAAAACTGTTTTCCCAGGCTGCGAACGTGTCATATTATCCCAGGGGTCTGCGTGATGCTACCCACTGCCCGGGGAACTTGCAAACCCAGTCCCAGGCTAGTCATCGTTTTCTATAGAAACCCATAGATTCGGAGTCTGGAAGGAATAGAAGGACCAAAACAAAACCAGTCTTAGGGCACCTCTAATAATAAATGAACGCCGACCTTACGTATCTTCAGTCAGTCGGCAGCATTCATTGAACGCTTAGTATCTGTGGCGTAATACCAGGCGCCCTGAAGCGTAAGCTAAAACTCGCTCTCTCCCAATGCAGGACAGAAGTACACACATACAGGCAACCAAGGCTGCTCGTGCACGCTGGTGACACGTGGGGCCATCTCTGAGCTGGGATGAAAGGGTCACCGCTCTCCTTTAGCCCTTGCTCTAAGTGCAAACTTTTGCTTTAGTTAAACTTTAGTTAATGTTAGTTCAATCCAAATTACTATGCAAGAACATGCATCGGAAGAAGGGGACCCCCTGGTCTTACTCCCCTATCCCTATAGCTGGGACCCGTGCCAGAACTGTTTGCTTCCCTACCCAACCGGAAGGCCAGGCCTCTTTAAAGATTCTGTTTCCTTTGTGAACTGAAGGATATTAACTTCTTAGAGTAAACATAAAATCGGGGCCCATTTCAAGCTTCACACCCTCTCTCTAACTACTTAACACCCCTCTGCCTCCCCCAGAAAGGGGCAGTCACCCTTTGATGATCTCTGTGGTCAATGGACTTGTTAAAATTACTTTGGCTCAAACGTAGTAAAATTCCCAGAGCAGGTATGTGCAGTGCTTCACGTTCAACGTGCTCTGCTTTATTCCAGCCCGGTCCAGAAGTTGGGGGTGGAGGGAGTGTGTTTAAGAGCTTTGCTGTTCTCTGCAGAGCTAGCTTCACTTTGGAACTTGCTAGAAATGCAGGAGCTCAGTCCCCATCCAGAACCTCCTGAACCAGAGTCTGCATTTACCGCCGTCCCAGTGACTGTCACGCACCTTCAAGTCTGAAAAGCGCTGTTTTACATACAGCACTAGCTGGTCGGGGGTGGCACAGAGAGTGAGAACGGGCTGAGTGTGGTGGTGGCAGCAAGTAGAAGGGACGGGGTGACCCTCCCCTCCGCAGAGCTGCCAGATCTTTCAAGCCAGCGGTTGTGATCCACAGAAGATAGTATTGTTCCAGGGGGAAGAAAGATCGATGTTTAACCACACCGGGAACCCATAATGTCATCAGTTGTTTAATACAGACTCCAATAGAAGTGTAAATCCTCTGGCAGAAAGCTTTTGTGTAGGAATGAAGATAAGTTTCCTATTACACCCCACAGTGGATTGGATCTAACTTCAAAATGGCAGTGTGCCGCTTTTCTCATTTCTGTTTTCCTTGTACCTGTCACCAAGTACATAAGTGATTTCGGATTTTCGTTAGGATAAGTTTTAATGTCAACCGAAGGCAGGGGGAGCATCTTCCATGACCCCCGCCCCAGCTGCTTCTTTCACTGACTTTTTCCCTCTTAAAAATCCTCGACGTAGATTTCTTCCCGCTCTGCCGGAAGCCCACCCCCACCCACCGTCCATCAGAGGCGCTCCGGTCTAACGCAGGGGGCCTGTGTGAGCGTGGAAACAGCTATTTACTTGCTCTAAAGGGCTTACGGGAGAGCCCCTGCCCCGCCCCCCATCACCAGCCTCGCCCTGGTTCTGACCAGCTGCCTCTTTTTACAAGGCCCCAGAGACTGCAGCAAATGGGCAGGTCTGTTTGTCCCCAAGCCACAGCCCCGGGATAATGATGATGGAGAACGGTAAGCAGCCGAGCCTTGGCACTGCAGTCCTTGCTCAGGCAGGAAAAGCAACAGCTGTGAGAACCAATTCTTTCATCTTAAACTTGGGGCCTCTGAACTCAGAATGGAAACACTGGTTTTCACCCCGTTCCCTCCACGAGGACCGCCACCGTCTTGCTGGAAAGCGTTATTTCTTGGGTTTTTCTCCTGTCTTTTCTCTTTCCCCTTGGCTGCTCCCCTTACCTCCCGCCCCAGCCTCCACCCCTCTGCTCTCCCACTCCCCAAATCGAACATGTACAGATTTTACGGTTCACTGGAGAATAAGTGGCTGTCATTTCACAGACGGGCCAGGATGTAATTAGCCACAATGCATTGGAGTAATGGAACAGATGTCTCTTTGTAAACTGAGTTTGCTGCCGAGCACCGCGTGTGTGTGACCTACTGACTGCTCCGGGCGATTCCACGCTGCTCCCCCCGCCCTCCTCCTTTCTCCATCCTCCTCTGGCCCATCTCTGGGTCCCCAAGCAACTTGAGTGTTTGGGCCTCGACCGTTTTTGTTTTTTCCTCTGTGCCGCCCTGGCTCATTTCTGCTGCTCGAAAGCTACTGGTGACATGACGAAGAGTGTGTGAGCCGAAGCTTCACTTATCGACGTAGTCATTTACAACAGGAAAGGTGATACCCCTCTTATGAGATAATTGGCGGTTTCGAGTTGCACTTATTACTGGATGATAATACACCAGCAAAATCATAAATTACTGTTATGCTCTCTGGCCTGTTGTTGTTTTTCTTAGCTAGAAATAAAGGAGCTGTGTCCCCCTTCTTCCAAGGTTGTTACTTAAAATTTGAGAGGAGCCCATGCCCATCACAGCAGGATGTTACTCACAAGTATCAGATACTTAAACTTACTGCCAAATACCCTTGAAGATCACTCGTTTACCCAGATTACGCAATCACGTGGACCTCTGCTTTTCTACGTTTCACTTGAATATGAAGGTCTTCCCTTTAAAAAAATTTTTTTTTAAGTAATAACTTTTGTACATTTTTACTTTTGAGGTTGAAGGGTTAGTAAGAAGACACCGGGCAAAATTCTTGCTGTATTTACTGTTTCTTCTCTCTCCAGGGAGATGAGAGGTACAGGCAGCAACTACGTCCAGCTCCTCCCGTGCATTCGAAACAATCCGTATTCAAATATGTGGAGATCAACTCCGGAGACGGTGTGGCCTTTGTTCCTCAGGCTCCCGTGTTTGGTTTGATTGATTTTTTTCCTCCTGGCCCCATGCTCAGAATCTCAGCTCCGGCCACACACAGGAGAAGGAGGCCCCCTCGCTCAGGTCTGAGGTCACGCTCAAGTGTGTACATGTATGTGGTCCCTTTGTCAGGTGAGAAGTACTCATCTGGTTCCCACGTGGTCACTCGAATCAGCAAGTCCCCCCTCCTCTTGGTCAGTGATAGATGTTCGGATGTAAGATGACTTTATCAATAAGCAGGGAGCCGTGTTCTGATCATCTGGGGAAACTGACTACAGTGAGACAGGAGCATCTCACTCTGAAGGTTCTCAACAGGATCCTGGGGTTTGGGTTTGGGACTTTGTGGCAGTGAATCTTAAAATATTTGGTTAATTCAGATTTTTTGTTTTAAGGTTTTAAGTGTTGACTATTTTTCCCAAAACAGACCCCAAGACCTTCATCCGAGCTCTTAAAAATCATTAAAAATTGAAAATGGCAGTCTCAAGTTAATTTTTACCCTGAGGATTTTATAATAAATAATAGGTGGAAATAGATCTCTGGTGTGTGAAATTGATACTTCTCCTGGTTTAGCAACAAGTAATTGGATACCTCCTCACCATGACCTCTTTGATTGTCCCTTGATTATGAAAGTTAAAACCTCCCCTATTCTCTGAGGGATTTTGGTGATCATGATTGTGTCATTGGTAAAAATTTGGAAAAGAAAACTTCTCAATTTTTTGCTAATCTCCTTTTAGCCCGGCAGCCAGAATGTGGTCTACCCAATATGCTCTAAGCATACTATCAATATCAGTTTTATTGTTTTTGGTTTCGTAACTCAAAGGAATCATTTGTAACCTCAGCATACATTATAAATTCCATTGTTAATGTAACTATTTCTGGTTTCTGCGTCCTAATTAATGCCAAATTGGGATTAATCCCCAAATTTCATAAAAAGTCAGTGATTGCCCATGGGATTATGTCGTGTGCCTCCTTGAGGAACGGAGAGGCGATAGATCATGTCTCATTGTTTTATCCTCCTCAAAAACTGGCAGTGTGCAAAAAAATAGGTGGTGATTATTTTAACATAAACTAGATTTCCAGACATGTAAATTATATGGAATCGTTGGTGATTCTGAAATTATAGATATCTGATGTAGCCAGGATATGTTGACATTTTATAGAATCTGTGGGTAGAAAGAGGATTGTCAAGGTCATCCAGATCCACCTCTTGCCAAGAGCAGGCATCTCCTCCAAAACTCTTTGTCAGAATGGCCGTCCAGTCCTCGCTTATCATTCGTTTTCATTTTTTAGATATGGAATGATTTGAAAGTCCTTCCTTGCATTCAGCTGAAATCAATCTCGATTTAACCTCTACCTTGTTCTTATGTTATGACACAAGGTAAATCTACCCCTTTTTTCATATGCAACTTTTAGAGAACTAACAAAAAGCTTTCATATTTCTCTGCCTTCTCTTTTCCAACTTAGACATTCCCCGAGCCTTCCACTATTCCTTGCATTAGCGTGGTTATCTGACCCTTCGTCACAAAGGTTGTCCTCTTTCTGACATAATAATATCAGAAATATATCTCATAATATCTGATATCTGTTTGAAAATGAGATGCTCAGATCTATATCTAAAATCCCAGATGTCATTTGACCAATGCGGAGTTCAATAAAAATGATCACACCTTACCTGCAGCCTAAAGGTGCTCGCATCATTTAAAAACCTCAAACCTTTTAATATAGACCACAGTTGGAGAAAATTTTCCTAGCACAGTGCAAGAGTGATTTAGTGTTTGTGAATCTGTGTGTTCAGGTATTAATACTTACCTTTGCTAGCCTGGTAAGATTTCTTTTTCTTGCAATTGTCATTCTTCCTGCTTTCTATGCCAGTGTACAAATCACTAATACAAACAGAGAGCAGAATTCCTTCAGGGGTTGTCCATCACTACCGAGTAGAATCCAGACCCCTCGGCATGTCATCCAACTTCATCATCTGCCCCCTGTCAACCTTCACAGTCTCCTCTCCTTTCCCTCCCTCGTGCATCCCCTGGGACCTGCCACAGCGGTCCCTCAGATACAGCATGCTCTTCATGTCTTCACAGGCTATTTCTCTGCCTCGAAGACTTTGGGAACACTTTACCTGCCTTAGAAACATCTATCGTTCCTTTAAGGCTTAACGCAAGAATCATTTCTTAGATCAGATGTGTGTTTCCGGGGAGGGCAGCGGGGGTGTGGAGGGGTGTGGAGGGTGAAGGGGGTCAAGAGGTACAAACTTCCAGTTACCAGATAAATAAGTACTAGGGGCGTGATGTACAGCGTGGTGACTACAGTTTACGCTGTTGTATGGGACGTTTCAAAGTTGTCGAGAGAGTCTATCCCAAGAGTTTCATCACAAGGAAAAAACTTTTTTCTCTTTTTGTATGTATGTGAGGTGATGGTTGTTAACTAAAATTATCGTGGTAATCATTTCACAGTACGTGTAAGTCAAATCATTATGCTATATGCCTTAATCTTCTACAGTGCTATGTGTCAATTATATCTCAATAAAATTGGGGGGCGGGCGGGAGAGAAATGCATGAATAAATGGACAGAGTCAAGAAGAGTAAAAGCAAAAAGTATTTCTGGGAGAGAAACAAAAGAATCACAGGTTAAAGGTGTCAGGCTCATGAGGGAGGAGCACCCCCGAGGGTTTGCACCCCACAACCAGCCCTGGAAGCCAACGATCTATGTGCACTTTTGTGGACCACAATTCATCAGCAATTAAAATATACTTTTAAAAAAGAGAGAGAGACTTGCCTCTTCTGCAAAGCCTTCTCTGGCCCACTTTCAACCTTTATCTCCTGGAGGCACCTACTCCACACACTCGTTGCAACATTTATCATTTATTATGCTGCATTTTTCTTTTGTTCATTTATTTAGCCTCCCTAGACTTTCAGTTCCTTGATGGTCAGGGTTTTGTTTTTTTCTTTGATGGTCTACTGAAGAGGACAGTGCCTAATATTTAGAGAGATATCTCTACGGGTCTAGTAGTACGCTTAAAACTCTTTGTTCAAAAGGGTAGCAAAAGAAGTATGTCAAATGCTTTGCTCAAGTCAGCATCCCCTGACCTATTAGTGTAGTAATGCCATTAAAAAAAGAAGCGAGCTTCTGTGGTTTCTTTTCTTTATTTTTACCCCTTTTAAAAAGCTCAGGCTACATCCCAGTGTCTTAATGTCAAGGCTTCGTGACTATGCTGAGCATCCACTTCACTATTATAAATACCATGGCGGCTCTATCCTAAGCCACATTATATATTTCTTTCTAAATGTTAATGGATTTGTGATGAACTATAATTGCATATAGGAACACACATTGAAGAATAATTATAGGTACTTATTCACTCACCTTTTAAATCCCTACTATGTGCAGATATGTCAGACAAATAGCCTGCTGACAGTACTGGACAGAGTGTAATCAGCACAGTAGACCATGCTGGATCCTTCAATTACATGCTCACTGTTTCAAGAGTTGACATACCACCACTGTATTTATCATCAATTAAATTTCCCTATATTAGTTACTTGCAGTAATTTTTGAGGCAATCACCTCAGCTCAAATTGCCATAGCAAACCACATAATCTCACCAAATAGAATTATTATCAGCAGTCATCATCCTCATCAATTCTTTATTAAAGACTCATTTCTCAAACCATTTTAAATTGTGTCTTAGAGTAAGTCATTTATAACCACATTTTGGAAATAGGCACATTATATTTCCATTTCATAAATATGTTTTATTAGTAATGAGTAGTATAGTATTAGATTACTATTAGTATTCTCGGCATAGGTTGGAAAATGCTTAATTAACCAAGATATTGGGTTGGAAAAAATGACTCTGGGCATATTTCTTCTTGACCAAATCATTGTCTATTTTTTCCCTTTAGTCCTTGGTGATTTTTCATTGCATGCGCCTCTCCCAGAGAGTGTATTTCGAAGGGTCTGTTAGTTAGGGAAGCGGAAACGAATGCAAGCAAACTTTCTGGAAAGACTTCCTGTTACTGTGTCAGGACGTCCCGGTTCCCGCCCCCGAACCCACCCCCCAGATCCTTTTGAGAAACCACCAGCACTTAGTCTGCTGATGAAGGGCATGGCTGGGGAGCTTTTCTTTTAGGTCATAGAGCAACTAGATGCCCTTTCCGGTTGTGGTAACTTAGAACTGGTATTTGAAATCCAGAGCCATTTTTTCAGTCTTTTTAATTGTGAGAAAATGTAGCCCCCTATTTTCTATGCTCTGATTCAGCCTTACTTTTTGGAAGCGCGGTGGGCATCAGGGAAGCCCATACCCAGACTGTCATGCCCAGAAGTGTTACTTGACCTCGGGCATATACGGATCCGCTTGAGCGAAGACCTCTCTTCGTTGTCGTTTTTAATCAGAGCTTCTAGTTTACTTTCCTTCCGTCCTACATTCTCGTTGTTGTTCTTCCGTTGTTCTTATTGTATTTCGTTTGCATTGGTGCCTTAGCTTCCTTATATTATCTTGTACAACATGTGTTCTTTCTGTTACTTTCCACTGATTTTTTTCCAAGGACTCTCTGTGTGACGGTGTAATGTGTTCTTGCAAGGACGTGGATATGTCCTCCGAAGAAACGAACCGATGGCTGCACAGGTGGACACTTTGCCAACACAAAAGAGCACAAGTTTGTGTTTCGGCCTAAGTAGAAAGAGTCGTGGACAGCTTAAGCCTGACGTGCTTGCTGGTTCCCTGACGGCGGGCAATTATGTCACACTCCGGGAGCCTCCACACAGGCTGTTCTTATGCAGATAGTTGCCTGAGCGAACAGGAAGAGCAGTAGAAATATGTGAGAAATATGTGAGAGACATGTGACTTCTCCTCCGCGATTGAGGGCCAACAATAGTGTCCTGTTGCTGAGGACACGTTCTGTCCATACTTAATGTTTTGTTCGGATACCTTTCCCAGGGTCCCTAGTGACAGCATTCGTGTTCATAAAAGCTCCTAATATATCCTTTCTGTTCACCCAGCAGGTGAGTAATCCCCAAGTTAATAAAAAGGTACGCACTCATGAACAGAGCATCAAAAGGCTCTCTGCCAAACCGCAGGTTGGTACTGTGAGGAACAAGTAACCTTTCCTGATACCCCCTGCGGCGTAAGCAAGCGAGCCAGCCCATGGCAGCTTTCCTGAGTCCTTAGGAGGGTTTTGCCTAAAATCTGCAAGAGAAGGCACTGACTCGGGGTGCCAAAGTGGAGGGCTGGTGTGCGGGGGTGGCTAGAAGTGGCTGCTAGGATGGCTAGTCAAGGGCCACAAAGACACTGACAGCAAGCTCTCCTAGGCGGGAAGGAAATGGCTTCTCAATCAGGTGTCCCCTTTCTGTGAATCAGACACCTGCCCTGCCCAGTGAAGAACCAGCCTGGCTTAGCCAGGAAGACCGATGGCACGCGCCCCCTCACCTGCAGGGCTCCCCCTGGAAAAGCTGGCAAGAGACCCACAACCACTCCCAAAGTGCTATGGGGACCCAGAGTTACAAAGGAGGATTGACTGTGGTGGCCCGGTCACAGCAGTCTCTCCAGAGCATCCTTCTCCCCTCTTTTGCCTTATCTGACTGGTTAGCTATTGTTCCTCGTTCCCTGCGCTTGTTGGAAGAGCTCTGCAGCATTTGCAGGTATAAAAGAATGTGCAACTTTTTTTTTTTTCCCTTGAAGCCATTGTCTATATTTAGGTCAGTGACGTGATGAGAGATGTTGATGTGTTTTGTACCTTGCGCTGAAAATTGTCTCTCCGGATCCGGGGATGGAGAGGCTCTAATGGCACTGCCTTGAGCTCCCGTGCCTGGCAGCCCGCGCTGCCCGCGGCTGGAGGGTGGGATCTAACCCCCTGCCACCCGCCACCACTCTGCACAGTGTCACGGAAAACCCACCCTGGCCTCCCTGTGTGTTGGGGAGGGGGGGGGACAGTCTGATACAAAGGTGAGAGGGAAGGTGGCAGGAAGTTCTTTATCCTTTACCTAGGGTCCTCACCCCGCATTCTGCTCTGTCAAGTAGAAAATACGGCCCAGATAAATCCTGCCCACAAAGGAACTGCGCCTTTTTAACATGCAAATGCTCAGGCAGAGAAAGTAAACAGACATCCCCTCCTTCAGGGAGCCCAGAGCCAAGCACAGCAGCCCCCACCCCCACCCAGCACCATTTCCCCTTCCTCTTCCCACTCTAAGAGGAAAATATTCTGATCCCCCCACCCCCACCC